>NW_006408574.1:291956-294541 GCF_000296735.1 Chrysochloris asiatica | reverse complement strand
TTGAACACTTGTAAGCCAGTCACTTCATGCCTTTGTTGTCCCCTGCATTTTGGATAGCCAATGTCTAAGTTGCCTATCCCTGTCAACCCTGTGTACAGAGGAGGTGGGAATGATCTTTGCTGTAAAGATTTGTTCCCTCTTTTAAGCTACTACATCCATAAGTATAGGTCAAGGTCATCAAATTGTAGCAGATTATACTTTTTTTCCTCTTCTTTCTTCCTTTAGTTGAGTTCTGATCATCCAGCCATTGAAGCTAGGTCAAATGTGTATTATCTGCAAGTTTGGGTGTTTTTGTGCATCTCCCCTCACTTCATATCAGCCTCTTCCATTTGCTTTTGTTACTATGTTTAAGAAGAAGTCTGAGAGTCTCTTCTGATGTCCATTTTGGAATTTCTTTCCTGTGTCTCTTGATGTCCTCCCACAACTCGCCTGGACTTTGGTCATTAGTGCTCAATGTTCCAAATCAATTCCTGAGATTTGTAAATTCAGGTGGGACATACTGAAAGTCGTATTTTGTCTCTCATGGATTTGTTTTAATTTTCTCCCCTTTCAACTTGAACTTGCCAATGAGCAATTGATGGCGTGTCCCACTGTTGACGCCGGCCTTGCTCTGACTAATGAAATTGAGCTTCCCCATCACGTCTTTTCACAGATGGAGATGGTCTGATTCCTGAGGATTCCATGTGGTGATGTCTACATGAATAGTTGCTGTTTATGTTGTTGAAATAAAGCATTTTGATGGTTAGCATTTCTTGCCTATCTCTCTGCTTACATTATCTATCTGGTTTTGTACATGTTTTCTATTAGGGCCCTTAGCATATAATTGTCATTGTTGTGAAATGTCATCAAGTCAGTTCCGTCTCATAGTGACTTCTGTATAGGATTTCCGAGGAGCAGCTGGTGGGCTTGAACCACTGACTTTGCAGTAAGCAGTCTAGTCCTTGTTCTTCAGTGCCACATGGTTTTTTAAATTCCGGATTTGTTCGTTTTTGTGGAAAGCTGAACCGGATGTATTAGGTAAAAGGTGCCAAGGTAAATAGATAAAGAAGATGAGACTAGGAGTTTATGTTTATCTGACTATGAGTTAGGCTGTTTGCTGGTTTAGTTGTAAGTGGTTTTGACTCCTGTGTTGAGTTTAGGTTTCCATAGAGATTGCTTCAGTTGGGTCTGAGTCTTTCAGTTCTCTTCAGCCGTGATTCTCTGCTATGCTACAGGAGACCTAGTAAAATGACGGTGAGATACGAAGGAGGGGGACACTCGGGGAGCCTTTGATGAAGTCTGTCTGTCAGTGTCATCGTCCTAAGTGCATCTCAGTTTCTTCTTCCCCCCACTCCTCTCTGCTGAGACAGAAAGGCTAGAGGAGACTGGGGATGGATTGTATCCCTGTCCCATGTCATTGAGGCAGTGGTGGTAATGTGGAGTTGGTTCCGACTCATAGCGACTCTGCACAAGGTTTCTGAGGCTGTAAATCTTTACAGGAGCAGAAAGCCTCCTCTTTCTCCTGCGGAATGGCTGGTAGTTTCCATGTCGTTGTTGTCGTTGTTGTTGTTAAGTGCCGACAAGTTGGTTCTGACCCATAGCGACCCTGTATAGGGTTTCCGAGGAATGACTGGTGAGCTTGAACCACCGACCTTGCAGTTCAAACGGCTTTGCAGTCTGGCGCATTAACCCACACCAGTACTCCATGTCATTAGGTTCTGATAAAAGGATTTCATTAGAGGGAAAGCTGTTGTAAGGCGAGCACAGGACTATTTAAGAATGCTTGCTTCCCCCCTCATCTGCTGGCAGCTTCAGGTTTTTCTCTCCAGTCTTCACAGTGAGAATCTGGACTAAAAGGAAAGAAAGTGTGGAGGCTCCCCTAAAGCCAGACCTGCAGGAGTGTTTGCCTAATGCACACTCAGTCTTCAGCAATTAGCCAGTCACCTTTCTAGCATTCCTGTGGATGCCTGGGGTGGTGCTCTAGGATCAGCACTGGACTGCAAACCACCAGGTCAGCAGTTCAAACCCACCAGCTGCTCCTTGAGTTGGAATCTATTTGACGACACTTGACTACAGCAGCAGCCAGTGCTGGTGGTGATATTTTTTGCATCTGTGTTATCGCTGGTTCTGAGAGAAGTGATTTGCCCTTTGATCTTAATTATTTTATGGATTGAATTGTTAGTTTTCACTTTTCCAGCTTTTTTTCTTGTCATGTGGCTGGGAGTGACAGCTTCTAAGCTCTTTATATGTTGAGTCCGATACCGGAAGCCAACCTCACTTTATGTCCTTTATCATTCCCCATTTATAATTGTTTTAAATATTTCTAATACGTGTATTTTTAATTTTTTTTAATGTTTTATTGTGAATTATGTGATAGTTTACATGGGAGAACATTAATTTTACATTCATTCTATGATATATCGTTTCATTGCCATGGTTACAATCCCCTCCATGCATCATCAATCAACCAAAGGGTATATACTATAAGCCTGCCCCACAGTTGTCAGCACACAACCCCTCTCCCTCTCTGGGTCTAAAGTCCCCAGCTGCTCCATCTCTCCACATCATCGTCTCTGCCTCCATCTCAGGCATCACTGCTTCTCTGG
>NW_006408574.1:288932-291229 GCF_000296735.1 Chrysochloris asiatica | reverse complement strand
ATCCCATTGGTGGTCTCCCTCATTTTCGATGACTCTCCACTTTACTAAGCATGGTGTCCTTCTCCAGGGACTGGTTCCTCTTGATAACACGTCAGAAGTCTGAGACATGAAATCTTACCATCTTTGCTTCTGAGGAACGCTCTGACTACTTCTTCCAACACAGGTCTGTTTGTTCTTCTGCCAATCCATGGTACTTTGAATATTCCTTTCCAACACTGTGACTCCAATTATTCAATTCTCCTTCCATATTCCTTATTCACATGCATATCACATGTAGCAGTGATTGTGAGGTTGACCCAGGACTGGCCAGGGTTTCGTTCTGTTATGCATAGGATTGCAATGAGTCAGTACCGACTCGATGGCACCTAACAACAACACCACCATGTGACTATTGAAATGACCATGCCTTGGGTCAGGTGCACCTTAGTCCTCAAATTCTTATCTTTGATCTTGAACACTTTAAAGCGGTCTTGGGGAGCAGATTTGCTTAATACAGTACGTTGTTTGATTTCTTGACAGCTGCTTTCATGAGTGTTGATAGTGGATCCAAGCAAAATGAAGTCTTTGACAACTTCAGTCTTTTCTCCATTTATCATGATGTTATATATTGCTCCAGTGGTGAGGACTTCTGTTTTCTTTACATTGAGGTGCACCCCATACCGAAGACTCTGGTCTTTGGTCTTCATCAGTGAGTATTTTAAATCCTCTTTGCTTTCTGCAAACAAGGTTGTATCGTGTGCACATCACAGTTTGTTAATGAGTCTTCTTCCAATCCTGATGCCAAGTTCTTCTTCATTTCATATAATCCAATTTCTCAGATTATTTGCTTAGCATATAGACTGAATAAGCATGGTGAAAGAATACAACCCAGTGAACACCTTTCCTGCTAGTAAACCATTCAGTGTCCGCTTGTTCCTTTTGAGTGAGTGCCACTTGGTCTGTGTACACGGTCCTCATGAGCACACTTAAGTGTTCTGGAAACCCTGTTCTTGGCAGTGTTGTCCATAGCTTTTCATGATCCACACAGTTGGAGCCTTTCTTTGTGTAGTAAATAAAACACAGGTACACGTCTGTCTTACTGGTATTCTCTGCTTCCAGCCAACTTCCATCTGATGTCAGCAGTGATACCCCTCATTCCACACCCTCGTTGTAATCCGGTTTGAGCCTCTGGCACGTGTCTGTCAATGTACGGTTCCAGATGTTTTTGAATTCTCTGTAGCAAACATTTTCTTGCATGTGATCTCAGTGATACTGTTTGATGGTTTCTGCATTCTGTTGGGTCACCTCTCTTTGGAATGGGTACAAATATGGGTCTCTTCCAATCAGTTGGCCAGGTAGCTGTCTTCCAAATTTCTTGGCAGAGATGAGTGAGGGCCTCCAGTACTGTTATCAGTTTGTTGAAAGATCTCAATGTGTATTGCATCATTGTTCTTTGCCAATATCTTCCTTCAGTACCGTTGGCTCTTGATCATATGCTACTTCTTGAAATGGTTGAACATTTCTTTTTGGGACAGTTACTCTCTAGTCCTCTCATCTTCTTTTTATGCTGTATGCATTATTCAGTATTTTACCCGTAAATCTCTCAATATTTCCATTAGAAAGTTCGATTTTTTTCTTCACTTCTTTCAGCTTGACAAATGCTGAGCGTGTTTTCCCCTTTTGTTTCTCTAACTCCAGGTCTTTGCACATTTCTTTATAGCACTTGACTTTGTCTTCTCAAGGTGCCCTTTGACATTTTCTGTTCAGCTCTTTGACTTCTTCATTTCTTCCATTTGCTTCAGCATCTCCATGCTGGAGAGCATGTTATAGAGTCTCTTCTGACATCCATTTTGGTCTTTTCTTTCTTTCTTGTCTTCTTAATGACCTTTTGCTTTCTTCCTGTCTGAGTTCTTGATGTCATCCCACAACTCTTCTTGTCTACAATCACTAGCGTCTAATGCATCTAGTCGGTTCTTGAGATGGTTTCTAAATTTAGGTGAGATATGTTCAAGGTCATGTTTTGGCCCTTGTGGACTTGTTTTCATTTTCTTCAACTTCAACTTGAACTTGCATATGAGTAATTGTTGGACTGTTCCACAGTCTTCCCCTGGCCTTGTGTTCGCTGATGATATAGTTCCCTTCCTACCCCCGCCCCCATCTCTTTCCACAAATTTGGTCAGTTTGATTTCTTTGTATTCCATCTGGTAAGGTCCAATTTCTATTGTCACATTTCATGTTGTTTAGAAAAAATCTTTCAGGAAAGTGAGGTGGCACAGGAGGCACTCACTCATCTCTGCCAAGAAATTTGGAAGACAACT
>NW_006408574.1:275288-287774 GCF_000296735.1 Chrysochloris asiatica | reverse complement strand
GGAGAAAGAGAGGAAGACCCCCAACAAGATGGATCAGCCAGGTGGCATCATTGATGGACTCAAGTGTGGCAGCGGTAGTGAGGTTGGCCCAGGATCGGGCATTGTTTCGTTCTTCTGTGCATGGGGTCGCTATGAGTCGGTTTCGACTCGATGGCACCTGACAACAAAAACAACAGAAAAGGTATTTTCAGTTGTTCTTGCAAAATTCTATCATGTGATTTCCAGCATCTTTTCTGTCACCAGGGCCATGTCTTCCAACGCCTTTTCCTATATCTTCAGATCTTTGCGTTCTAATCCGACCAGTAATTATCAATACATCTTGAATGCGTGTTTAATCAATTTCAGACTGAAGAAGTTGGTAGAATTCTTCAATTTCATCATCATTAGCTTTAGTATTTGGTGCGTAAATTTGAATTATAATTGTATTAACTCATCTGCCTGCCTCGTAAGTGTATGGGTATTATCCTGTTAGAGACAGCATTATATTTCAAGATAGTCTGGAAATGTTCTTTTTATGATGAATGTGAAACCATTCCTCTTCATTTATCATTTGCCAGCATAGTAAACCATGTCATTGTCAGAATCAAAATGGCCAATACCAGTCCATTTCAGCTCACCAGTGCCTAGCATAGTGATCTTTATAGGTTCCATTTAATTTTTAAATTTTCCTAGATTCATACTTCGTACATTCCATGTTCTGATTATTAATGGATGTTTGCAGCTGTAGCTCCTTGTCTTTTTACTCTTTCCATTGTTTTCTTCCTTCCTGATGGTGATTTATTCCCTTTTTTAAGTATGATTTTCTTTTGGTTCAGAGAACTTCTTGCACGCATTCTGTAGCATTCTTTCAATAGAGAATGTCTTGATGTCTTCTTAACTCCTGATGGGTTTTGCAGGAACATTTTTCTTATATAAGAATTATTTTCTTTCAGCGTCTAAATAATAATGTGCATCTCCTTCTGGTCTCAGTAATTTCTGGTGAGAATTGTTTTCCCTTTATAGGAAAGGTTTAGTGTTTCTCTGTTTTCTAGAGTTTTTCTTTATATTTTTAGTATCAGAAATTTGAATATGGTGTGCCTTCTTATAGATTTTTCATCTTTGGGGTTTGTTCAGAGTTTTGTACCTGTTGATTTATGTTTCTTATATTTTCAAAGTTTTCTTCAGAAAAACTTTCAGTTGTTTCTTCAGAACTTTTTCAGCATTGCCCTTTTTCTTTTCTTCTGAAGTTCTGATGGCATGAATATAAAATATTTTATTATATTTTATATATTTCCACAGGTCCCTGGAAAGGACTCAGTTCACTTTTCAGCCTGTTTTCTCTGTTATTTTATATATGAAAAGGATAGAACAGTAATTTTTATTTCTGTCTTCCTGTCCACCCATTCTTTCCTCTGACCCTTCCATTCTGTTGTTGTCCGTCCACTGAGTTTTTAATATCAGTTATTGTGTTTTTCAATTAAAATTTCCATTTGGTTCTTTTAAGAAAGTTTTTATTATAGTAAAATATTCCACTTGGCTCTTTTCATATCTTGTATTTATTGTTTGAGATTTTCTGTTTAATTTCTTCTTTCTTGTCTGAGGTATGTTCATGATGGCTCTTTGAAACATTTTCAAGATGGCTGCTTTAAATTCCTTCCCTGATAATTTTAACATCTTTGTCATGTCAACATTGACACTTAGTGATTGTCTTTTTGTTAATTCAGTTTGATATCTTCCTGTTCTTACTGAAATCTAAAGATTTTTGGTGTTTTGTCATGAGACTTGAATCTATTTAAGTCTCTTGCTTCAGCTGCAGTTAGCGGACAGTGCTCTGGCAGGTCCCTGTCAGGTGGAGTTGCAAGTCTAGGTTCCCTATTGGGCTCCTGGGACACGTGGTGGAAGGTTCCTTACCAGGGGTGTGGTGTGGTAGTGCCTGCCAGCTCTATTGGCACACCCCTGGCTGAGATGGTTCAGAGAGCCTTGTTGTCTCCTCACGTAGCCTCTACACACTTTGGGGGGTGGGGAGGTGGTGTTGGTGTGTATGTTGTTTCCTCACATGACCTTTACAAACTGTGGAATGTGTGTGTGTTGGCTCCTCACATGTTCTCTACACACTGTGGAGTGTGTGTGTGTATGCTGTCTCCTCACACTTTCTCTACTCACTGTGGAGTGTGTATGCTGTCTCCTCACATGTGGAGTGTGTGTGTGTGTGTAGGCTTCGTTAGCACTGGGAAGTGGATGTAATCCTGAGCTCCCCTAGGCCTCCTCTGCTTACTACTCCCGTGGTGAGGAGTGCTTGGGACACCTTAGTACTTCCATGTGGAAGTGGAAATCTAACCCCCCCACTGGATCTGTCCTGGCAAGGGTGGAGATGGGCCACAGTTTATTGTTTTTTATATGTTTGGTTGGAGCTAGGCATTATTGTCTCACAATTTTCTGTCTTTCCTGGTTGTTTGGTTAGAGAGCAGGCTCTTGTTGGTACATTTTCCTCTGTACCTGCTGGTGTTTTGGGCTTGTTCACTCCTTCAGCTATGATTCCGGGATGGATGAGATAAAAAGAATACCCAGGGAACTGACCCCTGTCCTGGCCTTGAATCCCAGGTCCCCTGTCCCAGTCATTCTGTGCTCTTTGCCTCATTTTATAGTCTTCTTATGTCTTCTTGATTCATGATGTATTGAGTGGGTGGAACAGGGAAGAACACATCTACTCCATTTTTCTGGAAACACAAGTGGTTTCTTGTTGCTTCTATTCTTTTTAGAGGAGAGCAATTCCAGTAGCCTGGTTCCTGTGGCAATGATCTCTTAGGGAAATTGCAGGTGCCCAGTCTCTGGGGAGGGGATCTCTTGTCGTGAGTTCCTGCAGAGTTGGTTCAGACTCATGGCAACCCCATGTCTGCACCCTAGTCCTGCTTTGATCTTTTGGGAGAAGATTGCCAGGTCTGTCTTCCAGGGGACCTCCGGGTGGGTTTGAATTGCCAACCTTTCCGTTAGTAGTCAAGTGCTTGTTTGTGCCAGCAGGGACTCTGGCAGGTGAGAGGACTGAGGTTGCGGTGGCAAAATATCTCTGTGTCCTAAGAAGGGAGGCAGATTCTGAGGCACAATTGCAGGGAGGTTGATAGGTTTGGTTGTGACCCTTGTTGATGGCCACAGTTGGGTATGGGATGTGGGCAGGAATTAAGGACTGTGGGTAGAATTGGGCATCTGAATGTCTTTCTGAGGTCCAGGGGTCAGAACCCATGTGCTGTATCAGTCCGGTGGCCCAATGTTTACCAGGGGCAGAGTCTGAAAGTCCTGCTGAGATGCAAGCATCTTGGTGCCACAGCCTCCCCTGCCCCTGGTGCCCTCAACCTGGGCATGGCCTCCAAGAGAAGAGAAGATGTCAGGTGGTCACTCACCCACAGCACCTGCTGCCCCTGCTCTGGAAGCAGAGCTTCTCTGCCCCCCATCTACCATTCCCCAGAGGATCCAACAGAAACAGAACAACTGTAGGATGGAGTTGCATTTGGTGGGGCTCTCCCATGGCAGGCTCATCTCAGCCCAAGCGCTGGCTTGGTTCAGGAACAGGTGAGAAATGGACGGTGGGAGCTGGTGGGAGACTCAGTCCACCGTGGTGAAAGGGTGACCGCAGAAGCTGCAGTGTCGGAGTTTAGACTTGACCACTGGGACCCGAGGAGCTCTGTTCCAAAGGACAGGACTTTGGAGCTCCTGGGGGGTCAGGCCATCTGGAAAGCCCTAAGTGTCTGGCAGGAGAGGCATTTAAGCAGAGGCCGGGCACATGGCCCCAGGGTACCCCAGATGTCCTTGTCTCCTCCACAGGGCTTCTATTGGACTTCACAGCAGGGGGAGGGGCTGTCCTATGAAAGTCGGAAAAACGCTCAGCTAGTGTTTGCTCCTGAGAAGCAGACCTAATTTGGGGTCCTGAAAGTGGTGCCTGAATGCAGCCCCAGAGCCTGGCTGGGTCCGGTTGCCCGCCAGGGGTGTCTTCTGTGGCCAGGGCTGTGGGTCTTGTCCAGCGGATCCCTCTCACCTTCTTCTGGTTGCTTGCAGACCAATGACGCAGCTGGAAACACCTGGAACTGGCTGTACTTCATCCCTCTCATCATCATCGGGTCCTTCTTCATGCTCAACCTGGTGCTGGGAGTGCTGTCAGGGTAAGAGGCGGGGCCTTCTGTGTGGTCAGGGCCAGGCGGCCAGGGAAGACACAGTGTGAGCAACGTGGGGAAGAGCTCAGCTGTGGGCAGCCTTTCCGTGGGCCTCCATCTGGACCTCACCCTGAAGCCTCAACCTCTCCCTAACCCTAAGCTCACCCAGGCGCTCTCTGCAGAGTCTCAGGATCTGTTGCTTCATGGGGAGGGGCCACCACATCTTACTTGGGCGTGGTCATGGTGGGCTTCCTGGGGAGGGGGCAGTCCTCCAAGTAGCCACTGCATTGTCCCCTGGAGCCTCCACTCCATCCTAGTCCCAGGCGAGTCCCCTCTCCTCTGTTGTCCCTAGCAGAGGGCAAAGGGGCACAGGGCTGGCAATTCCTCCTGGAGAGGTTTCCTGACTCAGCCCTGGGCACACATCCCAGACAGGGGCTGAGGAAGCAGGGAAGGAGGTAGGTATGGGGCCCGACCCACCTCTGAGCCCCAGCCTGGCTTCAGACCCCTGCACTGTGGGCTGGAGGACATGTCTTCCTTCCTCTGTACGTCTGGTGGATCGGAGCATGTTGTGGGGGAGGCAGATGGGACCAAGTATGACCTGCCCTAGCCTTGCCTCTCTCCTGGAAGCACGTCAGCACAGAGGATGTGCAGAGCTTCTGGCCTGCTGAGGTCTTGGGGTCCCATAATGATGGAAGCTGAGGGGTATCCTGGGACTCACAGGAGGCACTTAGGTGAGGGGCATCTCAGCTGAGACCCAAAGTGACAAAGACATGAGGAGGGGCAGGAAGACGAAAGGCAGGCTGGAGGGTGCTCACGGGGAGACTGGCGGGATGGCAGGCCAGGGAGCCTTTTGTGTGGTACATGCCAGAGAGCTGGTAGCAGGGACTGAGCTGGGAGTGGGGTGGGGGCTCGAGGCCGCACTGGAGCTCTTCAGCTCCTAGCTACACAGAGCATGACCCTTGGATCTCTCCAGCTTTCTCCTTCCTGGGTGTATCCTGCTAACGGGGGAAATTCACGGTGGCTTTCTTTATCAGCCCCACGGAGCCCTTCTTCAGGTGCCCAGATTCCCCAGAGGGACTCTAACCCAGGGAGGCTGAGGGTGAGCAACCCTCTAAACCAGCAGTCAGTGGTCACTGGGTACCCGTGGATCCCACGCTGAGTACGTTCAGAGGCAACCCTGCCCTGACCTTGAGCACTGGTCAGATGCTGCTTGAGCCCACACTGCAGGTTGCTGGCCAGCCCTTTGTCCTCCATTCCCTGGGCCCTCACCTCAGTGAGTGTCCAGAGGAGTTGAGGCAGGATTGGGCTGGGTTGGGTCACCGGAGCCCTGCTGAAGGCTCAGACAGGCTTTCTACCCTGGTACAGATGGACAGAATAGACAGATGGATGGAATAGACAATGGCAGTGAATGTTCCCCTGACTGGCTCTCCTGTCCCGCGGGTGGGTGGGGAGGTGCCTTGGTCCTCTCATGCTGCAGGGATACAAATGCCACAGTGGGTGACTTTCTCTCAGTTTAGGAGGCTAGAACTCTGAATTCAGGGCTCCGGTCCTAGGGCAAGGTTTTCTCTATCTGTGAAGGTTCCTGTCACCTTTGTTAAAAAAGCTTTTATTGTGAATTGAGTGATAGTTTACATGTGAGAACATCGGGTTTGCACTCAGTCCATCAGTTTGTTTCACTTTAATGGTTACAATTTCCTCCATGCATCATCGTTCTACAGTATTTGCTTCTATTCCCACTTTTTAAAAAGGACAGGAGTCTTTGGAACGTGGTCGAACTCAGCCCATGCTTCATTACTGCCTTTCCCCCACTTGTACTCACATGTAGACCAGCGCCGTCACCAGCAAGCTTACACGCCTGCTCGTGTGTTCCTTGGAGTTTCTGGCCTGTCTCCTTTCAACGTCTGCTCATGTGACCTGGCTCCTCCTTCCCATCTCTGCTTCTCCCATTTCCTTGTTTGAACTCTTAGATCTTACAAGAGGTCAATTCAAGATGTAATGAAGACGCCCCATCCCACAGGCATAGAGGCTAAGATTTACATCACATATTTTTGCGGAGACACAATTCAGTCCATTACAGGAGTCAGAAGGGAGGGCAGGAAGTCTGGGTGGGAAGGCTGACACAGGTCCTTTACCACCTGAGACCACAGGCTTGAGGTCAGGGATGCCTGGGAGGTGGGCTCCAGGCTGCTCCTCCGGGAGTTGGGACGGGGGCAACCCACTGGCTGAGAGCTGGCCTTGCTCTTGTTTGCTACGAGGGTGTAAGCAGCACTTTCTAGAACTTTGGGGACCTGGACCTGAACTGCAAAGGCCGGATGCCATGTGCATGCGTGTGTGTGTATTTCCATGGGAGAATGAGTATGCTGTGCATCTCTGTGCACGTGTGTGAGGGTGAGCGTGTCAGTGTCGGTGAGAATGGTCTCACTGACTGGTGGCTGTGTCGGGTGGGGTTGCTGGGCTTGGGGAGCGGCTGTGAAGAGTCAGGAGGGGTGCGGGGTGCTGGGTTCAGGGGGACAGGTCTCTATATGAGCCTCATAGGGGGCGATGTGGACTCTAGAATCCACTTTCCTCCCCTCTGACCTGCCCTGAGCTCCCTCTTCTGCTCCTCTGGTTCCCATCTCCCAGAAGAGACTCTTGGTCTGAACCACAGGGGAAACCAAGTACAAGCTTTTCTCTTGTCTGAAAGCTCTCTGAGCGGCACATGGGCTGTGTGGGTGTGGGTGTCTAGGGAACGTTGGGCTTGGGGCCTGAAACACCGTCTCTGGGGACCAAGGTGTTATCCCGGAGTAATGTGGGTCTGGGGAGGGCGGGTCTTCCTGGGCCATGTAGGCAGGTGTCTGGGGAAGCAAGAAGACAGCCTGGGAGGTACCGATAGACAGGGGGTCCACCCTTGGGTGTGTGTGTTCTGTGCCTGTCTGCCCAGCCCCTCTGCCTGCCTGCAGGCTACGACTCCTCAGCCTTCTTCCCCTGACTTGTTGGCCCCCACACTCTACAGGGAGTTTGCCAAGGAACGTGAGAGGGTGGAGAACCGCCGCGCCTTCTTAAAGCTCCGCCGGCAGCAGCAGATCGAGCGGGAACTCAATGGGTACCTAGAGTGGATTTTCAAGGCCGGTGAGAGCCAGCGGGGGTGACCTGCCTCTGCCTTGTCCCCAAGCCCATGGGCTGCAGGGAGCACCGCTGCCCCCCAAACTATCAGAGGCCAGTGGAGGGTATTTTGGGGATTTGCAGTGACAGGGTGTCCCTCTAGCCCGCTGGGGTCCTGGAACCAGGGCAACTATGGCCTCAAGCAAACTGACCTTTCTAATGGAGGGTTCCATCTCTGTCCAGTGATCTGGGCTTGACCTGGGGCCAGGTAAACACTGACCTGAGTGGACAGTTTCACATGCCTACATGGTTCAGTCAGTAAGGAAGCATATGTAAGTCTGTGCTTACTTTGCTTATTGGGCAATCCATTACTGCCTTGGCCTGCACTGATGGTGCCCAGGCCAGACTCTCCCAGGAGCTGCCCCCTCACATGCCAAGTGAGACTCTGGTCCTCTCCAGTGAACAGGGTGAGACCCTGCCAGCCAGCTGCCTCTCCGGCTTGTCTGTAGGCTGTTTCAGGGCGGCCTTTCTGGATAGAGAAAGCTTGGCCTTGGGCCCTGAAGCTTCTGGAAGCTTAGGAGCTGGGTGGGTAGGCCCTTCCGGCAGAAGCCTCTACCAGGGTATTGACCGGTCCCTTCCCACCCCACTGAGGCAGGCTCTCTCCCACAGAGGAGGTCATGCTGGCTGAGGAGGACAAGAATGCCGAGGAAAAGTCGCCCTTGGATGGTAGGTGGTTCTCCTGCCCGCGTTCCGTGTACCTCGGGTGTGGGGATCGAGGGGCTGGGTGGGGGCAGCTGGTGCTGTGGTCAGTATGCTGTTGGCCTGATGCAGGGACGCATGGGCATGTACAGTGTGCGGTTTGAGTTTCTGGGAATAAGTGTGTCACCTCAGGGTTGGGAAGAGGAGCAGGACGGTCCTTGGTGCTCTGTCTGTCTGAGCCACAGGGCTCCTCTGTCTGCCCGGCTCCTCTGTCTGCCCAGGTCATTTCTGTCTTCTTCTTTGTCGCTGATCTCGATGGTGGTGGGTGTGTATGTGGGGGTGGGGGGGTGGGGAGCAGCAGTGGCTTCTCCGCCTCCTTCCGGGGACCCTTGTGGTGACCTCCTCCATGGGCCTTCTCCATGACCTTCTCCAGTTCTCGGGGGCCTCACTGGTCAGTGTAGAGAACATTCCAGCATTATAGCAAGTTCGTTGGACGGCGCTGCTTCTAAAAGCTTTAAAGCTGCGGTTGAACGTGTGCTCTATCTGTGACACGTGCACCCCAAGGCTGCGGAAGGGGCTCTGCAGGACCCGTGCACGGGGAGGAGGAGGAGGAGGGCCCTGGGTCAGGCCGGGGAGCACACTTGCTGCTTCTGCATGGTCTCGGTCTTCCACTGACCGCATTTTGGAGACAAATTCTCTGCCCCTTCTGCTGTGGAGTCACCGTCACCTCCGAAGTTCCCCGAGGGCTCTGGCTCACGGGGTCTCTGCCCTTGTTTAAAGCAGTGCTGAAGCGAGCAGCCAACAAGAAGAGCAGAAACGACCTGATCCATGCAGAGGAGGGTGAGGACCGCTTCGCTGACCTGGGTGCCGTTGGTGAGTCCCAAGGCCTCCTGGCCCCGCTCCCCAACTGCCCACCCTTCTGTGAATGCATGGTGTCTGTCCAAGCAGCCATAGGACCACCTTGTGTCTGCCTGGCTCGGGAGGTGAGCGGGGAAGCAGCCCTCCTGGAGGCTCCCACAAAGTCTCGCATCTTCAATTCCAGCAGCTGCGGGAGTGGAGGGTGTGTTCTGCCCACCGACAGAACTGGTCGTGCATGGCCAGGGGTCCCACCTTCAGTGGTGTGAGGGGCGACAAGTCAGATCCAACCCCATAAAGACAGAGTCTCATTTTCTTATTGCATTAGATGAAACTACTCTGCGAACCTTAAGGTCAGCGGTTCGAAACTATCAGCCGCTCCGCGGGAGAAAGATGAGGCTTTCTACTCCCGTAAAGATTTACACCCTCGGAAACCCTGTACAGGGTCGCTATGGGTCGGAACCAACTCGACGGCACTTAACAACAACAACAACAACAACAACTCTAGAATGTAGCAGTAGACAGGGATTTGTGTGCAGTTCTTGATTGCTTTTGGGGGGCTTCCTGTCCTCACTCAGGTAACCGTGTGAACAGCCTAGGTTGTACACTTCCATATTTCTCCATGTTGGCCCAGGATCGGGCAGTGTTTCATTCTGCTATGCATAGGGTCGCTATGAGTCAGTACCGATGCGATAGCGCCTAACAACAACAATAATCTCTGACTATACACACAAGCATGGTGTATATTCCTTCTTTCGTTCTTTCTCGAGTTTACACAACACCTTCTGAGCCCTCCCTCCTGGCCATCCGGGTTCCTCTCTCCCTCCCTCTTGTGCCCATCAGCTGGGACACCCTAATTTGACATTTGTTCCCTGCTGATGCTTCTGAATGTCCTGAAAACTGCTACCTCCAAGTCCTGCAGACATCTGTTGTGAAGTGAGCTTTATCAAGGTGCAGCAGCTTCACAGAGAGGGCTGCCAGGAAGGGCTGTGGTTCCTCAAGGTGCCACTAGCAACGCTGAAGGTGCCCACCCACCCCCACCCCCGTCACATGTCCTTCTTTGGCCAGATTGATGCCAATTTGTTGCGCACAGAGCAATGTGTGGTTGGGGATTCTAACTTCTGTTTTTGATACTTTCTCTCTTTTATTAAAGCAGAAAGTCTTAAGTTTTTATTAATTAACAAAGAGGTTATTAATAACGGTAGAAAAAGGTAAAGAATAAAATGGAGAAACCAGTTTTATAAGGAGATGCCCATGAGAAAGAAAAGAAGAAAACTCTGGAAATTGCCACAGCAAATCTAACGCTGAGAGAAGGTAGCAAAGAAAACAGTCTTGTTTTCCATCAGCTTCTTCATTGCCTTTGATGCCTTGATGGCCAGGAACGTCCTTCCACGGAATATCCATGCCTTGGGAGGCTCGATCAATCTTCTCAAATAGTTTCTGTTGACAACATCTCATCCAGAGGCTGTTTTCCATCCATCGTGTTTCCAGTTACTAACCCATTCTGTCATGCCTTTAATGACAAACTTGCTATCAGTTTCAATGGTGAGCTGATCTATATTTTGGCTCTTTGCTTGTTCATTTGCTTTGTGGGCTGCCCTCAGTTCTGCTGTTTGGTTTGTCTGTCTTCCAGAAACTCTGTCACTTACATTTAGTGGTTGCTTAGGTCCTCAGTAAACTCCATACCATCAACATAAACAGTTGGGATGTATTCTACTCCAGCACCAAAGTTCTGTCCTCTTTGTCCCCTGGAGTTCATGTCAGACTTTTGTACCAAGATCAACCAGCCAACATCCTAGGTCCGTGCAATCTACACTTGTGACCCCTGCACTTGTGTGCTCAGTTTGAGGGCGTGGTAGCCAGGTGGGCGGCGCTGTCTGAGAGCCGTCTCCTTCTCTTTGCGCTTTAGGACATCCAGGGCGCACAGATCCCGGACTTTTCCAGTTCAGTTCTCTGCCCTCGCTTCCACCTTGGCCTCCAGCTCCGTCTCCTCTCCTCCCTTTCCTGAGCACAGATCTTTTAATGTTTGTTTCCCACTGGGATTTGTGGTTTGGTGACTCTTCGTATCGCCTAGTTTTCTAATGGGTTGTTGGGTTTCTCTCGTCACTTAGTGGAAACCCCTAAGACCCTCCGTACTGTGGGTCGGAACCCTTCGTCATCTCATTTTGGGTTTTCTCCAGATTGGCCATTTATGTTATTTCCTTCTATTCTTACCTTACCTAAGGTTTTATTCTGATTTTAGAAAATGAATTAGAGAGTTGCTGTTTTTTTAAAAATCTTTTTTCTAAGAAGAACATGGGCCAGTTTTGGAATTTACACGTTGTTAAGAAATTATGCCCGTTTTGTGAGTTTTAAAACTTATTTCCAGAAATGCAGATAGCTTTTCTCGCCATCCTTTTAGCCCCTCCTGTGCTCAGTCATTCATCTGCTCATTCCTTCACTCTGCAGGTGTGGAATGTACGAAGTGTAAATCTAGGAAAATTGGAAATTGTCAAAAATGAAATGGAACTCATAAACATCCATATCGTAGGCATTAGTGAGCTGAAGTGGACTGGTATTGGCCATTTTGAATCTGACAATCGCATGATTTACTATGCCAGGAATGACAAATTGAAGAGGAAGGATGTCACATTCATCACCAAAAACAGCACATCAAGATCAGTCTTGAAGTACAATGCTGTCTGCGATAGGGTGATAGCCATATGCCAAAGAAGACCAGTTAATACAAATATTATTCAAATGCATGCACTAACCACTAAAGCCAGTGAGAATGAAGTTGAAGAATTCTACTAACGTCTTTAGTTTGAAATTGATCAAACATGCAATAAGATATATTAATAATTATTGGTGATTGTAATGCAGAAGTTGGAAACAAAGGAAGGATCGGTCGTTGGGAAATTTGGCCTTGGTGATAGAAATGATGCTGAAGATGATGGCATGATAGAATTTTGCAAGACCAATGATTTCTTCATTGCAAATAGATTTTTAAAACAACATAAAGGATGATTATACACCTGGACCCCTCACTAGATGGAATGCACAGAAATCAAATTGACTACATCTGTGGAAAGAGATGGTGGAAAAGCTCCATATCATCAGCCAAAACAAGGCCAGGGGCAGACTGTGGAACAGGTCATCAATTGCTCATATGTAAGTTCAGATTGAAGCTGAAGAAAAATTTAAAAGTCCACGAGAGCCAAATATGACCTTGAACATATCCCACCTGAAATTAGAGATCATCTGAAGAGCAGTTTTCATGCATTAGACACTAAACACCGAAGACCGGAAGAGTTGAAGGATGACATCAGGGACATCAAACCGGAAGAAAGCAAAAGGTTATTAAGAAAATAAGAAAGAAGGAAAAGACCAAATGGAAGAAATGAGGAGGTAAAAGAGCTGAACAGAAAGTTTCAAAGAGCAGTTTGAGAAGACAAGATCAAATATTGTAATGCAATGTGCAAACACCTGGAGTTAGAAAACCAAAATGCTCAGCATTTCTCAAGCTGAGAGAACTAAGAAAAAATTCAAGGCTTGACATGTAATAGTGAAGGATTCCATGGGCAAAATATTGAATGATGCAGAAAGCATCAAAAGAAGATGGAAAGGGAGGAGGGGGTGGAAGAACAAGGTAGGTAGGGGAACACTGAGACAGGTTTGCATGGGATAAATGGGACAGAGGTAAATAGTGATGCATGCTCAACCTTGGAACAACAGAGTTCTGTGATACAGG
>NW_006408574.1:269843-271248 GCF_000296735.1 Chrysochloris asiatica | reverse complement strand
TCAAGAAGTCAAGCAATATATTGTATTAGGCAAATCTGCACAAGACCTCTTTAAAGTGTTGAAGAGCAAAGATGTCAGCTTGAGGACTGAGATGTGCCTGACCCAAGCCATAGTATTTTCAATAACCTCATATGCATGCGTAAGCTGGACAGTGAATAAGGAAGACTGTACAAGAATTAATGCATTTGAGTTATGGTGTTGGAGGAGAATATTATAAGTACCTTGGACTGCCAAAATTACAAACCAATCTGTGTTGGAAGAAGTACAGTCAGAGTGCTCCTGGGAAGCCAGGATGACCAGGCTTTGTCTCTGATACTTCAGACATATTGTCAGAAGGGAGTAGTTCCTGGAGAAGGACTGATCATGCTTGCTGAAGTGGAGGGTCACTGAAGAAGAGGAAGACCCTCAACAAGATGGACAGTGCAGCAGCGGTGGGCTCCAACCTAGCAACTACTGTGAGATTGGTGTAGGACTGGACAGTGGTTTATTCTGTCGTGCATAGGGTCGCTGTGACCGACTCAATGGCACCTAACAACAACAACAACAACAACAATGTGAGAGGGCAGCTGTCAGGCAGGATGTCCCTGAGGCCTTTTTCATGGTAGTGTCTAACTGGCACTTCGATTTACTTCTAAAATCTACATGACATGAAATCCACATTTTAACCACTTTGGAGTTTACAGTTAAGTGGTGTTTGGTCCATTCACAGTGTTGGGCATCTGTCACTATGCTCTAGTCCCACAACATTTTTGTTTCCTCAGAAGGAAGCCTGTTCCCATCAGCAGTCACTCTTCACTTCCTTCACCCCTGGCCCCTGACAGCCACTCATTTGCTTTCTGTCTTTATACATTCATCTGTCTGGATAGTTCATATAGATGGAGTCATGCACTATATGGCTTTTGTATCTAGCACATTGTAGCTCTGCAGCACATTTTGTTTATGCATTCCTTTGCTAATCAGCACCTGGGCTCACCCCACCCTGTGGCCTTTGTAAATCATGTTGCAACGAACACCATTGTACAAGTTTTATTTGAATGTTTGCTCCAACTCCCTTGTGTATACACCGCATGCTGGGTCATATGTTGATTATCTGTATAACTTATGAGGGACCATCCAGCTGTTTTCAGAGCAGCTGCACCATTTTACAACCCTACCAGCACTGGAGGAGGGGTCCAGTGACTGTTTTTATTTTGTTTTTTTAATGAGAATCCTCACAGTGTGTGGGAAGAGGTAGCTTGTCATTTTGCTTTTCATTTTTCTCATGATTAATCAGAGGCTTGAGTGCTGCAAACAGTTAACATGTTCAGCTGCTACTGAAAGGTTGGAGGTTTGAGTTCACCCAGAGGTTGGTGAGCTACTTCCCAAAACTAAGCTGCTGAAAACCCTTCAGAGCACAGTTCTCCTC
>NW_006408574.1:267996-269509 GCF_000296735.1 Chrysochloris asiatica | reverse complement strand
AAAATCATCTACTGAGAACCCTGTGGGGCACAGTTCTCCTCCGACACACACGGGGGCGCCATGAGTGGAATCTGCTGATGACTAATCATCCACTGAAAACCCTTCAGAGCACAGATCTACTCTGACCCACACGGGGCTCCATAAGTGGAATTTATTTATGAAAAATCAAATAATGAAATCCCTGTGGGGCACAGTTCTCCTCTGATCCACACGAGGTCACCATGAATTGTGATGACTAAGCATGTCACATACTTTTCATATGCTTGTTGGTCACCTGTACCTCGTTGGAGAAATGTTGATTCACATCTTTTGTGCATTTTTTCCTTGGGCTTATGGTCTTTTTTTGTTGAGTTTTATGAATTCTTTATATCTTTTTCATTATGTAGCCATTATCAAATATGTGATTTGCAAATATTTATGTGCACTCATGGGGTTGCATTTCTATATTTTTATTAGTGTTCTCTGGTGCATAAAAGTTCAGTTTTGATGAGTACAATTTATCTATTTTCCCTTTTGTTGCATGTTTCTTATTGTCATACCTAAGAAACCATCACTCAGTCCAGAAGATCTAGCCATGTGCTTTTTTCTTATGAGAGTTTTATAGACTTTGCCCTTTGGGGAACATTGAGTGAGAATTCCAGAACATATGTGACCATATAGAACCTGTACATAGACCAAGAGGCAGTAATTTGAACAGCACAAGGGGATACTGAAGGCTTAAAATCAAGACAGGTGTTTGGGTTGTATTCTTTCATAATACTTATTCAATCTGTATGCTGAACAAATAATCTGCGAAGCTAAACTATATGAAGAACATAGCACCGGGATTTGAGGAAAACTCATTAAGAACCTGCAATATGCAGATGACACAATTTTGCTTGCCAAAAGTGAAGAAGACCTGAAGTAATTACTGATGAAGATCACAGTCATCAATGTGGATTAAAACTCAGTGTAAAGAAAACAAAAATCCACAACTAAAACGTCATGACAGAGAAAATATTGACATTATCAAGATTCATTTTATTTGGATCCACAATAGAAGCTCATGGAAACTGTTGTTGTTGTTGTTAGGTGCCTTCAAGTTGACACTGACCCATAATGACCCTATGCACAATAGAACAAAACACTGCCCGGTCCTGGGCCAACCTTACAATTGTTGCTGGATCTGAAAACAAACCTGCCACCACTGTGCCAGTCTATCTCGTTAAGGGTCTTCCTCTTTTTCTCTGACCCGCCACTTTACCAAACATGATATCCTTCTCCAGTGGCCTCCTGTTAATATATCAGAAGTGTGAGAGACAAAGTCTGGCCATCTTGGCTTCCAAGGAACACTCTGGCTGTACTTCTTTTGGCAGTCCATGGTACTGTCAGTATTCTCCTCCAACACCATAACTCAAATGCATCAATTCTTCTATGGTCTTCCTTACTCACTGTCCAACTTTCACATGTATATGAGGTTATTGAAAATACTATGGCTTAGGTCAGGCGCACCTTAGTTCTCAAACTGACATTT
>NW_006408574.1:264797-266355 GCF_000296735.1 Chrysochloris asiatica | reverse complement strand
TAAACAATGTGTTGCATTGGACAAATTTTTTGCAAAAGAACTCTTCAAAGTGTTCAAAAGCAAAGATAGCACTTTGAGGACTAAGGTTTGCTTGATCCAAGCCATGGCATTTTCCGTCTCCTCATAATGTATGTGAAAACTGGACCATGATTAAGAAAGGCAGAAGGAGAAATGATGCCTTTGAATTATGATGTTGACAAAGATGAATTGACACGTGGCTTCAAGAATGAGTTCACACATAGAAAAGATTGTGAGACTTGCCCAGGACTGAACAGTGTTTTGTTCTGTTGTGCTTGGTACTTCTATGAATTGGAACTGACTTGATGGCATCAGACAATAATCTGACAGCCCTTACACTTAGGCCTTTGATTCGTTTTGTATATGGTATGGGGTAGGAGTCCAACTCTCTTCTTTCACATGTGGCTATCCAGTTGTCCTAGCAGTATTTGACAAGACTACAATTTCCCCATTGAATGAACTTCGCACCTTTGTCAAAAATCAATGGACAATCAGTATATGCATTTATTTCTGAACTCTCACTTCTGTCCCATTGATCTATATGCTTATCCTTATTCCAGTATCATGATGTTTTAATTACTGTAGCTTTGTGGTAAGTTGTGAGTCCTCCACTTTGATCTTTGTTTTGGCTATTTATGGTCTCTTTCAATTCCATATAAATAGTGGAATAAAGCACTGGACCGCAAGGTTGGTAGTTCAAACTCACCACTCACTCCTTGGAAACCCTATACAGGGTCACAATGAGTCGGAACCGACTCAGTAGCACTTAACAACACAACAATACCAGCAAATTCCATTTCTGGAAAAAAATTAAGGCTGATAGGAATTGACTGAATCTGTAGATCACTTTGGGGTTCTGTTAAAATTTATTTCCTATTCTTTTTGATTTATTGTAAATGCAGTTATTTTCTTAATTTTATCTCTTGGATTGTTTACAGCTAGTGTATCAAAATCCAAGTGATTTTTCTGTGTTGATCTTCAAGCCTGCAAGTTTGCTGAATTTATTTGCTGGCTCTAATATAGTATTCCATTGCGTATAGTTTTTTTGTTTGTAGATTATTTAGGATCATGTCATCTGTGAATAGGTAAGAGCTTTACTCTTTATTTCCAGTTTGGATACCTTTCCTTCTTTTTTCCTAATTGCCCTTGTTAGGTTTTCTAGTAGTGTCACATAGCCGTGGTGAAAACACTTGTCTTGTCCCCAGTCTCGGAGGGGAGATTTAAGTCTTTCACTACGAAGTGTGATATTAGCTGTGGGTTCTTCATAAGTACCCTTTATCAAGTTCCGAAAGTTCCCTTCTAATCCTAAGTTTTTTGTTTTGCATTTTTTTAAATGTTCTATTGTGAATTATGTGATAGTTTACATGGGAGACAATTAGCATTACAGTCATCCTATCATATATCCTTTCATTGCCATGGTTACAATCCTCTCCATGCATCATCAGCCAACTAAAGGGTATACACTGCAAGCCTTTCCCCTGGTCGTCAGCACACAGCCCCTCTCCCTCTCTGGGTCTAAAGTCCCCAGCTGCTCCATCGC
>NW_006408574.1:240225-263652 GCF_000296735.1 Chrysochloris asiatica | reverse complement strand
TAGGTATTCCAATCAATTATAGGCAAAAGACAGACTTACAAGCTTTCTATGGTGATATTTCTGGCTATTCCTTTCTCTCCCCCTCAAGTGTCTATTTTATAATGGTATGCTAGGGAAACCAAGATTCAAAAGACAGCCAAGCATCTTAACATTATTTCCCCCCTTTTCCCCATTCAAACCATGTCTCAATCCCTGTATACCAGGGCCCTGTCTTTCTAAGATTGTGCATACATCATTATTTACTTCTGACCCACTTAGACCATGCAAGCCTGCTTAATTGTTTTCTCGTCCCCTTTGTTCTTCCATTCCCCTTCCCCATCTTGTGTAATGCCCACCTCCCTAGCACCCAAACTATCCTGTGTCTATTCCCTGCCCCATGCTTCACCTTCCCCTCCCGTCCCTCACCTCACCCCCCCATATCCTGGTAATCAGCAAAGAACCCCTCCCCTCTTTAGTATGGGTTCTTTTTCTTAGTCTTTTACAGTAGTAGTCCTATGCAGTATTTCTTTTTTTTCTTTTTTTCTCTCTCAATGTTTCATTGTGAATTATGGGATAGTTTACATGGGAGAACATTAGTTTTACATTCATCCTATTGTATACCATTTTATTGCCACGGTTACAATCCCCTCCATGCATCATCAACCAACCAAAGGGTACACCCTGCAAGACTGCCCCGCGGTCGTCAACACACATTAGTATTTCTCCTTTTGTGACTAATTTCACTCAAGATAATGTCCTCAAGGTTCATCCATGTTATGCGGTGACTTGCAGCTTCCTTGTTGTTCTTCAAGGTAGCATAATATTCCATTTTATTGCCATAATATTCTGTGTGTATATACCACAGTTTGTTTATCCATTCTTCAGTTGATGAGCACTTAGGCTGTCTCCATCTTTTTGCTATTGTAAATAGTGCTGCTATGAACATTGGTGTGCATATATCAACTCATGTTATGCTCAGATTTCTTGTGGGTAAATACCAAGTAGAGGAATTGCTGGATCATAAGCTATTTCTATTTCCAACCTTCTGAGGAAATGTCATATTGCTTTCCAGAGTGGTTGGACCATTTTGCAATCTCACCAGCAATGCAGGAGTGTCCCAGTCTCTCCACGTCCTCGCCAGCATTGATTGTCCTCTACTTTTTTGATCTTTGCTGTTGTTGCTGGTGTGAGATGGTATCTGATTGTTGTTTTCATTTGCATCTCTAATGACTAGTGATCGTGAACATTTCTTCATGTGTTTGTTGGCTGCCCAGATCTCATCCTTGGTGAAGTGTCTGTTCATGTCTTGTGCCCATTTTTTTGTCGGGTTATTGTCTTTTTTTTTTTTTATTGCTTTATTGTGAATTATGTGATAGTTTCCATGGGAGGACATCAGCTTCACATTGATCCTGTCATATATCATTTCCTTGTCATGGTCACAATCCCCTCCATGGATCATCCACCAACCAAAGGGTATATCCCTCAAGGCTGCCCTCCTGTCATCCGCACACTGCCCCCTTCTCTCTCCAGGTCCAAAGTCTCTAGCCGCTCCATCTCCCCACGTCATCATCTCTGCCTCCATCCCTGGCATCACTGCTTCTCTGGGTAGGGTTCTGTTTTCTGTTCTTCTCCTTCGATGGTCCCAGGGTCCTCCGTTCCTAAACTGTAAGGTTAATCACTCCCCTCCCTTTGCCCCAAAATGTCCACCTTTACACTTCCAGCCCTTACAGTCATTCCTGATAACAATTATTCATTATTGTATCGCAGGAGACCTATCCACATCTCCTTTCATCAGCCCTGACTAGGCAGAATGGATACTACTCAGTGGAGAGTCTACCTTGCTCCACGCCCTCCGGATCTAGGTTCCCTCTTGAAAGCTTGTAAGCCAGTCACTTCTTGCCTCTGTAGCAACTCCCATTCTGGGTAGCCAATGTCCAAGTTGCCTCCGTGTGTGGAGGAGGTGGGAATGATCCTTGCTGTGAAGATTTATTTGTTCACTCTTTTTAGCTATTGCTTCCATAGGTGTGTGTCAAGTTCATGAAATTGTATCAGATTATTCGTTATTCTCTCTTCTTTCGTCTTCTGTTCAAGCGCTGATCCTCCAGCCATTGAAGCCAGGTCAAGTGGGTATTATTATCTGCAAGTGTGGGTATGCTTGTGCATGTGCCCTCTCTTCTTATCAGCTGGACGCTTCACTCTCTACTCTAGTTCTCTGTGGCTATGTTGCTGACTCTGGGTCCAAGAGTCCCTTGGACTTGGCACACTGCTGGTCAACCAGGTCTCCATCTGGGTTCACAGGACTCTATTGAGCGTTGTAGGGTGTAGCTCACAGCTTCATTGCTGTTTTTCCCTCATTTCCCCCTATTGGAGACGGACATGGTCACCAATCAGAGCATACATTCCCGTTGAGCCTTAGTCTTAGAAGGGGGTTTGCCTTGAGGGGGACCTGACCACTTGCGTTAATTTCTCCTGGGCGAGCCACTTGTTTGTTCTTATAGTAATCAGTCGGCCTGCCTATATTGTTTTGTGTTTTTCTTGTCAGTCTTTCTTTCGGGACATATCTTCTGTTCTTCTGGCCTATTTGTCTTTTTCTTGTAGAGGTTTTGTAGTTTCCTATATATTTTAGAAATGAGTCCCTAGTCTGATGTGTCATTGCAAAAGATTTTTTTCCCATTCTGTGGGTTCCCTTTGTACTCTTCTGGTGAAGTCTTTTGATGCACATAAGTTTTTAATTTTTAGTATGGCCCAATCATTTATTTTGTCTACCTTTTTTTATCGGTTGCTTCCACTTTTTTTTATTTTTAATGTTTTATTGTGAATTATGTGATAGTTTACATGGGAGAACATTAGTTTTACTTTCACCCTCTTGTATTTCATTGCTATGGTGTGTAGTTTTATTTTGCATGTTTTTATCATGAAAGGAAGTTGAATTTTGCCAAATGGTTTTTCTGTATCAGTTGAGATGGTCTTTCTTCCTTTCATCATGAACATTCTTTATTATGTAGATTTTTGGTTTTTTATTAAGCAGTGTTTTGTTCTGTTGTGCATAGGATTACTATGTGTTGGAACGCATTTAAAAGCACCTAACAAATTCCCTACTAAGCCACAGAGTAACAAGCATGGTGTGTGAGTTCTGTGTGCCATTGCAGTGAAGGATCTCACCCAGGTGTCCTCCCCACAGAATGCTTCTTCTCTCCAATCTTTTTATCAGTTTTGACACCATCATACTCTCCACAACACCCTTTTTCTAGAGAGGAAGGGTGCTGTCGGGAGGGTGACTGGTATCTCAGTTGGTAAAAATTTGGAGAATGGAGGTATGTCTGTCCTGCTTCATAGGAATCATCTTCTGGTGCTAGTAGATTACAATTGATAATCATTCTTATTTCAGTAAAGTTGGTAGTAATGCCTTCTCTCTCTTTTCTGATCTTAGTAATTTGAGTTTTCAGTCTCTTTTTCTTAGTCATTCTATCTAAACATTTGTCAGTTTTGTTGATCTTTTCAAAGGAGCAACTTTCAGTTTCTTTATTGTTGGTATAATTTTCTATTCTCTTTTATCTTTGTTTAACTCTTAATTATTTCCTTCCTTCTGCTTATCTTGGGTAGAGTTTGTTCTTTTTTTTCTAATTCCTTCAGGTATTCTGGGGTGTTTCTTCTATGCTCGGCTAAGCTGTTTACAACTCTCCCTTAGCCATCAATTCCTGCTTGTCTTGAAACTAAAGGTAGCCAGAGCTGAAAACAGCACCTCCATAGGTCCTTTTTGGATATGTGTCTAACCTGAATGTGCGTGTTAGGCTCTCTATGATACATGGGAGTTTTTCCAAGCCTTTGTCTCTCAGGTTTTTCTACCCATCTTCCTTTCCCTCTTCCTTCCCAGGAGTTTCTACCCATCCACCTGCTGCTTGCTCCCTGTGTTATCCTTGCCCCAGGTGTCTGTGAGATACTGCCTGGGAGACTTCCCTAGCACTGAGAAAGCTTGAGCCAGTTCCTCAGCTAGGTCAATGCACGTACACAGTTCTCTGCTCCCCTGGCTGACACTGAGCTAGAGCTTGCGGGCAGTGGATGGGAATATTAAGGTTCCACAACACTCTGACCAGATTCAGCAGCCACTTTCTTCTTTATGCATTCCCCTGGTTGTCATAAAATTCTTTGTTAGATTTTAGAGATCAGAGAAAAGTTGACTTTGCCAGCTTTTGCTAGCTTGAGCATTGCCTTAGTGGAGGACAGCCTGGTGGAGCTGCCTACTCAGTTCCTTTCTGTTTTCTCGCCCTCACACCCCTGTTGCTCCCAGGTTCCCCCTTCGCTCGCGCTAGCCTCAAGAGCGGGAAGAATGATAGCTCTTCCTACTTTCGGCGGAAGGAGAAGATGTTCCGGTTTTTCATTCGTCGCATGGTGAAGGCACAGAGCTTCTACTGGGCGGTGCTGTGCGTTGTGGCGCTGAACACTCTCTGCGTGGCCATGGTGCACTACAACCAACCACAGCGGCTCACCACTGCGCTGTGTAGGTACCGAGGCCCCAGAGGGCCGCCCTGGCTCTGTGGGTTCTGCTGGGTTTACAGCCGGTTGGAGTGGGGCTGGTGGCGAGGGCTGGCCTCTTCCCTGCCCCAGCTCTGCTGCATTCTGAGCAGGCTCAAGCGGACACTCTGGAGGGCTGCCCTAGGCGAGCCTGGGAGATGAGAAGAGAGGGTCAGGAGAGGAGGTGGACTGGCTTTAGATCAACAGACCCCAGGGGACTTGATTCTGGAATTCTTGAGAGGAATCCCATCTCCCAGGGCTCTCCTCTGCTTCTTGCTGACCACAGCTGACCTCAGGAATGCAGTTACATTTCTTAACCTGGCTACAGGTCCAAATAGGGCCAGGAGGAACATGACCATCTGGGCTCTCACTTTGTCCTGGACCCTGGGGCCTGGTCTATGGTCTCACATGAAACCAGCAGACAGTCCAGTGTGGTTTTCCTCCCACGACCTCTTCTGCTCCTCAGAGATCAACCACACTCAGCCCTTCTGGCGCTCCAGGGTCCCACAGGCCTTTCCTCTCTCTGTGAGCCCAACCTGGGCTGATGGCAGCAGTGCGTTTCTCTTCCGGGGGGCGCAATAAGGCCCAGTGTCTGAGATGGGACTTGGAGCACTAGCTCTGTGGAGAGCCACTTCACACCTCCACGCCTGCTTGTTGGCAGGGCTCCCTCACTGGTGGAGTTCTCAGTCTCATGGTCACTTCCTGCCCCTGGGGGTGACCCTGCTCAATGTGTTTGTGGTCTGTGTGCAGAGTAAGTTAGGTGTCTTGGGCTGGGCTGGCCTGTCTGGCAGATGTCCCTGTGAGGAGGGTCAGCTGTCCCTGTGCTGACCCTTCTCTGCACCCTGAGTCTGTGAGCCCCGTGGAGGGAGGGCCGCTGTCCCTGTGCCGGCTCACAGCAGTACTGGGCGTGCCATGTGAGTAAGTGATAGAAAGACCCTCTTGGCTCTGGGGCTGCCTGGGCATCGTTCTTTGAGATCAGGAGGGCAGCTTCTCTGTCCACCTCCAGGATTTGTGTGTGAGTTAGGAGGTCCCTCCCACTGTGAGGAGGGGTCTCTAGCTTGGTGGTCAAGAGAGCGTGGCCGGTCCAGGTCATGTGTTTGTCTGGAAGGTGTGGCCAGCCCGGCTGCCCTTCGGTCTGCATGACTCTCTGCCTCGTCTTTGCTTCTCTTGGGAGGGTCTTCCTTCTCCTCACCTGAGCCTGCGCCTGCCTGGCTGGAGGTCCGGAGGGACTTCTGGATGGGTTTGTGGTGGGGCTTGTTGTGGAGAGGAGTTTCTCAGGTGGCAAAATAGGGTCTTCTGCCCGAGAGCTGTGGGACTGCTCAGGCCTCAGTGTCCCCTGAAAGACAGGACATCTGGGGAAGCCGCCGGGTCAGTGGTGGGAGAGACGTGAGGTCGAGACAGAGGTTGTCACAGAGGCTCCATCTGACCCCAGGCACTGCTGTTGTTGGTGGAGAACTGGAACTAGAAGCCAGGGTTTTAGGCTCACAGGGACAGATGGGGAGTGTGACCCCCTTGTCCTCAGGTGACCTTTATTAGGACCTGCTTCTGGCCCCTTCTGGTGGCAGACCTGCATGAAGGCTTGCTCTCTCTCTGGGTGGCCCTTGCAGCTCTGCCCTGTACCTGAGCTGCTCCCCAGCGTGGTTAAAGGCTGCCTCGTTCTGGAGTCTGCGGTTCCAATAAAGAGCAGCGCAGAGCTGAGGAGGGAGCAGAGTCCGGGGGCCCTGAGTAAGACCAGCACCGAGACCAGGCCTGGGCTTAGGGGGCCCAGAGTTTAGTATCTCTCAGGCATAAACCAGGCCCAGGGAGCACAGCCCAGGCCCCAGTAGGTGGGTACCCGGAGACATGTGTTCCCTGTTAGACCACAGATCAGGCCTGGGGGGTTGGGGGCCAGAGTCTGATGTCTCCCCTGTGGAGCCGCAGCCAGGGCAGGAGGCATGTGCTAACCCTCCTCTTCTCTGGCTTCTCCTAGATTTTGCAGAGTTTGTTTTCCTGGGTCTCTTCCTCACAGAGATGTCCCTGAAGATGTATGGCCTGGGGCCCAGAAGCTACTTCCGGTCCTCCTTCAATTGCTTCGACTTTGGGGTGAGTTAGAGACACCCTGAGAGTCCAGTGAGGCTGAGAGCCTTGAGATGAAGCCCAGGTGAAGGCGGAGCCGTGGCTAGTGTGTGTCAGAGGGTCACCCAGCAGGGAGGCTGCTGGCCACAGACCCTGCCCTCCCTGACCCCTCGGCCTGTCATCTCAAGGTCAGATTTGCTCTTGTGAGTGGGTGTTTCCTCTGCCCACCCCTGTGGGTCCTTGTTCAGTGATCCATGGTTTTCCTGGTCCTCTGGTCACCTTCTCCCTGGGCTACATACCTTTATCTGAGTTCTGATAAAAGTGAAGGAAATGTCCCAATTTGTTCCTGTAGTTTTGCTTACCTTCCTCAAACTATCTCCCGCCCCAACCTGTCCACCCAGCAAAGGCTCTGCACCTGCTCTGTGCCTGGGGCTTGGTTCCAGGGGGACTGTGGTCCTGACCCTGTCATTCTGCTGACCCTGCCTGGGCACGTGGGCCAGGGTTTCTCCTGGCAAGACTGCAAGGCCGTGATGGCTCTAGGACCAGCCTGTTCTCAGTGTGGCCGGGTGGCCGTGCCAGAGCAACATGCTTTTAGGCCTGCTGGAATGTCGGACAGGGGCAGTGTGAGGGTCACTCTGTTGGACATAAACGAGCACACAGTTCTTCCTAGTGCTGAGCCCAGAGCCCGGAAGTGTCCCAGGTGTGCCCTGAGCGGAGCATTGAGTTACTACTGGAGACTACCCCAGAGGAAGACCTTCCCTCTTGATGGAGTTCTTGGTAGGCAGGGAGGGGACCCTGAGTCTAGGCGGAAGTACACCTTCAGTATGAAGACTCAGCCCAGCTCTAACTAGGATCCTCCGTCCTCACACTGCACACCTGCAGTTGGTAGAGCATTGTGTCCATCCATGGTTCTAAGTTCTCACAGCAGTTTCACCTCACTGTCAGGAACCTGGACAGAGTATGACAGGTGCCCAACACTGCCCAGCGGATAGGCACAGTGACTATGAGTAGGGCTTGCATCTAGGGGCTCTGATCCTGGGCAGTGGGTTCCATCTCACATGGTTGCCTGGTCTCGGGAGGAAGCCGGATGGTACAGGTGCCCCCTGAGCTGTGGCACCGGTGATTTCGGTTGGTAAGCGGGGAGACATCATCTCTTATCCTTTGCCTTCTCAGCATGTAGGCAGAGGGAGCCCAGAGACACAAGGGGCTGTCGAATTTATCTGCTTCTGCTGGTGTGGACTAACTGGATCCTAAGACATGGGGGTCATTTGCATGCCAGGTTACTGGGCTGTATGCCTTATCTGATGATGCATACCAAATTGTTCCAAACTTAACAGCTTAACAGAATAACCCCTGATGGTCTCACAGGTTCTGGGGGCCAGGATTCTGGGCATTGAGGCCCCTTGTGAGGTGACAGCCAGCCGATACTGGGTTCCTTCATCTCAAGGCTGTGAATGCACATCCAAGTTCACTCACGTGGCATTGGCAAGCGTCAGCTTCTGGTCACTCGAGCTTCTCCAATCTGCTTGAGCGTGTCCTCACAACACCACAGCTGATGCTCAGAAACAGAGGGAGCGGAGGGACCCAGGGTAGAAACCATTTTGTTAGTAACCCATCTTGGACGTTACGTCTCATCCCCTTTGCCTTATAGGTGTGTGACCTGTCAGTTTGTCATACTGTGGTGTCTTGTGACTTGCTGTGATTCTGAAAGCTGTGCCACTGGTATTTTAATTACCAGCAGGGTCACCCATGGTGGACAGGTTTCAGATGAGCTTCCAAACAAAGACAGACTACGAAGAAGGAGTGATGAACTACTTCTGAATATTTAGTCACTGAAAAGCTTATGAATAGCAGAGAAACACTGTCAGATATGGTGCCGGGAAATGAGCCCCTCAGGTTGGAAGGCACTCAAAATGTGACTGGCAAAGAGCTGCCTCCTCAAAGTAGAGTTGACCGTGATGACGTGAATGGAGTAAGGCCTGCGGGACCTCCATTTGCTGATGGGGCACAACTCAAAATGAAGAGAAACAGCTGTAAACATCCATTAATAATAGGAACATGGAATGTACAAAGTATGAATCTCGGAAAATTGAAAGTTGTCAAAAATGAAATGGAACACATAAACATCAATATCTTATAGGCATTAGTGAGCTGAAATGGACTGGTATTGGGCATTTTGAATCTGATGACCACATGGTTTACTATGCCAGGAATGACAAATTGAAGAGGAATGGTGTTGCGTTCACTGTCAAAAAGAACATACCTAGACCAGTCATGAGGTACAACACTGTCTGTGATAGGATGATATCCATGCACCTGCAGGGAAGCCCAGTTAATACCACTATTATTCAAATTTATGGACTAACTACTAAAGCCAGTGAGGATGAAATAGAAGATTTCTACCAACTTCTTCAATCTGCAATAGATCAAACATGAAATCAACATGTATTGATCAATACTGGTGATTGGAATGCAAAGGTTGGGAGCAAAGTGGAAGGATCAGTAGTTGGAAAATATGGCCTTGGTGATAGAAATGATGCTGGAGATCACATGATAGAATTCTGCAAAACCAATGATTTGTTCATTTCAAATACCTTCTCTGGACAGCATAAGAGATGACTATACACATGGGTTTCACCAGATGGAATTCATAGAAATCAAATTGACCACATCTTCAGAAAGAGACGATGGAAAAGCTCCATAACATCAGTGAAAACGAGACCAGGGGCAGACTGTGGAACAGACCATCAATTACTCATATGCATATTCAAACTGAAGCTGAAGAAAATGAAAACAAAACCACGAGAGCCAAAATATGACCTTGAATATATCCCACCTGAATTTAGAGATCATCTCAAGAACAGATTTGATGCATTGGACACTAAAGACCGAAGACCAAGAAGAGTTGTGGGATGACATCAAGAACATCATACATGAAGAAAGCAAAAAATCATTAAGAAGACAAGAAAGAAGGAAAAGGACAAAATGGATATCAGAAGAGACTCTGAAACTTGCTCTCCAGCATAGAGATGCTAAAGCAAATGGAAAAAATGAGGAGGTACAAGAGCTGAACAGAAAATTTCAAAGATCACCTCAAGAAGATAAAGCCAAATATTACAACAAAATGTGCAAAGATCTGGAATCAGAAAACCAAAAAAAAAAAAAAAGAACACACTCAGTGTTTCTCAAGCTGGGGGAATTGAAGAAAAAATTCAAGCCTTGACTTTCATTATTGAAAGATTCTCTGGGCAAGTTATTGAATGATGCAGAAAGCATCAAGAGAAGATGGAAGGATACACAGAGTCACTGCACCAAAAGGAAATGGTTAATGTTCAACTGTTTCAAGAGGTAGCATATGATCAAGAGCCAATGATACTGAAGGAGGAAGTCCAAGGTGCATTGAAGGAATTGGCAAAAAACAAGGCACCAGGAATTGATGGAATAAAATTTGAAATCTTTGAAGAAAGTGAGGTGGCACAGGAGGCACTCACTCATCTCTGGCAAGAAATTTGGAAGACAACTATCTGGCCGACTGATTGGAAGAGATCCGTATTTGTGCCCATTCCAAAGAGAGGTGACCCAACAGAATGAAGAAATCATCGGACAATCTCTCTTATATCCCATGCTAGTAAAGTTTTACTAAAGGTAATACAGAAATGGCTGCAAGCATACATTGATAGAGAACTTCCAGAGGTTCAAGCCAGATTCAGAAGAGGCCGTGGAACAAGGGATATCATTGCTGATGTCTGATGGATCTTGCCTGAAAGCAGAGAATATCAGAAAGAGGTTTACCTGTGCTTTATTGATTACCTGTGCTTTATTGATTGTGTGGATCATGACAAGCTATGGACAACATTGTGAAGTATGAGTATTCCGGAACATTTAATTGTGCTCATGAGTAATCTGTACCTGGACCAAGAGGCAGTTGTTCGAACAGAACATGGGAACACTGAATGGTTTAAAATTAAGAAAGGTGCACTACAAGGCTGTATTTTTTCACCATACTTATTCAGCCTGTATGCTGGGCAAATAATCCGAGAAGCTGGGTTATATGAAGAAAAACGTGGCATCGGGGATTGGAGGAAGACTCATTCACAACCTGTGATACGCAGATCATACAACCTTGCTTGCTGAAAGTGAAGAGGACTTAGAACATTTACTGATGAAGATCAAAGAGCACAGCCTTCGCTATGGATTGCATTTCAGTGTAAAGAAAACAAAAATCCTCACCACTGGACCAATAAACAACATTCTTATCAACGAAGAAAGTATTGAAGTTGTCAAGGACTTCCTTCTTCTTGGATCAACTATCAACACTCACAGAAGCAGCAGTCAAGAGATCAGACGACGTATTGCATTAGGCAAATCTGCTGCACAGGAACTTTAAAGCGTTGAAGAGCAGAGATGTCAGCTTGAGGACTAAGGTGCGCAGGCCATAGTATTTTCAATAACCTCGTATGCATGCGAAAGCTGCACAGTGAATAAGGAAGACCGTAGAATTGATGCATTTGAGTTATGGTGTTGGAGGAGAATATTGAGGGTGTAATGGGCTGCCAAAAGAACCAACAGATCTGTGTTGGAAGAAGTGTAGCCAGAGTGCTCCTTGGAGGCCAAGATGACCAAACTTTGTCTCTCATAGTTCGGACATACTGTCAGGAGGGACTAGTCGCTGGAGAAAGATATCATGTTTGGTAAGGTGGAGGGTCAGAGAAAAAGAGGAAGACTCCCCCAATGAGATTAATTGGCAAAGTGGCAGCATCAATGGACTCACGCGTGGCAATGGTAGTGAGGTTGGCCCAGGATCGGGCAGTGTTTCGTTCTGCTGTGCATAAGGTCGCTATGAGTCAGTATTGACTTGATGGCACCTAACAACAACAGGGTGGGATTGTAAGGAGCTCGGGTAGCATGGTGTTTATGAATTGGGCTGCAAACCTCAAAGTCGGCAGTTTGAAACTACCAGCTGTTCCGCGTGAGAAAAATGAGGCTTTCTGCTCCCTTAAAGAATTAAAGCCTTGGAAATCCTGTACGGGGTCACCACGAGTCAGAACCTACTCTACGGCACATAACAACAACAACAACAAGGGTGGGATTGTACACGGGGAATACCTGGAGCGTGGGAGTCATCAGCCGCCTACCACGTGGGTCTGTGGGGACCGAGTTTGATGATGAAATGAAAGCAGGAGAGGAGCTATGGGGCTACTGGAGGCTTGAACCCCGGCAGACACCTAGAGAGTCTGAGTTCTGAGGAACGTCACTGGTGAGGACTAATAGCCGGAACCTACCTGCTCAGGACTGGCTTTGGCAAGCCTACTCTTTTGTTATTAGTAGGGTCACCCCAGAGGCTGTAGAGTGATGCAGCTGCTATTACAAGACATTTGAGGGTTCGGTGCAGGGATGTGGACAGTGGCCGCACATGCTGCTGGATCGGTGCTAACCTATGGAGCTGTCGCTGGTCATGGACCACAGGACTCTGGACACACTCGCTATGTTCCCAGGGACTTGGCTGAGAACACTGATGTTAGGCTGAAGAAATGTGCCGTCCATGTGACGTTAGTGGAAAGGACCCAGAACTCGGGTGCTATGTGAGCTGAGTGTGGTAAAGTAGATGTTAATGAATCCTCCACATCGGTCGGCTCTTCACGTGAGGAGGGTGTCGGGTCACACTGAGCCTGACCCCAGACTGCCCAGACTGCCCCAGAGATCTGCTGTTCCCTGGCCCCACTGACCCACCCTTTGTGAGCCCCCACACGGGCCTTGACCAGAAGACCCTGCTCCCAGTCCACATGCAGAGTGGCTAGAGGAAGGTGCCCTCGGATCTCAACTTCCATTGAGAGTTTTGGGTGTCTGGGTGACCCCCCCAGTTCCCCAGTGGGGACTCCATGACTGAAACAGATAGTGACCCTGTGTTGGCTTCTGGTCATTTGGAGAAGAGTGGACTCACGACACATGTGGGTCAGCAGTGGAGGGTGAAAGAAGACCTATGAAAGGACATCTGCCTCTTGCCCAGAGGTGTGTAAGAAGACTCCATGCCACGGGGCTGTGTGACAAAGCCCCAAGGAGACCTTAGAGCAGGTGACTCTGGGATCTGTCAGGAAATCAGCAGACCTAGTCCTATGTCTCGGGGTCCTGGCTCAGCACTTGGGTAACTGGGTAGACTGGGACAATGCAGTGGGAGGTGTGGGGCAAGACAGAGCTCACACAGAGAGGAGGGCACACTCTCCTCCAGGCACGTGTGTGGTCACACACCTGCATGCACCCCAAAGCTAATGCCATCTCCATTGCAGGTCATCGTGGGGAGCATTTTTGAAGTGGTCTGGGCAGCCATCCAGCCGGGAACCTCCTTTGGGATCAGCGTGCTGCGGGCGCTCCGGTTGCTTCGCATCTTCAAGGTTACCAAGTAGGTGGTCCTCCAGCTTGCTGCAGTGGGCCTAGGCGGGGCACACTCCCTTTTTCGGGATTCGTGACAATGGAAGGCCTATCTGTGGCATATAGTTGGTTTAGATCTAGAATCTAGATATAAAAAGACAGCAATCGAGCTTCATGCTGGAAGCGTCCCTCCCCAGCGTCCCTCTGCCTACCCTGGGTTCTTGGTCCTACCTGATTGTCCTTCTTGCAGAGGCCTGTTAAGCTCTCTGCTTCCCACAGTTCCCGGCAGCTCCTTTTTTTTTTAATGTTTTATTGTGAATTATGTGATAGTTTACCTGAGAACATGAGCTTTACATTCATCCTACTGTGTATCGTTTCATTGCCATGGTTACAGTCTCCTCCATGCATCATCAACCAACCAAAGGGTATACACTACAAGTCTGCCCCCGTTCGTCAGCACACAGCCCCTCTCCCTCTCTGGGTCTAGAGTCCCCAGCTGCTCCATCTCTCCACGTCATCGTCTCTGCCTCCATCTCTGGCGTCACTGCTTCTCTGGGTAGGGTCCTGCTCTCCGTACTTCTCCCTTGATGGTCCCAGGGACCTCCACTCCTAGACTGCAAAGTTAATCACTCCCCTCCTTGCTATAAAATGTCAACCTTTATATTTCCAACCCTCACAGTCAGTCTTGGTAACAATTATTCACCATTGTACCATAAGGGACCTATCCACATCTCCTTTCATCAGCCCCACCCAGACAGACTGGATACTATTCAGTGGAGATTCTACCTTGCTCCATGCCCTCTGGATCTAGGCTCGCTCTTGAAAACTTGTAAGCCAGTCACTTCTTGCCTTTGTGGCCTGCCCCCCCCACCCCCCATTTTGGGTAGCCAATATCCAAGTTGCCCATACCTGTCCACTCTGTGTCTGGAGGAGGTGAGAATGATTCTTGCTATAAGGATTTGTTCCCTCTTTTGAGCTACTGCATCCGTAGGTGTAGGTCAAGTTCATCAAATTGTATCAGATTACTCTTTTCCCCCCTCTTCTTTCTGCTTCTAGTTGAGCTCTGATCATCCAGTCATTGAAGTCTAGTAGGTATTATCTGTAATGTGGGTGTTCTTGCATGTATCTCCTCTCTTCTTATCAGCTGGACGCTTCACTCTCCACTCTAGTCCTTCGTGGCTATGTCACTGGCTCTGCGCCCAGGAGTCCACAGGTCTTGCCACACTGGCAGCTCCTTCTTGATGGCTGCTTGGCTTCATTGTCAACAGAGAAAATAGAAGTTGTCTGATGAGATTGTTTTCATCCTCCTGACCCCAAATCTGCCCATTCTGGAGAGAGGAGGGTGGTCTTGGGATTTCCATCCCTGACCTTTCTCCTGAACCTGCCTGCTGCTTCTTCTACCCCAGACCTGCTTTGGTGGGTCCCCCAGCCCCTTAGTGCAGACCCCGTCCAGCAAGAACCTATGGTGGCTGGGGTGGGTCCATCCTCTGACTGCTGAGTTGGGCCATCACCCACCCTGCTGGGTGGCTGCATATGGGACTTGGAACTGTTGGAGGGGGGCCAGCTAGGAGAGAAGCCCGAGTTCTGGGAGTGTGGGGGCAGCACAGTGGAGGATGCTGGGGGATGGGGAGCACATCACGGAGTGTGGAGGGTGACTCAAGGGTGGTGGATGTTGGGGTGGAGGGTGACTGGACATGGTGAGGGCATGAGGGGTAGAGAATGGCTGGGGCTGGGGGTGATTCTGGGGGTCCTCCATGGGGTTACCGTTAGGAGGTTACCACTGGTAGCTCTGACAAGTGCCGCATGCTAGGCCCTGCTGCAGGCAAGAGGCTGATGTGGGTCCAGGGGCGTTATGGGGAAGGACAGAGAGAGAAAGGGTAGAGGCTCCCCCTGGTGTGGCTCAGGCCTGAGAGAAACGGGCCCACCTCTACCTCTGGTGGTTGTCATGGTGGGACTCCTCATCAGCAAGCAGCTTTGTGCTATGTGTGGGCTGTTGTAGGGTCTCTGACCTGCAGAATGTGGGGGCATGTGAGATGCTGGTGAGGGCAGTGGAGACCTGGGTTTGTCACCCGACAGAAGGAGTATCCTTCTGCTGAAGCCTGCCCCAGGGAACGGCTTCCTGACCTTGGGTCAGACTCTGGGGTAGGTGTGTGTGCTGAGGGTCAGCTGCCACCCCACAGGTATTGGAACTCCTTACGGAACCTGGTGGTGTCTCTGCTCAACTCCATGAAGTCCATCATCAGCCTCCTCTTCCTGCTTTTCCTCTTCATTGTGGTCTTTGCTCTGCTGGGAATGCAACTGTTTGGAGGACAGTAAGTGAGGTCCAGAGGGGAGGAGAGCAAGAGCCCACTGCCCTGTCCAGACCACCTCTGAGCTGGGAGAGGGGTTGGGAAGCGCCCATTCCCCAGGCTGGTGAAAGTCACCCTTCACAGACCATGATATCACAGGCTTGCTCTTGTGACGCTGACTCTTCCCGAGACTTCCTTTTTCCTCAGGTTCAACTTCCAGGATGAGACTCCCACGACCAACTTCGATACCTTCCCAGCTGCCATCCTGACCGTCTTCCAGGTAAGACTCCACACTCGCCCAGCCTTGTGCTGCTCCTCCCCCTGCAGCCACAACACAGAACAAGCCGCCAGCTGGATAGGTGGGTCTACAGAGTGTGAGGTACAGGTACAGACCCCAGCCTTGCCCGAAAGGCGCCTTCAGCATCCAACTGGTCTCCAGGCCATGGGCCTACCTTTCTGCTGTTAGACCTGGAGTCCCGTCTGCCTTGTGACCTCTGAGAACAAAAACCCAGCGCTCCGGTAGACTTCTGTCTTGGGCATATCTGATGGCTTAGCTCTTTATCAGGGAACACGCCCAGCCCCCTCACCTGGGAAAGAAGGCTGTGACTGCAACCTTGTTCCTTGACCTCTTGAAGGGTTCCCATTGGAGGGATCTCTTGGTGGGCACTTTCCCCTCATTGGGTTGTTGTCCTGCCAGAGTTACCTAGGCGTGACCTCCCTGGTGTGATAACCCACCTACCGAGGCTCTGTGGGTGGGACTCCCTGAACTCTTAGCCAATCTGCTTGGCTGCCTGGGCTTCAGGCACTGGTTAGGCATGACCCCTGCCTCTGAGGCTGCTGATCTGACCCCTGGTCCTGGAATCGAGTATTCCTATGTATGAAGCAAATGGTCCTTTGGTGCCCACTCTCTAAGAGGGTGGGATCCTTCCAGCACAGCTTAAATGTGTAAACATGGCTTGGCAGACCTCCGCCTCCTCTAACTTCAGGAGGTGGGACGAGAATCACAACCAACATCAGCCCAAAGCTGAGACCTGTGAGGTGGAGGCGAGACAGACTTCGGATACCAGCCACCCCTCCCATGCCTCTCTTTGCTTCATTGCTGGCTTTCATCCTTCCTGCCAGCAGCCACAGAAAACTCTCAAGCCACACTCAGAGTTGCGGGCTAATTAAGGAGACGTCTGCAGGTTACAGGTCAGGATTTGGACTCATTGGAAAGTTAATGACCAACTCATCACACAGTTCACGGATCAGGACAGTTTCTCCTCAGCCATGTCCCCAGGGACGACTCTCTTGTCCCCGAGTCCAGGATCCTCTCAGACCTCTCATGACAAAGTCTTCTTAGCCTTGGCATCTGCCCAGGTCGGACAAGTGTTCCAAAGCCCTGAGCTCATGTAACAAGTGTCTGGAGGCATCCATTTCTGTCCGAAGGCTCTTGGCTCTCTTGCTCCGTGGTTGGCAAGGCCACTGTAGTCATCTGCCTGCCCTGTGCCCCTGATGCCTTGTGTTGTCTTCAGTGTGGCAGCTCTCTCTGACTCCTGGGTCTAGGAGATTATCAGCACAGGGACCCTGGGTCCGAAGGATGTGGATCCAGGGCCAGGCCTGTGAGTGCCACGTAATGACTCTGTACAGAACGCTAGACCACAGGATAGGAGCTCCCAGCTTTTCATGGGGATGGGTGCCAGGGAGGGTATGGGAGAACACCTACAAATGAAAATGTGGTAAAAACTGACACCAAAGAAGGTGGACAAGAAAATCTACACCTGGAAGGTCAAAGCGCTCCCGAAGACATGCAAACAGCGAAGGACTCCAAATAAATACGTTTATGGCCTTATACAGAGAAGACCCTAAAGTGTCCACACAATAAATACATAAGAACAATTAGAGGAAATAAATGAATTTGGCAAATTTGTAGGATGCAAAGTCAACACACACAAAAGTCAGTTGTATTTCTACCTGTAATGAACAAGCAAAAAAGAATATTAAGAAAATGCTTCCATTTGTAGTAGCATTAAAAAGAATGAAATACATAGGAATAAATATCACCAAGGGGATGAGAGTCTTAGACACTGAAAACCACAAAACATTGCTGAAAAGAATTAGAGAAGATACAAATAAATGGACAAACATCCCATGACAGCATGTTTCAAAGTGATACACAGATTTGATGCAATGCCTATCAAGATCCTAATGGTATTTTCCAAAGAAATAGAAAAGCCGTCCTGCAATTCATATGGAATTGCAAGGGATCCAGAAGAGCCAAAACCATCTTGAAAAAGGAGAACAAAATTGGAGGACTCACACGTCTCATCTCAGTTACAGTAATAAACACAGTATAGTACAATGGAATAAAATGGTGCCAAAATAAACAAACATACATGGTCAATTGATTTCAAAACAGCTGCCAAGACCATTGAATGAGGAAAGGAGACTTTTCAAGAAAAGTGCTGGAACAAATGGGTAGCCACATGCAGTACAGTTGGTTAGGCAAGGACTCCATAACTGGCGAAGCTATCGCTAAAGAAGGAAGGAGAAATCCAGACATTCTCAGATAACCGAAGTCTGAGCAAGGTTGTTACCACTAGTGCTTCCCAGTTGGGGTTAGTCATTTCATTTTTTTTCTATATGATTTAAAAGGCAAATGCATAAAATAATAGTTATAAATATATGTTAATGGGCACATTATAGTGTATGTAAAGATGAAATCTGTAACAATCCTAACATAAAGGGAGAGAGAGGGAATAGAACTTTGCCCATACTTAGGGTATGTGGAGGAGAAGAGAAATATCATAGTGCAACTCAAAGCAGAGAGTAGAGTTTATGCCATGGAAATTAAGTTACAATTATTCAACTAGATTGTTATAATTGTTATAAATAAAAAGTATTGATTGGAATTCCCAAGTAACCATTAAGAAAATGATTAAAAGTGCACAGAAAAGGGAAGAAGGGAGTAAGAACAAAATCTAAATAAATGCACAAGAAGATAATGATGAAGGAATTGAGCAGCAAGGAACATATTGTTGTTGTTAAGGGCCATCGAGTCGATCCCAAACCATAGCAACCCTGTAGAGAAATTGTTTTATGGTAGGAGAAACTCCTTAATTGTCAATAATTACTTTAAATGTAAACAGATTTTGATTCTCCAAGCAAAAGGAGAAATTGGCAGGATGAAGTAAAAAAAAGAAACAAAGCACAATTCATCTATATGTTAACCACAGAAGACTCATTTTAGATGCAAAGACACAAGTTGAAAGTAGAAGACTGGAGACAAAAAAGAACATTATTTATTGTTAAAAGATTAATTGCATCAAGAAGTTAGAGCAGATGTAAATGCATACACAACCTAGAGCAGAACTTCATCATACATTAAACAAAAGATGAAATTAGTGAAGAAAGAAAGAAACATATGCACAATAGTTGGGGAATTCCATACCCAGCTTTCAATAAAGGTCAGCACAAATAGGTCTCTAAGGAAATGGAGGACTTGACCAACACTATGAATCAATTAGACCTAAAAGATATATACAGAACATTCCATCCAACAGCAGTAGAATGCACCTTCTTCTTAAATACACATGAAACATTCTAACCAGACCGGATGCAAAACAAGTCTTAATGAATTTTAAAAGATTTAAATCATAAAAAAGGTCATTTCCAATCACAATGGTTTGAAGCTAGAAATCAATAACAGAAAACTCACTAAAGTGTGGGAACTAAACAATTCACTTTTAAAGAAGTGTTGGGCCAAAGAAAAAGTTTAAAATACAAAACCATAACATCCCAAAATGTGTTGTTGTTGTTAAGTGTCTTCGAGTCCATTCTGACTCATAGCAACCTTGTTTAGGGTTTCTGAGGGGCAGCTGGTACGTTTGAACCGCCCACCTTGTGGTTAGCAGTCCAGTGCTTTACCTACAGCGCCACATCAGTTTGGTTCGGATTCATAGTGGTCCTAAGTACAGCGGAACAAACCATGCTGGTCCTGCGCCATCCTTACAATCGTTGCTTTGAGTCCATTGTTGAAGCCACTATGTCAGTTCATCTCGTTGAGGTGCTTCCTCTTTTTTGCTGACCGTTTACTAAGCATGATGTCCTACTCCAGGAACCGGTCCCTTCTGATAGCATGTCCAAAGTATGTGAGAGCATTCTGGCCTCCCTTCTTCCAAGACAGATTTGTTCATTCTTCTAGCAATCATGCCATATTTAATATTCTACACCAACACCATGATTCCAATGCATCAGCTCCTCTTTGGTCTTCCTTACTCATTGTTCAGCATCCACATATGGTATGTGGCAAAAATAGAGCTCAGAGAGAAATTTCTAGTTATAAATGTCTGCATGAAAAAGAAGAAAGCTCTCAAATCAATAAGCTAGTTTTATGCTATTGTTGTTGTTGTTATGTGTCGTGAAGTCGGTTCCGACCCATAGCGACCCTGTGCAGGGTTTCCGAGGCTGTAAATCTTTACAGGAGCAGAAAGCCTCATCTTTCTCCCACGGAACAGCTGGTAGTATCGAACTGCTGACCTTGTGGTTCACAGCCCAATTCGTAACCACTACACTACCAGAGCTCCTTAGAAGACAAAAATGAAGAACAAACTAAATCCAAGACAAATGGAAGGAAACAAAGATTAGAACAAAGATAAATAAAACAGAATAGAAAATAAAACCCAAAGTTGGTTCTTTGAGGAGATCAATAAAATTACCAACCTTTACCTAGACTGACTAAGAAAAAATCAGAAATGAAAGGACATTACTTCTGACTTCTCAGAAATTTAAGGACTAAAAGGATTGTAAGAAAGCCAACAGATCCCTAACTCAAATGCAATGGAAGCACACAAACTACCAAGGAAATCTGAAAACTTAAAAAAAAAATTGATTGAGTCAGTATTCAGAAACCTTCCAACAAAGAAAAGCTCAGCAGCAGATGGCTTCATCTGTGGACTATACTAAATATTTCAAGAATTGCCACCAACATTTCTCAAGCTCTGCCAAAAAATTGGAAACACTTTCTAAGTCATTCCATAGGCTAGCATTACCCTGATTCTGAAGCCAAATATACTGGAAAACTGCAGATCAATATCCTTCATGAATATAGATGTCAAAGTCCTTTACAAGATAATGAGCAAACAAAATCCATATGCATATCAGAAGAATTGCATATAATGACCAAATGGTGTTTATGCCAGGAATGCAAGGGTGGTTCAATATACAAAAATAACTCTGTAATAAGCCAAAAACCCCACCAAACTTACTGCCATTGAGTCAGTTCTGACTCATGGTGACAATATGTGTTACAGTGTAGGACTGTTCCATAGGTTTTCTTGGCTGACATCTTCCTTCATCATACACAGTGTGACATACACAGTTTGTCTACTTGGTGACTTGTGTGTGGCTGTGATGCTGGAAGCTATGCCACCAGTATTTCAAATACCAGCAGGGTCACCCTGGACAGGTTTCAGATGAGCTTCCAGACTAAAACTATGAAGAAGGCCCTGATAATTGACTTCTAAAAATATTGGCCACTGAAAACCTTATGAATAGCAGTGGATCATTGTCTGATATGGTGCCAAATATGAGCCCCTCAGGTTGGAAGGCACTCCCAATACGACAGAGAAAGAGATGCCTTCTCAAAATAGACTCAGCCTTGATGTGGATGGAGAAAAGCCTTCAGGACCTTCATTGCTGATGGGGCATGGCTCAAAATAAGATTAATAAAACAACAAAAAACAACCGCAAACATTCATTAATGATTAGAACATAGAATGTACAAAGTATGAATCTAGGAAAGTGAGAATAAAAAATGTATTTAAGTAACAAAGATTGATATACTAGGCATTAGTGAGTTGCAGTGGATTGGCATTATATATTGTGAATTGGGCATTTGTGTGGTCTACTATGCTGGGATAACAAATTGAAGAGTAATGGCATCACGTTCATTGTCAAGGACATTTCAAGGTTTGCCCTGAAGTATGATGTTATCAGTGATGGGATAATATTCATACGCCTGCAAGAAAGACCAGTTAGTATCACTATTTTTCAAATTTACACACTAATGCCAAGGATAAAGAAATTGAAGATTTTTGTTAGCTTCTGTGTTCTGAAATCCGTCAAACATGCAATCAAGATGCATTGATAATTACTGGTGGTGGGTGTACAAAAACTTGGAAATAAAGAAGCAGCATTGGCAGCTAGAAAATATCACCTTGGTAATAGAAACAGTGCTGGAGATTGCATGATAGAATTTTGCAAGGTCAATAATGTATTCAGGGCAGATACCTTTTTAAAAATAACATAAGCAGCAATTATACACAAAGACCAGCAATTCAAGCTGGATTCAGAAGAGGACATGGACTGAGGGGTATCATTGCTGATGACAGATGTATCTTTGCTGAAAGAGAATACCAAAAAAAAAATTTACTTGTGCTTTATTGACTATGCAAAGGCTTTTTACTGTGTGGATCATGACAATCTATTGGTAACATTGAGAAGAATGGCTATTCCAGAACATTGAAGTATGCTCATGAGGAACCTGTACATAGACCAAGAGGCAGTCATTCACAAAGAACAAGTGAATGCTGAATGGTTTACCATCAAGAAAAGGTGTGTGCCAGGGTTGTCCTTTCACCACATTTATTCTATCTGTATGCTGAGCACATAATCTGAGAAGCTGGATTATATGAAGATGACCCATGCCATCAGGATTGAAGGAAGACTCAGTAATAACCTGCAATATGCAAATGATGCAACCTTGCTAGCTGGAAGTGAAGAGGACTTAAAATACTAACTGATGAAGATCAGTTAGTATTCAGTATGGATTGCACCTCAATGTAAAGAACACAGAAATCCGCACAACTAGAGCAATAAATAAAGTGAGCATCAGTGGAAAAGTGGAATGAGATGGATTGGCACAGTGGCGGCAGCAACGGGCTCGAGTGTAACAACGGTTGTGAGGATGGTGCAGGACCAGGCAGTGTTTCCTTCTGTTATGCATTGGGTTACTATGAGTCAGAACCAACTCAACAGACCTAACAACAACAACAAATGGAGAAGACTGTCAAATACATGAATTTTGTTGTTGTTGTTGTTTTGCTTGGCTCCACCAACGACACTCATGGAAGCAGCAGTCAAGAAATCAAATGAGAAGAAATCAAATGAGGAGAACAAATAAGATGGTAGATGGGGTGGAAGTGCAGTGAGGCGCTCCATCAGCAACAACACAGAATACCAGACCAAGCAGGCTCAGGGGATGGTCCCAGAACTCTGAACCACATATAAAGGAATATTTAGAAGTTTGGAAGCCTACAGCTTGGGGGAATTTGTAGCAGAAGCAAGAAATCCAGTGTTTTCTAATTCAAGATGCTCAGCTGCTCTCGGAGCCACCAGCTTGGGCGAGACCAAGCAGGGGAAGGATCAGAGCAGCCACGGACGCCTGAACCGTGGAGATAAAGGCGTGGACACTCTTTTTGTGTGTGTATCTGTTCATTGGTCTCTCACTGCGCACCTCCATTCTGGTGACTAGAGGGGATACCTGAGCGAGTGGGCTCCCCACCCCACCTCCCAGAAGGTTCTACTACGCATGGCACAGATCGCCTCAAAATTTAAAATGACAGTTTCCACTTAAAACCAAACGGCAGGGCGAAGTGGCCACAGCCAGCCCAGAACTGTTTATCACTAGGAAAAAGGCCTGAATGGGATTGTAGAGTGGGATAGGCAGACTAAAAAGGAAACAGGCCGAAAATTAAATCCTGAGTTAACATCACAGAGACCAACAGTGGCATCTTGAAATTTCTCAGGAAGAATTGTGGAAAGGAAAGCCCATCTGCTGATCACATCTACCTAGGTGCAATCAGAAAGTATAAAAAATACCAAAATACACACTCATCTAAGTATTAAGGCCACAGATAGTGCCTGAATATGCCCAAAAAACAGAAGCAGATGACCATATCTGCACATGTCCAGAAATGAGATAAAGTAACTGAGGCAAATGAGCTGGAAGTAGACCTACATTCAATAGTGGAAGATGGACAGGCTTTGGAAATGCCAAAGAAGGAATTCAGAAAAATGATTATAAAATGTATCAAAAACACTACACAATGGAGTTGAGACGAATAATGAAGAAGTCAGGAAAGCACTACAGAAACAATCAAATGAGATAGATACAGCATTGGAAACAATTCAAAACCTACAGAAAGAGGTCCAAACGATTAATAATAGAATATCAGAAATGGACAAT
>NW_006408574.1:237099-240005 GCF_000296735.1 Chrysochloris asiatica | reverse complement strand
ATCATCTATCTATCTATCTATCTATCTATCTATCTATCTATCTATCTATTTTTCTATCTATCTATATGAGTCCTGGTGTGGCGCTGTGGGTGAATGCACCAGACTGCAAAGCCATTTGAACCACAAGGTTGGTGGTTCAAGCTCACCAGCTGCTCCTCGGAAACCTTATACAGGGTCGCTATGGTTCGGAATCGACTCAACGGCACTTTAACATGTAATATATATACATGGTAAAGAGTATCCACTGAAAACCGATGGCAAGGGTGATGATAGTGAAAGGCTGTGAAGTTTACTATTTTGAGGTAATGAACTTTTCTAACATTGACTGTTGTGATAGTTGCATGTACATAGGAATATACCTAAAAACCATTGAATTTCACACTTTAAGTGGGTGAATTTTATGTTGTGTGACTTAAGTCTCAATAAAAGTATCATTTAAAAACTATAGTAAGCATCATAGATGATGTTAAAATATCAGAAGCATCTGATGGGGTAGGTTAAACACTGGGCTGCTAACCATCAGGAGGCAGTTCCGACCCAACATCCACACAGCAGGAGCAAGGTGAGGTTGTTTGTCCCTGTGAAGCTGTACGGCCTCGGAAACCTACACACAGTTGCTATGGATGGCAGTGGGCTTGATTTTTTTTTATCATTTACAAACACACAAGAATTCTGGTATTGCCATTGAAGTGAATACAATACATAAAAGAAATGAGGTAGAAAGATGGAAAGGAATAAACAAGATTGTTATTATTTGCAAATGATAGGCTTATTTACACAGAAAATTCAGGAGATACTATTAGAAGAAATAAGAGTATTTTCCAGTGTTGCTGAATACAAGATTAATGTGCAAAAAAGAAAAGCTATTCTATATAATAGCATCATTAAATTAGAAAATTCAATTTAAAAAGAAAGATCTCATTCACAGGAGTGGTAACAGACATTGGTACTCAGGAATAACCCTAACAAATACTTTATGGGCGAAATTGCAAAATGTTATTAAAGGACCTAAAAGAAGAAATGAAACACGAAGATACAGGTTTATATGTAGGGAACCTTAAAATTATCTTTTTAAAATGCCAGCTCTGTCTTATTTAATCTATGAATTTAATGCAATCCCAATCAAAATTCTGACAGAACTGCTCTTGGATTTCAGCATTTTGATTTAAAAGAAAAGTCAATATCCAAGGATAGTATAGACAATTTAAAAAAAGAAGAAGACTGAGAAGGGGGGATTGTCCCCCCACACACATATTAAGACTTTTTATGCAGGTTCAGAAACGATCTTTACAGAAGACCCCTGGAAGCATGACACTTTAGTGCTCGGCTGTTAACCAGTGGAGGGCAATTCAAACCCCCTCAAACTCTGCAGAAGAAAGACCTGTGGATTTGCTCCCAGAATACCTGCAGCCAAGAAACCCTGCGGGGGGCAGTTCTATTCTGTCACATGGAGTCTCTAGGCTTCAGAATCGACTCCACAGTATATGATAACAACACCAACACAGTAGTGAAGAACAGACCCGAGAACTCAGAACTGTGCTTGAGCATATATAGTAACTTCCGTTTACACAAAAGAAGCCATTGAAAACCAACAAGGTGGGGGAGATAGTGTATTCAAAATTAGGTATGGGAATATTGACTTTCCATATGGAAACAAAGGAGCTCTGGTAGCATAGTGGTTATGAATTGGGCTGCTAATCCCAAGGTCGGCAGTTCAAAACTACCAGCTGTTCTGTGGGAGAAAGATGAGGCTTTCTGCTCCTGTAAAGATTTACAGCCTCGGCAACCCTGTGCAGGGTCACTGAGTCGGAACCGACTTCATGGTACTTAACAACAACATATGGGAAAAAAAAAAAAGTAGAACTTTACCTCACCCCCGCACACACAGTACATGAAGAAATCTCACATGTCATTAAGAAAAAGATAAGTCACCTGAAATACGGACCAAGATATAGAAAAGGCAAATTACAAAGGAAATTCGGATGGATCGCCCCTCCCTTGGGAGAAAACATCAACATCCATATATCTTAGCTCTCCACTTCATTTTATTTTAGAAGAATTGGCACAAAGCTGGTTCTTAAGAGGTAGAGATTAAAGATGTCCCAAGTGTCCCACTTTTCCAGACTGCAGAGGGCTGCATTACGCCATCCTCTCCTAACACTTCATCCCCTCAATACCTCCTCTCATCTTTGGATTCTGTAATTCACTGCATCATCTCACAGAACTCACAATCAAGGAAATGGCCCAGTGGGTTGTGTAGACTGGTAAGTCCCATACCCACAGGTTGGCATCAGTGATATGGCTGTAGGGGCTGAAGAACCCATATCGATAGGTCAGAATGATAGACTGCTGGCTCAAGTTCCAAGAACCAGAGGTCAGGTGATCAAAAACTGATACAGGATTCAAAGAAGAGAACTTTGCCAGAGCATTCATGTATATTGGATACAGACTGTATTCTCAAGGAAACTTACCTTACTTGAGTAAGGAGGTGCAAGAGTGATGGGTAAGGCGATGACTTAGTGATCCCACCCTAATCCTGCCTCATTAATATAACAGGCATAGAGGCACATCACAAAATGCAGGACACTTCCACAGGTCACAAAATGGGGATGACTATATCATTACCTAATTGCCAAATGACTTACTTGCATTTAACTACCAAACAACTGAAATGATGGCCCAGTTCAGTTGACACATAACCTCAACCATCACAGGTTCCATACACTTTACCTGCCCTGTGTTAGGAGTCAGCTGTCCAGCCCCCTTGGTGGGTCACAAGCACCTCATTTACATAGTCCCACCCAGTCATAACATAACAGATGACTATACACATGGACCTCGCCAGATGGAACACATAGAAATCAAATTGACTACATCTGTGGAAGGAGAAGATAGAAAAGCTCCAT
>NW_006408574.1:216882-235174 GCF_000296735.1 Chrysochloris asiatica | reverse complement strand
TCGCTGGAGAAGGATGTCATGCTGGGTAAGGTGGAGGGTCAGAGAAAAAGAGGAAGACCCCCAACGAGATGGATCAGCCAGGTGACATCATTGATGGTGTCAAGTGTGGCGGCGGTAGTGAGGTTGGCCCAGGATCGGACATTGTTTCCTTCTGTTGTGCATGGGGTCGCTATGAGTCAGTTCTGACTCGACGGCACCTGACAACAACAACAACCCAGTCATGATGTGACAGTCTCAAAGACCAGGACTAGAAGGGCCATGCTAAAGAATTCACTGCACCGCTGAGCCCACACTGCAGCTGAAATATGATTTGAGACAGTCACATTGGAAACTTGAAGTGAAGTTGAAGATGCGCTCTGTGTGGCTGATTGCCAGAAATTCTAATTCTATACAAATGTCACATGTGCACAAGGAGACTTAATAGCAGGAACTGGGAGCCACTAAAGTGTATCAGGAAGGAATGGGAAAATAAGTTGGAGGAAGTTGCTGTACTGGATTACCTGCAAGGTTTATGTGCACCACCAACACAGATAAACCTCAGAGATAAATTAGGGAGTAGAAGCAGCAACTTGCAGACAGCTGAGTGTAGTCTGACACTCCTGATAATGTGTTGGGAACCTTCAGCTGTGTGTTGTTGGTAGCTGAATACGGGTTTTCAGACCAACTCCAGGGGTTGCCTGTGGGGAGAGATCATGGACATTGGAGCCAGGAGACTCCCACTTTTCTCCACAAGATGTAATTTATCATAAAGCATATGACATGGCAATGAAACGGTATACGATAGGATGAATGTAAAGCTACTGATCTCCCATGTAAATAAACTTAGCACATAATTCACAATAAAACATTTAAAAAAAAGCATATGACAAAGTGTAGGTAGCTTCCCTTTTGGGTGGTGCACACGTGATTGTTACTTTATCCTTCTGCCCTTTTCAAAAACTAGACAGAGAAGTGGTGTTTGCTGCCCTCACACCTGGGCTCTCCAGGACAGTCAGGCTTAGGGACCGTAACTTCAGCAGCCCAGGCTGAAGAGCCCGGAGCTCTCTACTGTGTCTCTCCTACTCACCTTTGTCCTCCTCCTCCCCTGCATGGAGCAACCCTTTCCAGTCACACTGAAAATCTAGCGCTTAGTCATCTTTCAAGGCCTGGCCCAGCTCAGCAGCTGTCTCCTGAAAGTCTCTGGAGGACCCTGGGCCACCTGATGAGTGTGTGTGTGTGTGTGTGTGTGTACCCAGGGGATCTCGGGACACAGCCATGCCTGCCTTGGCCCCAGCATTTGTTTACATGTGTGGGTGTGTGTGCATGTGTTCACATGTGTGAGTGCACTGTGAACAAGTGTCCATATTTGTACATGTGGAGCCCAGGTGTGGTGCTGTGGGTTAATGTGCTGCACTGCAAAGTTGATCTGAACCACAAGGTCGGTGGTTCGAGCTCACCAGCCACCCCTTGGAAACCCTATAGAGGGTCGCTGTGGGTTGGAACCAACTCTGTGGTGCTTCACAACAATATGTACATGTATGTGCTTGCATGTGCCCACGTGTGTGTAAGATGTGCCCATGTGCATGTGTGTCCACATGTCGGCGTGTACATGTATCTACAGGTGTGTGTGCCCTCGTGTGTGTTCACATGTATGTACATGTGTGTGCTCGTGTCTGTGCACACATACAAGAGGGCTTTGAAAGTTCATGGAAAAATGATCTTTTAATTCCATTTTTCCACAAACTTTTTGACCACATGCATATGTGTGCATGCACGTGCTTGTGTATCAGTGAAGGCAGAGAGGAGAGAGGTTAGCTTGTGCCCTGGTCTCTCCACAGATCCTGACTGGAGAGGACTGGAATGCAGTGATGTACCATGGGATTGAATCACAAGGTGGAGTTAGTAAAGGCATGTTCTCATCCTTCTACTTCATTGTCCTGACGCTGTTCGGAAACTGTATCCTTTCATGTGTTGGGTTGGGGCACATGGTGTCACGTGTGACGTGCTTTCTGGAATGCTGCTGTACACAGGGCGAGTCCTAGAAACTACAGTTCTTCCAGGCCAACATGGTTTCAGACAGGAGGCCACGGGGAGCTGAGCTGGGCGCCGCGGGCCACACTCCTGGGACCACTCGGGCAGTGAGGTTTTCTTTCCTTTACTGTCACTGAGTAATTAATTACGCGCCAGTAATTAGTTACATTTTTAGCTCTGGGCTTTTAAACCCCTTCCTTGCTGACAGTGTGGTACCTGCAGGGAAATAGAGGTTTTCTGTGGGAGTGATGGGCCCAGCGTGAGACATCTCCTTCAGAGGGGTTAACTGTGGGCAGGCTCCCCGGGAGGAGGGGCGCTCCCTGTGAGGGGTGGGCTCTCTGTGAGAGAAGCGCTCTGTGAGCGGGGGCTCTCCCTGTGATGAGGGGGCCTCTTCCTGTGAGGCAGGCTCCCGTGAGGAGGGGGCTCCTGTATATTGAGAAGAGCTGGGTCCAGGGGAGTCAAACCTCTGAAGGGTGGAGGGAAGATAAAGGAGGTCCCTGGAGCTCAGACGGGGGTCGTTACAGCACACTGGCCCACTGGGTCTCACTCCCTGGATTGGGCCTGAGAGCGAGCATTAACAAACCTCCCGGGAGCCCGATCCCAGACCCACCTTGAGAGCCAAGTGGGAGAGCTTCCTGTGAGAAGGAGACTGTGCTTGTCACCCGGACCTCGTTCCCAGCACCTCGGGCCCCCCATCTGTCCGACCACCTGACACTTAGACTATTTCTTTCAGTTTCTGTCTATGTGTGGGAACCTCCCCTGGGTGGGGCCTCATCATTCATCCTCCTGCTCCCCCCTCGTAACCATGAACACCCCTGCTGCCCTTATGGTCCCTAGGAGGGGAGAGCCAGGGGCCTGAGGGACCATCTTGCCTTGGAGTAGGAGGCTGGGCTGCGGCTGGTATGTGAGGGAACAGGCAGGAGGGGCTGTTGGATGGCAGGAGGCCGTGGCAGGGTCCCTCAGACAGGGACCAGAAGCTGATGTGACCTGTTGCTCAGCTGGTCCTGAGGGATGTGCCCTTCTCCTCACCTCTGAGGGTGTGTCTGTGAGTCCATCCAGGGACAGCCAGAGATGCATCCTCACACGGAAGCTGCCTCAATAGGGAGAGTCGCCTGAGCTGCCGAGGGCTGAGTCTACAGGCCATGGGGACAGACACATGCAGTGTCGGGACATTTTTGGTGGTTACAACCTGGTAGATAGAGGTCAGGACCACTGCCCAACACCCTGCAATGCTGGGGGCGGTCCGTGCAGCAGAGAGATTCAGCCCAGCATCATATGCCTGCAGAGCGAGGGTCCTGTTGCGGGGAGTGTGTGTGCGGGGGGGGGGGGGGGGGGGGGGGGGGGGGGGGGGGGGGGGGGGGGGGGGGGGAGCTGAGTGTGGTCACAGCTGGGGGAACTGACAGAGGACATCCGGGGCGCCTAACTCAGGATCCTTCCTGAGCTTGGGTGCATCCCAGGAAGGGCCAGTGGTAGGCTGTATGTACTGGTGTCCACCAGGTTACTGAGCAGCTTCCATGACTCAACCCCACACCTGAGTGAGTCCCAGGGGACAGGATGCCAATTCTTCACCCTGGAAGGGGAAAAACTGCTGCTGCCAGCGTCTTTGACCTCCGTCCAGGGTGCTTAGCCCATGGGACCTGGAGCTGATGAAGCAGGGGCTACGGGAAGTGGATGAGTTCTGGGAGGGCTCTTGTGAACAGTGGTGAGGGACCGGTGCAAGCAGAGCGAAGGAAGGTCTGGGAACAGGGGTGACCAGAGGCCAGGAGGTGGGCAAACTGTCTGAGGGTACCAGCAGAGGAGACCTGAGCTCGTGGGGACCCAGCGATGGAGGCCACCTTTCCCATGGAAAAGCAGTGGCTTGGCTGAGTGGACCGAGATGTTCTCTTCCTTAGCTGGAGCCATCCAGACACCCTCCTCAACGTCTTCTTGGCTATTGCAGTGGACAACCTGGCCAATGCCCAGGAGCTGACCAAGGTATATTGGGAGGAAAGCAGCTGCCATCCTTGGGGGTGGGGCCAGTCCACAGGGTAGGTGGAGCTGCAGGACCAGGACCAGGCGGAGGCCTCAGGGGACCGCTGTCCAGGGGGCTTCCTTAACGTCCGGCACGTCGGAGGTTAGGATGCCATTTGGGTGTAGGGAACGTAGCCCAGGAAGATCGGAGAGACCCCTTAGGCAGACTCCCAGGAAGTCCCTTGCTGGAAAGAGTGATCTGAGCAGGCAGGATGCAATGGAAACCCCAGAGGCCGGCAGGTGATGCAGCTGGGTGGGAGCGAGTCCCTGCGGCCACAAGACTCACCTGGCCTCCGGAGTGTGGGTCTGTGAAAAGAACAAAATGAGAGGAATGGACAGGTGAACTCTAGGAAGCTCCACCTCTAAAGAGCAGGGAGGGACACCAGTGTGAGTTCCCAGGCTGGAAGGGCCCGTGAGCTGTCTGGGCTGTAGGTGACTGGGTCTCCCTGATGTGACCTGGTGGGGTCTTGGGGCAGCCACTGTCTCCACCTCCCGGTGCCTGTGCCCCATTCTGCTCAGCGGCCACCCATCACAAGTCTCATCCCCCAGCCGGGGCGGGGGGGTGTCTGTGGCTACACGATCTTCTCTGATGTCCCTCCAGAGGACACGGCCACCTCACAGCCCTAAACACAGTGCAGTCAGGCCGCTGGCAGCATCTGCTAAGAGCTGGTGGCTCTGTGTGATCTTTGTCCAGCTTGGAGGGCAGCTCTGAGCTGGTTTTTCACTTGCCCAGGTCAGCCCCGATGGGCTGTTGAAGAAAGTTGCTGCCCACGCCGCAAACTTCCTGTGTGTCTGTGTGCACACCCATGTACTGCCTCTGCATGCTCTCTTAACCCTGCACAGAACCAAACAGTTGTCTGCGTGTGTGTGTCCCATCACATTCACCTAGTCCAAGCCTCGCAGCCCTTCATGATCTGGGGCTGGGCAGAAGGGAATTCAGGCACCCTTAAAGCCGTTAGAAACACAGGTGTGGCGTGACCCAGCTGGGAGGAGCGGTCCAGGTAGAGGCACAGCCCAGGTGCGAGCCTATGCCTGGTGCGTCCCCTTTGCTGAAGCTGCCGGGCAGATGGAGACATCCACAATGCTTTTAGAGAGCAGGTGGAAGAAAGTGATAGTGAGGCTGAGGCTTCAGGACAGGCAAGAGGTTAGGTACCTGGGTACCTGGGTACCTGGGACGGGAGCTGGGGGAGGTAGGTTGGGCAGAAGCAGGGCTTGAGGCTTTCCCAGAGAGCAGCAGCAGCGAAGGCCAGGAGGCTAAGGGAGCTTTGTGCGGGCTGGGGCCCTGTAGGCTGTGTGTAGATGGTTGTTGGCAGTCTGTATGAGCCCAGAAACTGGCCTCACCAGAGGGAAGATACCGAGGCCAGGCCCAGGAGAAGAGACCAGGGTGTTGGGGTAACTGGAGGTTTCTGTGCTTCCACAGGATGAGGAGGAGATGGAAGAAGCCGCCAATCAGAAGCTTGCGCTACAAAAGGCTAAAGAAGTGGCTGAAGTCAGCCCCATGTCTGCGGCGAACATCTCCATTGCAGCGTAAGGCGCTTGGGAGCATGGGAGCGTGGGCTGGAGTTTCCCAGGGCACTCCTTCCAGAGACTTCTTTAGAGGGCCCCTTGGCTGACCCCCAACTGTCTATGTGCAAGGCCCACCTTGCCCGCCTGTGCTGGGCAGCGTCGAGTTCATCCTGGGCACTCCGTTCCCAGGACAAGTGTCTGGCAGGGCATGCCTGGAGGGTCTTTTCTCCTGGCATTGGGTTAAGGTGAATAGGAGCCCAACACTGTCATAGTGCGTGTTGCCCAAGCTCTTCTGGATCTTTTAGACTGAGGGACTCTCAGTGGTGCCTTAGTGATTCCAGAAGCTTCCACAAAGGTCTCGCCAGAGTTTGTTATTGAGACCGAGACTGAAGGACAGTGAAGGGGTGCTCTGTGATGGGAAGAGATGCACGCAGGGCGAGGACTTCTGTGGGGGGCTAAGAGCTAAAGACCACAGTAGGATGGGGGCAACGGGAGATGTGGAGGAGGCAGAAAAGTCTGGGTGGACCATGGAGAGACAGGGACATCCTGACCCTGCTCGAGTATGGGCTCTGGGCCAGGCTGAGTCCAGCCCCACAGGAGTGGGCTCCTCTTGGAGGTTCTCTGGGCACTGGGGGCTTTCTTCCTACTGTCACACACTGCTCACCGCTGGTCTGGTCTGTGCCTCCGGCTCTGCAGGGGATCCTGGTACCAGGAACGACAATCAGCACATCTGTGGGCGAGGGTTGTGACAGGAACACGTGTGTGTGTGCTCCTGATGTGGATACGTTGCTGGGCACCTGTGGTTTATGTGCACCCACTATCCGTGTTGGGGCGGAGAGTGCATAAGGGTATATGAAGGTGTGAGCATGCAAGTGTGCATGTGTGTGTGAGTATGTGAATGTATGTGTGTACATGCGTGGGACTATGAGAATATGTACGAGTGTGTGAGTGTGAGCATATGCATGTGGGTGAGTGTAAATGTGTACACGTGGGGGTCGTATGTGCACAATTCAAGAGTGCATGTGTGAGTGTGTACATATACGAGTGTGTCCACCTGAGTAGGTGAGCCTGTGCATGTCCCTGTGAGTGTGTGAATGCATTTGTGTCTGTGTGAGCTTGTGTGAGCGTGTGCATGCCTGCACATGTCCGTGTGAGCCTGTGCATGTCCGTGTGAGCATATGTGAGCATGTGAGTGCCTGTGTGTGTCTGTGAGGGTGTGTGCATGTCTTTGTGGGTGTGTGCACGCCTGTGCATGTCTGTGGGAACTTGTGAATGCCTGTGTGTTACCATGTGAATTTGTGTGAGTGTGTGCATGCATGTGTGTGTCTGTGTGAGCCTGTGTGTGTGCATGCATGTGTGTGTCTGTGAGCATGTGTGGGCATGTGCATGCCTATGTGTGTCTGTGTGAGTTGTGTGCATGCATTTGTGTGTCCATGTGAGGCTGTGTGTGCATACCTATGTGAGCATGTGCATGCATGTGCATGGTCATGTGAGCCTATGTGCATGCATATGTGTGTCTGTGTGAGCTTGTACATGTGTGTGTCCATATGAGCCTGTGTGAGTGGTGTGCATGCCTATGCATGTCTGTGTAAGCCTTTGTGAGCATGTGCATGCCTATGTGTGTCTGTGTGAGCGTGTGCATGCCTGTGCATATCTGTGTGTGTGCATCATGTGCATGTCCATGTGAGCCAGTGTGAGTATGTGCATGCCTGTGTCTGTGTGTGTCTTTGTGAGCATGTGCATGTCTGTGTGTGTGCATCCCTGTGCATGTCTGTGTGTGTCTGTGTGAGCATGTGCATGCCTGTGTCCGTGTGTGTCTGTGTGAGCATGTGCATGTCTGTGTGTGTCTGTGTGAGCATGTGTGAACGTGGGTGTGTGTAGTCATCTTTTTCCTGCCTGTGCATTGCCAGGAGAGGCCTGTCTCCTGGGGAGGTTTGCAGAGGGTCATGCCCTGTCTCTAAACCAGGCGGGAAACGGGGCTGGCCACTGGGATGAGGATGCTAGTAGAGGACCTGGAGAGAGCTGCTGGTAACTGGTTAGTTGGTTAATGGCTTGGACAGCTGTTATTTGGTCGCCAGTTAGTCGTTTACGTTCCTTGGCTGTGCCCAGGTTGCTGCTGACTGGTGATGTGCCTTCAGGCCCCTGTCTCTGAAGCAGCCTGGCCGGTTGACACCTGCTGTTGACGCTTGGTCTGTGCGGCTCACATGAGCTCTGGGTTTCTCTGGCATTGACCGTCTCTGCTGCTGATCTGCAGGGTGGGCGTGGGAAGCTGCTTTTGTCAGCCAGAGCTTCCAAGAGGAGGCTAGGGGCCCCCATGCATCCAGAGCCTTTCCTCATGCCCTGTCCTATCTGAGTGTCTGTTGCCTGGGAGCTGGTCATTTGGCGAGTCCACTTTCACACCCTTCACACCTATCCTCTGGACCCTGAGAGGCCCAGGCCTGACCTCCGGCAGTGGCCTATCTGAATCGGTACTCTTGGCAGGATGTCCTTCACTTCTGAGACTGGCCTGCCCCTGTGTTGGTTCTTACACTGGAAAAGGTGTCCCCACAGTGGGCTTCACGTGGGGCTCTAGCTCTTCCGGTTTCCGCCTCACACAGGTCAGGGTAGCCAATTTGGGGTAGTCTGGGTGTGTCCTGGGATCGGCCCCTGGGGCCCTGCTCTGCTCACGCCTTGCGTGGGCTGGCTGGAGGTCTCCCCAGCACTGCCTGGGATGCGACTTTGAGCCTTCGTTTTCAGCCCAATGTGGCAGATATTTTAATTCGACCGGAGGTACTGTGGCAACCAGGTCTGCAGGTGATGGTGTGAGGTGGGCCATTTCCCAAATTTGATGGTGGTTATGTGCCGTGGAGTTGGTTCCGACTCATAGCGACCCTGAACAGTGTTTCCGAGGCTGTAAATCTTTACAGGAGCAGAAAGCCTCATCTTTCTCGTGTGGAACAGCTGGTAGTTTCGAACTGCTGACCTAGAGGTTCACAGCCCTATTCGTAACTACTACCGTACCCCAGGTATTGGGGGCAGGGTGGGACCCATGTCCCAGGCATATGTGATCGGGGTGGGCCCTGTATACCAGGCATGTGGGGCAGGGCGGGGCCGTGTCCCAGGTGGGCAGGTGGGGTGCTGAGTCTCTCCATGCTGTAGTCTATTGGACTGGAACCCCCAGACCAGGAATGGCTGCTCAGCCGACATCTGTCTGTTTGCCCTTCTGGTGAGAGGTGCTTGTTGGGAAGACAGTGTGGCTCCTCAGGGATCTGGGCAGCAGGGCAAGGACGCATGTCAGGTGAGGAAATCCTAGCTTCTCAGCAGAGGCCAGGAGAGGGGTCACCTCGGTGCCAGGGATCAGCGGTCACACCCTGCAGGAGGCAGGCCCGGAGCTCTGTGAGTGCGTGCATACATATACACACCACCACACACTTGCCCTTGGGCCACACTTGTGCCTACACTTGGAGCTGCAGGCATGCAGGCGTGTGTGGTGGGAGAATCGCCCACTTCCCAGCCGTTTGCAGCTCCACTTGCTCACCTCCGTCTCCCTTTCTGCGTAGGCGGTAGGAAAGGTGGCTGCCTTTTCCTCTCGTCGTCACTTTTGCTAGAGGACTCGATGGTGGACTTCCGGCAGGACGCACACAGACGTCCAAGGCACCTGCGCCGGCCCGCTCATGTCTCAGCACTCTCTCGTTTCTCACATTTGTTTTATTTTGTTTCTTGCATGTGCAGTTTTGTAAAGCAAACTCGAGGTACTGTATCTCGCAGCTCATCCGTCTCCAGCGTAAACTCACCGTGAGTCGCTCTGTTACGATATTCCACCCATAGCTTCATGATAACTACACACCAACACCCTCCACTCCTAACTGCTTGACCCTCAAGTCATCGCTTCATGGGCAACTCCCTGTGGCCTCAGGTGGCTGTGATTCAGGCCTCTGGTTTCTGTGTGTGTCTGTGATCTGTCTTTGTGCCTGGTTCTGTGCTCTAGGTCTTCAGCACAACCACTTCTCCTGAGCTCCAGAGGCACTGCTTGCACGGGGCTTCAGGGAGCAGGTGGTGGCATTTGCTGACTCAGAGGCTGTCTGCTACCCCTGGGCCATTCTGCTCAGGGGATCTGCACTGTGGGCAGGAGGCAGGCTTTAGACTGGTCAAAGCCCACGACAGACATGCAAACCCAGGGCTTCTTCCAAGGTGAGCCCTGCCCTGCAGGGGCCCGGGAGGTCGGGCACAGTCAGACCCCTGGGCAAGGGTACCTACTTGTCTGGGTGAGGTTGGCAGGGCCTCTTGCGCCTTCTTGGCAGCATGCTGATGGGGTGGCGTACATGGTGGAGTGAGGTGGATGCGGGTGCTCTTGGTGGTCTCAACAGTGGGAGTGAGACTCCAGGACAGAGCTGCCTAGACCCTTGAGCTGCCCTGCACCTGGGGCCAGCGCCCTGGGGCCTGAGGAGCAATCCTCTGTGTAAAGACCACTGACGGTCAGAGAACCAGAGGCCAGGCTGGAGTGGCCCTTTCTGCTGTTGGCTGGCTCAGTGGCCACAGAGAGTGTGAGACAATGTGGCGACATGAGCTGAGACCCAGGCCTCCATGCCAGACAGACAGACGGACAAGGACAGAGGCAGCTCACACACAGCTGTGGGCAGACACTAACCGGGACCTGGGAACAGGGTGTGGAGGGACACAACGTGGGGCGGGAAGTAGGGGGGACAGGGCTGCAGGCATGGTGTAGAAGGACCCTGACAGGGAGCAGAGGAACTGGACAGAGTAGATGGAGATGCAGGGACAGGGGTGTGGAGACAGGATACTGAGGACCAGATAGGAGCAGCAACGTGGAGGACCAGCCACCTTGACCATTTAGTGTGATGGCCCATGAGTCTTGCTCCTGGGGAGGACAGAAGTACCCTCCTTGCTCAGTGGGCGGTTGGACTCTTGTGAGGTCCCTGCAAGAAGGAGGGGATAGTACCATGCACAAATGTCCACCACCCACACGCAGGCCCCAGCCCCGGCCGTCTGCACCGCCTACTGCAGGCATCCACCACCCACACGCAGACCCCAGCCCCGGCCGTCTGCACCGCCCACCGCAGACTGTCAGGTACACAGGACCCAAGGCTGTGAGCACTGCTGGTCCTCAGGCCTCCCCGCCCGTAGCTGGCATCTTTGCATGGCTCCGAGTTAAGTCCTCTGTTGGTCCTGGCAGGGCAGGTGCCAGTCACAGGGTGTCCTGTCATTGAGAACAGTGTGGCCTCGAGTGTCTGAGGAGGTGAGGGACGCACTCCCACGTTCTCTGCTCACTGTTGACTGGTGGTTGCTGCTTGAGTCCTTGTCCTTGTCGGTAGTGGGTGCAAACTTCAGCCCTGCCCACCCGACACCAGCCTGTCCAGCTACTGAGGACCAGCCAGGGAGCTCTGTCCTTCCTGTCACATGTCTGACTCTGGCCCCATCACTGCCTGGGGCTCTGAGGTTCCTGAGTTGTCGAGGGCTGAGGCCTGGGACCTAGTGCGTCTGCTGTGTGTGACCCGCAGGCATTACTGCCACACTGGGGGCAGGGATTCTCGGGACAGGCTGAGTCTGGTCTCCACAGGGCTGTGGTGTGGCCGAGGTGGGTGATGGTCGGGCTGCCTGCCTGGGCATCAGCAAGGAGCGGCAGGCACACTCGGTGCTGCAAGCAGGAGCAGGGAGCTTGATGGTCCAGCTTGATGGCTGGCTCCTGACCTGTACTGGGAGCTGTTCCAGCCTGTGTTAGTCAGCCGGCGACTGTCCACTCCACGCCGGGGCCCACCGCCCTCAGATCCCTCACAGCCCTCGTGCCTCGTTGGTCTTCCCTCTGTGCCTGAGAAGGGGTCTCCAGGGTTCCCTGCTCCCCCAGCCCTCACTCTGCCATCCCTCCATCGCTGTATGTCCATCTGTGGCTGTTCCTCTGCGAGGCAGACAGGTGGGGAGCAATCAGACAGGGCTGGGTGCTCACCTCTGCCTCTCCTCCCAGCAGGCAGCAGAACTCGGCCAAGGCCCGGTCTGTGTGGGAGCAGCGGGCCAGCCAGCTGCGGTTGCAGAACCTGCGGGCCAGCTGTGAGGCCCTGTACAGTGAAATGGATCCCGAGGAGCGGCTGCGCTTTGCCAACACGTTCCACCTGCGGCCGGACATGAAGACCCACCTGGACCGGCCCCTGGTGGTCGAGCCCGGCCGGGAGGGCCCAAGGGAGGGCCCTGAACCTCCCCGACGGCACCACCGCCACCGTGACAAAGACAAGGCCCCAGCGCCCACAGCAGCCCCCACAGCAGCGGGCGCCGAGCAGGACAGGCCGGAGGCCCCCAAGACTGAGAACGGGGACCCAGGGACCCGGGAGGAACAACCCCGGCCGCACCGCAGCCGCAGCAAGGAGCCCACGGCCCCCCGGGACAGTCGCGGTGAGCGCCCCCGCGGCTCAGGCCCTGAGGGCAGCCGACGCCACCATCGGCGAGGGTCCCTGGAGGAGGCGGCTGAGAAGGAACCCCGGCGGCACCACACCCACCGGCATGGACCTGACCAGACCCGGGAGGGCGCAGGAGCCAAGGGTGAGCGGCGGGCGCGGCACCGCGGAGGGCCCCGGGCTGGCCCCAGAGAAGCCGAGAGCACAGAGGGGCCACCTCGGCGACACCGGGCCCGGCACAAGGTGCTGTCCAAACATGGCTCCCTGGAGAAAGAGGGTGAGGACGCTGACCGGGACAAGGAGCTCCGGAACCACCAGCCCAAGTGAGTGCTGGAGCAGTGCAGGCCCGGGGCTGGTGTGTGAGGGTCTGCGTTTGAAGGGTCCCCGAGGACAGAGGCTAGCATTTGTGGGGTGACTTGGGAAAGGTGGGAGATGCAGGAGGGAGATGGGAGCCCAGTGAGGCTGAGGGCTGGGCAGCGAGGTGACCGGGACCCAGGCCATCCTGCCTGCTCCGCTCCTCGGGGTGAGAGCCTTGGGTCACGGGGTCCCTGCAGCCGAGAACCTCCATTTTCATATGTCACACACGGCTGAGGGGACCCAACCTGCTCCGGCTCTTTTCTTTCTGCAAGTGCTTCTGTTCTACACAAACTGGGATGCCAGCCTTGTCAGGCATTCTGTTGGGCATATCCCTGCCTTCCTGACCCGAAGGTAGAACGCACAGGGCTTTGCTGGACTTGTGTGGGAGCTATAGAATGTGGCTTTGCAGACGTAATATGGGCCCATGTCAAGTGTCTGTGTGCTTCTTGGTTGCAGGGAGCTATGCTATGATGTGGAGGTCAGTGGTCCACCAGACACGGGCCCTGTACACACGCTGCCTAGCACCTGTCTCCAGAAGGTGATGGAGCAGCCAGAGGATGCGGACAATCAGAGGAATGTTACTCGGATGGGCAGTCAGCCCCCGGAGCCGAGTGCACCTCAGCTCATGCCAGTGACGCTGACGGGTCCCCCGGGAGAGACCACCGCCATGCCCAGTGAGTGTCTCCCTGCCTCAGTGGAGGGCCACCTGGCACAGAGGCCCAGCGTGCCCACTCTGATGGGAAGGCTTGTGCTGCCAGTGTTGTTTTCAGGGGCCCCAGGGCTAACTGATGGTTCAGTGCACACATCTGTGCATTAGCAGCTGACTTCCGGTGCAGGACACAGTGGTGGCGCTCCCAGTCTGGTCCTCATAGTTGCCATCACCAAAGCTGACCTGGCTGCACCCAGAACTGGTGGGCAAGGAGGAGGATGTGCCCTGTGGCCCCTGTGCCAAGGCCCCCCAGGCCTGAGACCCTCTTCCCTCTGCCTCCTGCACTCACATTGTCACACGATCCTGGCCACATGCAGGCTCTGAGGACACAGGACTGCATGAGACGTGCTCGTGTGTGCAGCCAGAATGGTCTGGGAGGTGAGGGACCCACAGAGGGCAAAGCCATGGTTCCCCTACTGCATGGGAGGTGCCGATGTGGAGGTCTGTGAGTGGGGGGTGGGGGGCTGCTGAGGTGTGCTGAGGGAAGTAGTCATGTTTTAGAAGGACCAGGTGACTCAGGTAGACATATACAGACAGACAGACACACACACACACACACACAGGTGTACATGTGTTAGCAGATGAGTCCACACACAGACACACATGCACACGTTTGCAGGTGCTCCCACACTGACGTGTGTGCATGTGAATACACGCATGTCTACACATCATCACACACGGGCTTGTGCCCACATAGACGTTGCATGTGCCTTTCTGGTGAGCCCAGATGCTCTTCTGTGTGACCTTGGGGCACAGTCTAGTGGTAACAGTGGAAGGCTCAGCCACTTTTTGCTCTCCTCTTCTGTCTATCCATTCCTTGGCTTCATCTCCCTTTGGCCCCAATGACTCTGTCCTTCCAGACTGGGTGTGCCTGGAACCTGAGCTGCCTGATTGGGTTTTTTCAGGGTTAGCCAAGGGCCGGTGACTCCAGCATCCCTACTTGGAATTTGTCTCAGCAGTCCAGATGTGGTCCTCAGACCCCTAGTGAATAAGCCCAAGGAGATGTTCTCTGTGGACAGTCACGTCTCTGGATTTGCTTGTTGAGTCCCCACATTGGCCTTGGCCTTCAGAGAGCCCTCCTTTCTGAGCACCCTTTAGTTTCACATGCATGTGCACCCATGCACACCACAGAACACATGCTTATACACATGCATCACCCCCTTGGTGCTAGGGGTATATGGCTTCGTCTCTGCCCTTTACACAGTTCCTGCTCTGGTTTTGTGGTCCTCCCTGTGCATCTCCTGGCCTGCCCACTGTCCATCCTCATGCTGGTATGTGAGTGGACGTCAGCCCTCCCAGGGGGGTTTGCAATACTCTCAGAGGCCTGTCATGTACAAGAAGTGTGCAGTTCCCTAAGGTAGCATTTCTTGTGGGAAAGTATTAACTCGTTTTAAAATGAATTTTCAGTTTTATTTGTAGATATGATGCTGTGGTAGTTTCTTTTTTTTTCATTTAATCTAAATTGTTGGATTTATTGACATAAAGTTGTTCTGAATATTCCCCTACTTTCTTTGCGTATGTGTAAGACCTGTAATGATGTTACGCTCTTGTTTCTGATGTTAGTTGTTTGTATCTTTCTCTTTTCCTTTGACTAGGATGCCTAGAAGTATTTCCGTTCCACTGATCTTCTCAGTCAGCGTTTGATTTTACTGATTTTCTCTGTTGGTTTTCTGTTTTCAACTCCACTGATTTCCACTGGGATCTTTATGATTTCTTTTTATCCCCCTTTGGATATTATTTGCTCTTCTTTGTGTAATTTAAGGTGTAAACTGGGCTCTTCCTTCTCTTTTATGATAGGCATTTTGTGCTATACATTTATCCCCAGGGCCTGCTGTAGTGATGTCCCACACATCTGATGGGTTGTGTTCAAAATACTCAATGTGCCCTTTTGATTTCTTCTGTTATTTACAGATTATTAAGATGTGTTATTTTGTTTCCCAGTATCTGTGGACTTTCCAGATATCTGTTACTGACTTTTAATTAATCTCATTATAGTCAGAGAACATACTTTGTATGAGTTGGATCATTTTAAAACAATTTCCTGAAACTTGTTTTATGTCCCAGAATATACCAATACCTATCTTGGCAGAGGTCTGTGTTCACTTGAGAAGAGTATCTTTAGTACAAGCTGTTGTCAGGTGGGTGTTAAGTCACATTGGTTGGTAGTGTTATTCAGTCCTACTGTATCCTTGCTGGGTTTCTGCTTATCATCCTACCATTTATTGAGCTAAAAACTCACTGCCATCCAGTCAGTTCTGACTCATAGTCACCCTATCAGACAGAGACCTATTTACAGGGTTTCAGAAACTAAGTTTTTACAGGAGTAGACAACCTCGTAGATGGCCATCTGAGGACATACTCGACCCAATCCATGGTATTTTCAATAACGTCATATGCATGTGAAAGTTGGACAGTGAATAAGGAAGATTGTAGAAGAATTGATGTATTTGAGTATGGTGTTGGAGGAGACTATGGAAAGTGCCATGGGCTGCCTAAAGAACTAATAGATCTGTGTTGGAAGAAGTGCAGCCAGAGTGCTCCTTTGAAGTTATCTTTCATACTTTGGGACATAGTATCAGGAGGGACCAAGGATATCATGTTTGTTAAACTTGGAGGGTCAGAGAAAAAGATGAAGACCCCCAGTGAGATGGATTGGCATCATGACAGCATCAATGGGCTCAAACATAGCAACAATTGTGCAGTTGGCCCAGAATCAGGCAGTGTTTCATTCTGTTGGGCATAGGGTCTCTATGAGTCAGTACCACCTTGATGGCACGTAACAGCAACAACAACAGACAACCTCATCTTTTCCCCAAGGAGCAGCTGGTGGGTTTGAACTGCCACACTTAACTCACCATGCTAACAGGGCTTCTTACAATAATTACAGTGACTGTAGATGGGTGCATTGGACTGAGAGAGTCAGTGAAGAATGTTGGACATACTGTGGACTGCCAGAAGAGTGAACACATCAGTCTTAGAAGAAATAGAATCAGTATAACCCTTCGGCGCGATGATGACGACACTGCATCATACTTATACACACGTCATCAGAAAGGACCAATAGCTAGAAAAGGACATCTTTGATATTTGATAAAGAGAGTGTCGGTGAAAAAAAGGGAGCCCCTCAGTAAGGTGACTGATACAGTGGTATCAACCACAGGGCTAACATATCAAAGGTCATGGAGGTGTAGGGCTTGGCGACGTCTTTTTCTACACAAGGGATTTCAAAAGTTTGTGGAAAAATGCCATTATCTTTATACTTCAGTTTCCCATGGACTTTTGAAGCCCCTTATACATAAGGTTATCATATTGTTGTTGTTGTTGTTAGGTGCCATCGAGTTGGTACTGACTCATAGCGACCTTATGCACAACAGAACAAAACACTGCCTGATCCTAGGCCAACCTCACTATTGTTGCCACGCTTAAGCCCATTGATGCTGCCACTTGGCCAATCCATCTCGCTGGGGGTCTTCCTCTTTTTCTCCGACCCTCCACCTTACCAAACATGATCTCCTTCTCCAGCGACTGGTCCCTCCTGACAATATGTCCGAAGTCTGAGAGACGAAGTTTGGCCCTCCTGGCCTCCAGGGGGCGCTTGTTCTCCTTGTTATCCAAGAAGCATGGTAACAAGGTTAGCATGAGTAGAACCTATTTGATGGCAAGGAACAACCAGAGTGGAGGTGGGTCATCTCCCTAGTGCCCCATGTATCAAGTTTTCCAGTCTGGATGGTGGGAACAGGAGTTGGCCCAAGCCATGTGTGAGTACCTTGTGTGAATGCTCTTCGCTTCCATTCTTTTGGATGATTCTTCCAGTGGCCATGATTAGTTTCCTTATATGCATGTGCTTATAAGACTGCTGAATACTCAGTGTTGTCCAGGGTTCTTTCTCTGCGTAGCCCTCTTCTCTCTGGTATTCTGTCCTAGCTGGTGGCTTTCTTCTCCGCTTACTCTAAGCTCCATCTGGTCAGCACGACTTCACACCCTTTAACCGTAGCTTGGGAACTGTCTGCAGAGAGAACACTGGGTTTAATCTTAGGGCTCACTTCCTTTGTTTTCTGACTCTTCAGGAGTCAATGTTCTCTTGTCTGATATCCAGTGTCTTTATTATTGTCGCATCTTACATTTTGGTGTTTTTTGTTACTGGTAGAAGGGACAATCTGGTCTCTATTGTTATATAAAGCTTAAATTAGAAGTCTTTGCTATTGACTCTTTATGCCAGTTTGTTTCCAAGGAGATTTTGTGTAACATCTACGTTTCAAGAAATAAATGTCTGCCAAAGGTCCTGTAAAACCCCCTCTTATAAACCCTCTGTGGTGAATCAACAGTCACTGACCAACAAGGCACATATTACCAAGTATTTGTTTGTTTGTTTAAGTTTTTATTGTGAATTCAGCGATAATTTACATGGGAGAACATTAGCTTTACATTCATCCTATCATTTTTCGTTTCATTGCAATGATTACAATCCCCTCCATGCATCATGAAACAACCAAAGGGTACACCCTGCAAGCCTGCCCCCCATCCATCACCCTCTCCCTCCCAGAGTCCAGAGTCCCAAGCAACCCCATCTCTCCATGACATATCTGGTGTCACTGCCTCTCTGGATAGGGTTCCGCACTCCACTCTTCTCCCTTGATGGTCCCAGAGTCCTCCGCTCCTGGAATGCAAGAACAACCACTCCCCTCCTTTTGTTATAAAACGTCTACCTTTACATTTGCAATACTCACAGTCAGTCCTGATAGCAAGTATTCACTATTGTACCACAAGAGACTTACCCCATCTCCTTTCACTGCCCCATCCAGACAAGTTGGAAACCATTCAGTGGAGATTCTACCTTCCCCTGCACCCTCTGGAACTAGGCTCCCTCTTGAAAGCTTATAAGCCAGTCACTTCTTGCCTTTATAGCCCCCCTCCCCATCTTGGGTAGCCAATGTAAGTTGCCCATCCCTGTCTACCCTATGTACGGAGGGGGTGGGAATGATCCTCACGGTGAAGATTCGTTCCCTCTTTTGAGCTACTACAGCCATAAGTATAGGTCAAGTTCATTAAATTGTATCAGATTATTTTTCCCCCTTCTTCTTCCTTCCTCTAGTCGAGTTCTGATCATCCAGCCATTGAAGCCAGGTCAAGTGGGTACTATCTGCAAGTATGGGTGTTCTTGTGCATCTCCCCTCACTTCATATTAGCTGGACACTTCACTCTTCACTCTAGTCCATTGTGGCTATGTCCCTGTCCCTGGGCCCAGGAGTCCTCAGGTCTTGCCATACTGCTGGCCAACCAGGTCTCCACCCAGGTTGACAGGAGTCTATTGAACATA
>NW_006408574.1:215250-216472 GCF_000296735.1 Chrysochloris asiatica | reverse complement strand
ACATCCTTTACTGGGCAAGTTCTGGCCCCATTTTAGGTATTCCAATCAGTTATAACCTGAAGGTGAACTTAACAAGCTTTCTATGGTGATGTTTCTGGCTATTCCTTTCTCTTCCCCTCAAGTGTCTATTTTACAATGGTAGGCAAGGGAAACCAAGATTCAAAAGACAGCCAAGCATCTTAACATTATTTCCCTCTTTTACCCATTCAAACCATGCCTCAATCCCTGTATCCTAGAGCCCTGTTGTTCCAAGGTTGAGCATACATCATTATTTACCTCTTTCCTACTTAGACTATGCAAACCTGCCTAATTGATCTTGTGCTTCCATTCCCCTTCCCCTTCTCTTCTTGTGTATTTCCCAACCCCCCAGCACCCAAACTGTCCTGTGTCTATTCCCTACCCTGTGCTCTGCCTTCCCCTCCCTCCCCTGACCCCACCCCGTATACCCCGATAACCAGAAAATAATTTATTTTTTCCCCTTTTGGTGTGGGTACTTTTTCTCACTCTTTTGCAATAATGGTCCTATGCAGTATTTCTCCTTTTGTGACTGACTCATTTCACTCAACCTAGTGTCCTCAAGGTTCATCCATGTTATGCGGTGGCTTGCAGCTTCCTTGTTGTTCTTGAAGGAAGCATAGTGTTCCCTTGTGTGTATGGACCACAGTTTGTTTATTCATTCTTCCTTTGATGGGCCCTTGGGCTGTATCAGTCTTTTTGCTATGGTAAATAGTGCTGCTATGAACATTGGTGTTATGGCGCATATTTCTTGTGCATAAATACCAAGTAGAGGAATTTCTGGATCATAAGGTATTTCTATTTCCAACTTTCTGAGGAAGCGCCATATTGTTTTCCAGAATGGTTGGACCATTTCGCAATCCCACTAGCAATGTAGGAAGGTCCCAATCTCTCCACATCCTCGCCAGCATTTATTGTCCTCTACTTTTTTGATATTTAGCTGTTGTTACTGGTGTGACATGATATCTGATTGTTGTTTTAATTTGCATCTCTCTAATGGCTTTTGAGTTATGATGTTGACGGAGAATATTGAAAGTGCCATGGGCTCCCAAAAGAACCAACAGATCTGTGTTGGAGGAAGTGCAGCCAGAGTGCTCCATGGAGGCCAGGAAGGCCAAACTTTGTCTCTCATACTTTGAACGAATTGTCAAAAGGGACTGGTTGATGGATAAGGATATCATGTTTGTTAGGGTGGAGGGTCAGAAAA
>NW_006408574.1:213675-214970 GCF_000296735.1 Chrysochloris asiatica | reverse complement strand
GATTTACAAAGTGACAGCGTCAGTGAGCTCAAGCATGGCAACAATTGTGAGGTTGGTCCAGGATCAGGCAGTGTTTCATTCTGTTGTACGTAGTACATAGTGTCGGTATGAGTTGGTATCCACTCAGTGGTACCTAACAACAACAACAACGTCTAGTGATTGTGAACATTTCTTCATATGTTTGTTGGCTGCCCGGATCTCCTCCTTGGTGAAGTGTCTGTTCATGTCCTGTGTGCATTTTTAAATTGGGTTAATTGTCTTTTTCTTGTAGAGATGTTGTAGTTTCTTATATATTTTAGAAATGAGTCCTTTGTCTGATGTGTCATTGCAAAAGATTTTTTCCCATTTTGTGGGTTCCCTTTTTAACTCTTTTTGTGATGTCTTTTGATGCACATAAGTTTTTAATCTTTAGTATGTTGCAGTCATGTATTTTGTCTACTTTTGTTTGTGTAATGTTGAAAATGTTTGGTAATATGTGTGTGCCCTGGATTAGAGCCCTCATATTTGTCCATATTTTCTGATTGATCACCGTTATAATTCTACCAAGTCATTCTTGACTTGGCTACAAAGAAAACATTCCTTTAGATACCAGATAACAGGCAGAACATCCTTTATACTTTTGGGGGGGAATGTTTTATTGTGAATTACGTGATAGTTTACATGGGAGAACATTAGCTTTACATTCATCCTGTCGTATATCGTTTCATTGCCATGATTACAATCCCCTCCATGCATCATCAACCAACCAAAAGGTATTCCCTACAAGCCTGCCCCCTGGTCATCAGCACAGGGTCTAAAGTCCCCAGCTGCTCCATCTCTCCACATCATCGTCTCTGCCTCCATCTCTGGTGTCACTGCTTCTCTGGATAGGGTCCTGCTCTCTGCTTTTCTCCCTTCATGGTCCCAGGGACCTCCACTCCTAGACTGGAAAGTTAATCACTCCCCTCCTTGCTACAGAACGTCTACCTTTACATTTCCAACCCTCACAAGCAGTCCTGATAACAATTATTCACTATTGTAACACAAGAGACCCATCGCATTTCACCAGTCCCACCCAGACAGATTGGATACTACTCAGTGAAGATTCTACCTTTCTCCGCACCCTCTGGATGTAGGCTCCCTCTTGAAAGCTTGTAAGCCAGTCACTTCTTGCCTTTGTATCTCCCCCTCACCCCATTTTGAGTAGCCAATGTCCAAGTTGCCCATCCCTGTCTACTTTGTGTATGGAGGGGTTGGGAATGATCCTTGCTATAAAGATTTGTTCCCTCTTTTGAGCTACTGCATCCATAGGTGTA
>NW_006408574.1:191885-193550 GCF_000296735.1 Chrysochloris asiatica | reverse complement strand
TAGGCACAGTAGCAGCAGCAGTAGACTCAAGTGTAGCAGCAGTGGTGAGGATGGCGCAGGACTGCGAGGTGTTTTGTTCTGTTATATATAGTGTCGCTATGCTGTAGGTTAATGAGCTGGATTAAAAAGGTGGTTTGAACCCCAAGGTTGGTGGTTCAAGCTCACCAGCTGCTCCTTGGAAACCACCTACAGGGTTGCTGTGGGTCGGAACCGACTCAATAGCACTCAACAACAACAACAGCATCATGCTTTCCTTACGATCAAGGATTTCAACAGTACATCTTTTAATTACATTTATGAGCATGTGTTTTTCCTTGTAGGTTATTGACATGCTGGCTCTACGGTGGTGGCTCAATGTTCATGGTTTATCCCTGTCTTTGTTTCTGGTGTTGAACCTTGTTTCCCATAGTTAGGAACAGTAGTACCTTGGCTACTGCTTTGTTCCAGGAAATTTACCATGCTGTGAGCAAATGTCTTCAGTGGTCTTAACATGAGATACTCTTTAAAACTCATGACTGAGTTACTTATTCAGATATAACACCTCTTATCCAGATACCATTATCTCTGGGAGAATAGAAACTTGGGAACCTAGGCCAAATTGGAGAGATACCGGACTTTCCATAGGATCTTCCCATTTAGGTTACAAAAATGAGCAGAGTCAATGTACACATATTATTTGGTGGGGGCAAACTTCCTAATTTGGTTGTGTTATTTAAAATACATTTAAGAATTTTAATAACAATAATAATCAATATTTGGATGATCAATCCAGTTTGTAATACATATTGTAATTGTGATCCTATACTCTAAGGTAACCGACTCAGTGAATCAGGAAAGGGTGATAAGACCATTGGGGACATAGAGTGAAGCTAACGTGCCTGCTACTGTGCACATTTTGACATCCAGGAAATGGCAGTCCGCCTGGAAGAGAATAATAAACCCTCTGGGGTCTAAAACATGTGCAAAGGTAACTCCTTAGGACTTTGAGGGAAAATCTCTCAAGTTGTTTTTCCAAAGAGACCTGTGTATTTCTTCTTTGATATTTATGAAGTTATGAATTTAATTTCTTTGTTATAGGGCAATTCATATCACCTGTTTCAAACTGGGTGAGGTATAGTAGTTGCGATTTTTCAGGAACGGACCCATTTCATCTAAGTTGTGGGTGTAGATTTGATTGTAATACGTATTTCCTTATTATCCTCCAGAAACATTCTTTTTTATCTTATTATTATCTACTCATTAATTTATTTATCAACATTTTATTATGAATTAGGTAAAGGTTTACCAAGCAGATTATTGGTTTACATTAAACAGTTCATACACATTTTGTCTCATCCCACTGATTGCAAACCCCTTCAGTGTAACATAACTTTTCACCTGTTTTCTCCCTGTGTTTCTTCCTTCTACTCCTAGAAATATTCTTGATGCTGGTAATTTGTGTCTTCTCTTTTTCATTTGTCAGTCGTTTAGAGGCCTGCCAACTTTATTTTCTCTTCCGAGCATCAAATTTTTGTTGTATTGATTTTTTGTTTGCAATTTTAGTGATTTCTGCTGTTATTTTTTTTCTCCTTGCATTGGGTTCTTTTTTCTCTCTAGCTTTTTTCAGTTATATATTGATAATTACTCGTGATTGAAATGCAAAAGTTGGAAACAAAGAGGAAGGAT
>NW_006408574.1:176838-191320 GCF_000296735.1 Chrysochloris asiatica | reverse complement strand
TATAAGAGCTGAATAGAAAATTTCAAAAGAGTTGCTTGAGAAGAGAACGTAAAGAATTGTAATGAAATATGCAAAGACTTGGAGTCAGAAAACCAAAAAAGAAGAACTCACTTAGTATTTCTAAAGCTGAAAGAATTGAAGAAAATATTCAAACCTCGACTTGAAACATTGAAGGATTGATTCTATGGGCAAAATATTGAATGATGCAGAAAGCATCAAAAGAAGGTGGAAGGAGGAATACACAGAATCACTATACCAAAAAGAATCACGCAACTAAAAATGGTTGATATTCAGCCATTTCAAGAGGTAGCATATGATCAAGAATTGATGGAATTGAAGGAAGAAGTCTAAACTGCACTGAAGGCTTTCGCAAAAGATAAGGCTTCAGGAATTGGCGAACTACAAATCAAAATGTTTCAACAAACTGATACAACACTGGAGGCGCTCATTGGTCTATGCCAGGAAATTTAGAAGACAGCTACCTAACCAACTGATTGTGTCCATTCCAAAGAAAGGTGACCCAGCAGAATGCAGAAATCATCTAACAATATCATTAATATCACATGAGATAAAATTTTACTGAAGATAAATTTTAATATGGTTACAGAAACACATTGACACGGAGCTGTCTGAAATCCAAGCCAGATTCAGAAGAGGATGTGGAATGAGGGATATCCACCAGATGGATCTTGACTTAAAGCAGAGAATACCAGAAAGATGTCTACATGTGCTTCATTGACTATGCAAAGGCATTCTACTTTGTGGATTGTAACAAACCATGGATAAAATTGAGAAGAATGGGAATTTCAGAACACTTAATTGTGCTCATGTAGAACCTGTACATAAATCAAGAAGTAGTTGTTCAAACAGAACAAGGTTTTATTGAATGGTTTAAAATTAGTAAAGACATATGTCAGGGTTGTATCCTTTCCCCATACTTATTCAAGCTACACAGTAAGCAAAAAATTTAAGAAGCTGGATTATATGAAGAATGTGGCATCAGGCTTGGAGGAAGAATCATTAACAACCTGTGATACGGCGATGACACAACCTTGCTCACTGGCAGCAAAGAGCATTTGAAATACTAACTGATGAAGATCAGAAACTTCAGTATGGATTGCACCTCAATGTAAAGAAAACTGGACTGGTAAATAACAACATGATAAACAGAGAAAAGATGGAAGTTTTCTACGACTTCATTTTGCTTGGATCCACAATGTATTCTCATGGAAGCAGTCAGGAAAATCAGACAACATATTACATTGGGCAAATCTGACAGGAAAGACCTCTTTAAACATGTCACTTTGAGGACTAATGTGCATCTGACCCAAGCCATGATATTACAGCCAGAATACTCCTTAGAAGCAAGAGTGGTATGACTCTGGGCATATTGTCAGTGTCTGGAGAAGGACATCTTTGGTAGACAGCCAATGGAAAAAAGGATGTCCTCTAATGAGATGGACTGAGTCAGTGGCAGAAGCAGTGGATTTAAACATAAAATTGTGAAGGATGGGAGAGGAACTGGTAGTGTTTCATTCTGGTGTGCACAGGCTCACTATGAGTCAGAACGGAATCCATGGCACCTACAATGGCAACAAATATATGCAAGTGAAAGTTGGACAATGAATCAGGAAGCACCCCACAGATTTTAATAGATTGTATTCTCATTTTTCGTTCAGTTCCACTTTTTAAATTTTTCTTCTGAATTCCTTTTTGATCTTGGATTGTTTAGAAGTGTCTTATTAATTTCCAGTGGTTAGAGATTTTCCTATTATCTTTCTGTTAGTGACTTTTAGTTTGGTTGCACAATAGTTGTGATTTCAGTGATTTTAAATTTGTTATGGTAGGTTTTCTAAAGATGCAGGATATGGTCTACCTTGGTGTGTATTCTGGGGCTGCTTGAAAAGAATATTTATTTTGCTGCTGAGTGTATTATTCTATAACTATGGGTTAGATTCCACCACTCATCTATCAGTTTGTCGTACTGTGGTGACTTGTGTGTTGCTGTGATTTTGGAAGCTATACCACTGGTATTTTAAATACCAGCAGGGTCACCCATGATATGATAGACAGGTTTCAGCTGAGCTTCCAGATGAAGACAGACTAAGAAGAAGGAGAGACGGACCACTTCCTAATATTTAGTCACTGAAAACCTTGTCAATACCAGCAGAACACTGTCAGATAGCACCAGAATATTGACTATTGAAACATGATGAAGAGCACCAGAATATTGTCAGATATAGTGTAGGAAGATGAGACCTTCAGGTTAGAAGGCACTCAAAATGCAACTGGGGAAGAGCTGCCTCCTCAAAGTAGAGTTGACCGTGATGACATGAATGGAGTAAAGCCTTCAGGACCGTCATTTGCTGATGCGGCACAACTCATAATGAGGAGCACCAGCAGTAAGGATCCATTAATAATCAGAACATAAAATATGCAAATATGAATCTATGAAAATTGGAAATTGTCAGAAATGAAACGGAATGCATAAACATCAATAGCTCAGGCATTAGTGAACTGAAATGGACCAGCGCTGACAATTGCATGGTTTACTATGCTGGGAATGACAAATTGAGGAGGAATGGCGTTGCATTCATCATCAAAAAGAGCATTATCAAGATCTGTTTTAAATTACAACACTGTGATATATGGATAATATCCATATGCCTACAAGGAAGACCAGTTAATACTACTATTATTCAAATTTACGCTCCAACCACAAAAGCCAGTGATGATGAATTTGGAGAATTCTACCAACTTCTTTTGTCTGAAACTGATCAAACATGCAATCAAGATGTACTGATAATTACTGGCAATTGGAATGCAAAAGTTGGAAACAAAGAGGAAGGATCAGTGGTTGGGAGATACGCCATGGCAATAGAAACAGTGCTGGAGATCACATGATAGAATTTTACAAGACCAATGACCTCCTCAGTGCAAAGACCATATTTAAACAACATAAAAGACAATTACTGACCTGGGCCTCACCAGATGGAACACAGAGAAATCAAATTGACTACATCTGTGGAAAGAAATGGTGGAAAAGCTCCATATCATCAGCCAAAACAAGGCCAGGGCAGACTGTGGAACAGACCATCAATTGCTCATGCAACTTCAGGCTTAAGCTTAAGAAAATTAAAAGAAGTCCACAAAAGCCAAAATATGACGTTGAACACCTGAATTTAGAGATACTCTCAAGAACAGATTTAACGCATTAGACACTAAAGATCGAAGACCAGAAGAGTTGTGGGATGACATCAAGAACATCATACACTAAGAAAGCAGAAGGTCCTAAGAAGACAAGAGAGAAGGAAAAAACCAAAATGGATGTCAGAAGAGATTCTGAAACTTGTTGTCTAGTGTAAAGACGCTAAAAAAATGAGGAGGTGAAAGAGCTGAACAGAAAATTTTCAAAGGTAGCTCGAGAAGACAAAGTCAATTATAATGAAATGTGCAAAGACCTAGAGTTAGAAAACCAAAAGGGAAGAACATCTCAGCATTCTTTAAGCTGAGGGAACTGAAATAAAATTTCAAGCCTTGACTTGCTGTATTGGAGGATTCTATGGGCAAAATGGAGTCCTGGTGTGGCGCTGTGGATTAATGTGCTGGACTGCAAAGTCGGTTTGAACCACAAACTCAATGGTTGAGTTCACCAGCTGCTCCTCAGAAATCCTATACAGGGTCATTATGAGTCAGAACTGACTCGATAGCACTTAACAACAACAACAACAACAAGTGGGTAAAATATTGAACAATGCAGAAAATATCAACAGAAGATGGCAGGAATACAAAAGAGTCACTATATCAGAAAGAGATGCTCAATGTTCAACCATTTCAAGAGATAGCAGATGGTCAAAAGTCAGAGATGCTGAAGGAAGAAGTCCAAGGTGCTCTGGGAATTGATGGAATAGAAATTGAAATCTTTCAACAAAGTGATGCACCACTGGAGGCACTCACTCATCTCTGCCAAGAAATTTGGAAGACAGCCACCTGGCCAACTTACTGGAAGAGATCCAGATTAGTGCCCTTTCCAAAGAGAGGTGACCCAATGGAATATAGAAATCAACAGTCAATATCATTAATACCCCATTCAAGCAAATTTTGATAAAGATATTTTTAAAATGATACTTTGACAAAGAACTTTCAGTGGTTCAAATCAGATTCAGAAGAGAATGAGTAAACGAGGGATTATCACTGCTGATGTCAGGTAGATCTTGGCTGAAAGCAGAAAGTCCTAGAAAGAGGTTTACCTGTGCTTTAATGACTACACAAAGGCTTTTCATTATGCAGATCATGACAAGCTATAGAGAGCATTGCAGAGAATGAATTTTCCGGAACACTTAATTGTGCTAATGAGGAACTTGTACGTGACCAACAGGCAGTTTTTCTAACAGAACAAGCGAACACTGAATGGTTTAAAATTAGGAAAGGTGTGTGCGCGGGTTGTATTTTTTTGCTATACTTATTCAATCTATATGCTGAGCAAATAATCTGAGAAGCAGGATTATATGAAGAGAAATGTGGCATCAAGGTTGGAGGAAGGCTTATTAGTAACCTATGATATGCAGATAATACAACTTTGCTTACTGAAAGTAAAGAGGACTTGAAATACTTACTGATGAAGATCAAAGACCATAGCCTTCAGTGTTGGCTGCACCTCAACGTAAAGAAAACAAAAATTATCACCACTGGATCAATAGATTACATCCATATAAATGGAGAAAAGATTGAAGTTGTCAAAGACTTCATTTTGCGTGTATCAACCATGGAAGCAGCAGTCAAGGAATCAAGCAGATCTGTTGCAGTGTTGAAGAACAAAGTTGTCACTTTGACAAAAGCCATGCTATATATTCAGTAACCTCATATGCATGTGAAAGTTGGACAGTGAATAAGGAGCACGGTAGAAGAATTGATGCTTTTGAGTTATGGTGTTGGAGGAGAATATTTCAAAGTACCATGGACTGCCAAAAGAGCAAACAGATCTGTGTTGGAAGAAGTGCAGCCAGAGTGCTCCTTGGAGGCCAGGAGGGCCAAACTTCATCTCTCATACTTTAGACATATTGTCAGGAGGGACCAGTCACTGGAGAAATGATATCATGTTTGGTAAAGTGAAGGGTTGGAGAAAAAGAGAGGAAGACCCTCAGTGAGATGGATTGGCAGCAATGGGCTCTGCCGTAGCAATGATTGTGAGTTTGGCGCAGGACTGGGCAGTGGTTCATTCTATCGTGGATAGGGTCACTGTGAGTCAGTACCGACTTGATGGCATCTAACAACAACAACAACAACATGAATTAGACTCTGTGGGTTGATTGTGTTGTTGAGTTCTTCTGTATGCTTTCTGGCATTCTGTTTACATTTATTAGTTGTCAAGAAAGGGATGTAAAGTCTATAGCCACAATTACTGGTTAATCAAATTCTTTTTTCTTTCAGTTCTGTCAGTTTTGCTTCCCATATTTTGCAGTTCTTTTTTTGGATTCACTTGTTGTTGTTATTGTTGTTAAGTGTCATTGAATCTGTTTTGATTCATAGCGGCCCTGTATGGGGTTTCCAAGGAGCGACTCGGTAGTTTATCCTATAGCACCATACCAGGACTCTGTTTTGTTGTGTGCATACACATTTTTTTTTTAATATCTTGTTGGTGGGTTGACCCTGTTAATACCATATAATATTTCTGTCTGTACCTGATAATTTTCTTGCTCTGAAATCTACTTTATCTGATCTAAAACATCCACATCTGCATACTTTCGATTAATATTGGCATTATATTTTATTTTCACCTGTTTACTTTCAGCCTACCTATTGTTTTATTTGAAATGAGTTTCTTGTAGACATATACACTTGGGTCTTGATTTTAATCCACTCTGTCAGTTCTGTCTTTTAACTAGTATATTTAGACCATTTGCATTGAACGTAGTTCATTGATATGTTGTTGTTGTTATGTGCCGTGGAGTCGGTTCTGATTCATAACGACCCTGTACAGGGTTTCCGAGGCTGTAAATCTTTACGGGAGCAGAAAGCCTCATCTTTCTCCCACGGAACATCTGGTAGTTTCTAACTGCTGACCTTGAGGTTCGCAGCCCAACTCGTAACCACTACGCTACCAGAGCTCCTTAATTCATTGATATGCTAAGGCTTAATTTTGCTCTTTTATTTTTTGTTTTCTGTTTGTTGCCTCAGTTTTTTATTTTTCTGGTGTCTTTTTCCTGTATTCCTGTGTATTACTTGAACATTTTTTAGGATTCCATTTTATTTACCTGTAATGTTTTTGAGTGTACATCTTTGCATAGATTTCTTTAGTTGTTAGTCTAAACATTACATTATATGTACAGTCTACTGGTGGTATCATTTTACCATTTCATGTGAATTTCTGAAACTTAATCTCTCTTGATGTCCCTTTACTCTTCTATGTTTATTTCTTTTAAATATGTGTTAAGAACCATATCAGAGTATGCTATAATGTTTGCTCAACCACCAAATATAGTCTAAAAAACTCAAGAGGGAAAGGAAAGCCTAGTTTATATACTCATATTTTTGCTCTTTCCATTGTTCTTCGTTCCTTCGTGATATTCCAAGATTTCCTGTTTTATAATTTCCTTTCTTTTAAAAGAACTTTCTTTAGTTATTCTTTTTGGGAAGGCCTGCAGATTACAGATTCTCTTGTTTTTTCTTCATCTGAGGATATCTTGGTTTCCCCTTCATTCCTGAAGGATGTTTTCAATGGGTGTAGGATTCTAGGTTGACAGTTGTTTTTTTTTCAGCACTTGGAAAATGTCTCTTCCTTCTGGCCTCCATGGTTTCTGATGAGAAATCTACTATCATTCGAATTGTTTTCTTCCGATAGGTAAGATGTTATTTCTCTTTCACTGCTTTCCAGATTTTTTTCTTTGTCTTTGTTTTCACAAGTTTTATTATAATGTGTTTTGTTGTGGCTTTCTTTGGGTGTATTGTGTTTAGGATTCTCTTGTATTCTTTAATCTAGGTTTATGCCTTTTGCCAATTTTGGAAACTTTTCCTTCTTTGTGTCTTTCAGTAGTTCTTCCATTCCCTCATTCTTCTTTCGTTCAGGGACTCTGATGACACAAATGTAAAATCTTTTGTTATAGACCCATAGCTTCCTGATGCCCTATTCATTTACTTAGTCTGTTTTCTCTCTGTTTACATTGCTGTTGTTAAGTGCTGTTGAGTTGGTTCCAACTCATAGTGCCCCTGTAGAGGGTTTCTGAGAAACAGCGGGTGGATTTGAACTACGGACTTTGTGGTAAGCAGTTCAGTGTTGATCTTACAGTGCCACACCAGATTGAGTAATATCGATTCTATCTTTGGTTCACTGATTCTTTCCTCCCCAATTCTGCTATAAACAAGCATCTATTGTTTATAATATGGGCTATTGTCTTTTTCAGCTCTGAAGTTTCCATTTGGTTGGTCTTTACATTTTCTGTTTCTTTGTGGAGGCTTTATGTTCTTTTTAATTTGTTTCAAGTGTATTTTCTTTTCCCATTGAAGCATTTTGGTGATGGGTGCTTTAAAATCCTAGATAATCCATACAGCAGGTTCATCCTGATGTTAGTGTCTGTTGGTTGGCTTAGTTCTCATTTTAGTTTAAAGTTTCTTGGTTCTTGGTATGATGAGTGGTATTTTTTCCCTTTTGTAATTGTTGTTAAATGTCTATATAAATGCAACATTTGCAAGTTCAACAGTTTTTACATGTACAATACATTTACACCTATTACCCATTCTGGGCAACCATCTCCAGTATCCATAGCTAGTTTTCTGTCATCATACACAGGAATTCAATTCTCCCTAAACAGTGGCTCCCACTTTCCCCGCCTGCTTGCTCCTAACAAACTGTGGTTCGTGTACATTTGCCTAGTCTAGATCATGTCATGTGTGGGGGACAGTACACGCTTGCGCTTTCTGGTTGATTGACCTCACTCCGCAGGTTGTTAAGCTTCATCCATGTTGGAGTGTGTATCAGAACTTCTTTTCTCTCTCTTCATTATTAGTTTTAAAGTTTTTATTGTGAATTGAGTGTAATCCATTGTGTATATACATGGGTATGTCAAAATGTTCATGAAAAACACGGAATTAAAAGATACTGGAATCTTTCCATGAACTTTCTGAACTCCCCTTGGATTCCGCATTTTGTTTCTCCATTTGGGGAGTGAGTTTTGACAGAAATGTAGACATTTTGCTATAAGGTTTTGAGCCTCTGAATCATATTTAAACCTGCTGTTTTAGCTGGTCCAATATACCTGCCTTACCACTGCCAGGTGGGAGTGAAAACACAGGACTCTTTCTTGGCCTCCGTCAACCTTGGGTTCCTTGGTAACCAGCTCTCTGCTGATATCATCCTGCGGGGCGAGGGAGAGCGCCTCATTACTGCTCCCCAGATAGCCTCCACTGAGGCAATGGGGTTGATGTCATTACCACTGGGTGGCGGTAAGAGTCTCAGTGGAAGGGAAGAAGTGTATGTGTCTCTTTACTGCCAAGTGGGAGTTGAATCCAGGCTGACTTAGCAGTGAGGGTACCTCCCAACAGGGTGGAGTGGAAAGACCCTTCTCCCCACTTGACTTTCTCCCTGTCAGTAGTTTGGGGTGCCTCATCACATCCTGGTGTGGGTGGAGCCCTGGGAGCATAGTGGATTATGAGCTGGACTGCTAACAGCAAGGCCAGCAGTTCAAATCTACCAGAGTCTTTCTGCACCTGTAAAGATTTATAGCCTCGAAAGCCTTGTACATGGGTCTCTACGAGTCGGAAGTGACTCCACACACAGCCACCTCCACTACTAGGCGTTTGCTGGAATCGGGGCTGAAGTGTGTGTGCACCTGCGACGTTTGGCTGGAGTACAATGGCTTCCTCAGCTGCCCCTTCCTGGTCCTTTGGTTGATAGGGAGAGCTGGTTGTGGTTTAGAGCTTTATAGATTGGTAAAGCTTCTCCAGCACCAAGGCTGGGATAGCTGAGTCATAAAGGGAATTCAGAGAACTTACTGCCGCCATTCGCTCGACTCCAAGTTCCTCTGTGAGCGACTGAGGGCAGCTTCTCTTCTGCTTTCTCAGTCTTCGTGTTTGTGTGTGCGGCTGTGTGCAGTTGGGTATAGTCTGTATGGTTATATGTAGTTGTGTGTATAATTGTGTGTAGTTGTGTGTCTAGTTATGTGTGTGGCTGTGTGTGTGGTGTGTATGGTTGTGTTTGTACAGTTGTGCATATGTAGTGTGTGTATAGTAGGTGCTTATAGTTGTGTGTGTATGGTGTCGTGTGTGTACTTGTGTTTGCTACTTTGTTTGTTTTTTAGTTTTTATTGTGAATTATGTGATAGTTCACGTGGGAGAACATTAGCTTTACATTCATCCTATCTTATTTCATTTCATTGCAATGATTACAATTCCCTGCATGCATCATCAAATAGCCAAAGAGTACACCCCGCAAGCCCACCCCCGCCCATCAACAAACAGCCCCTCACCCTCCCTGAGTCCAGCGTCCCCAGCCGCTCTGTCTCTCCATGTCATCGTCTCTACCTCCATCTCTGGCGTCAGTGTTTCTCTTGGTAGGGTTCCACACTCCGCTCTTCTCCCTTGATGGTCCCAGGATCCTCTGCTCCTGGACTGCAAGATCAGCCACTCCCCTCCTTTTGTTACAAAACGTCTACCTTTACATTTGCAACCTTCACAGTCAGTCCTGATAGCAATTATTCACTATTGATCCCCATCTCCTTTACCAGCCCCATCCAGACAGGTTGGAAACCACTCAGTGGAAATTCTACCTTCCCCCACACCCTCTGAAAGTAGGCTTCCTCTTGAAAGCTTGTAAGCCAGTCACTTTTGTTTTTATGTGTATAGGTATGTGTGTGTTTCATTGTGTGTGTATGGTTGCAGATAGCAAGCGAGAAGTACTTGCACTCCATCTTTCTAGAAACCAGAGTGTCTAGTTAAATTTTATGCATGATGTGAGAGAAGAGTTGAGCCTTCGTTTTTGTTTGCTGTTTTCTTTATGGTATATGATTGTTTGATTTGCTGAAAAGACAATTTTTCCATTGAATTGTTTCGGCACTTTTATAAAGAATCAATTGATAGGTGTGTTTCATGTCAAGACAAATGTCTGGTATTGTAGTTTTAAATACTAGTTTTGTGACATCATTTTGCTTGTATTATTCAGACATTACCGTCTTATAAACATTACAGCTATACGGTTAGGCCGGTGCTGGCCATATTTGGTTGCCATCTTCTCCCTGATCCTGTAAATGCTCACTCCTTATTTCAGACCTGTCTTAACGTTTTCTTGCTGGGCTTTCATTCGCCTCTGGGTTTCCTTAGATTCCTTGTAAGTTCTGAGATGGCTTTCTCTTTTCCTTTAGTTTCACTTTTGAGCAGATCGTGTATCTTACTGTGATTTATATTGAGTTTTGCCAGCTCCGACTCACATCTTCCAGGTGGCCATCTGTTTATAGGGTGAGATTTTCCATCTGATTTATGGTGGGGTTTTTTCATATTGCCGTTTTCTGGATTATTTTTGTCAGTAGAAAAACGTTCCTTACACTCTTTTGCTCTTGTAGATGCTTTGATGGATGTTGGGTTTCTGTTTGTGTTCAGTTTTCCTGGACTTGCAGTTACAGGTGACTGTGGAGTGTGGGGAGGCCTTGGCCCCTGGAGTTCTGGAGTCTTCTTCCAGGATTCCAGCCTGGTCTGCTTTTACTCGTGGTGCTTTGGGAGTGTCTGCCTGGCTCGAACTCATCAATCTCGTGTCTCAACTGGCTAGCTTGTTTTTGATGGCTTGTTTAATAGGCCCCTGACCTCAGCCACCAAAGTCCTTTTCTCTCTTTCATGTGTCCCTTTTCCTTCTAGAAGTTATGCTTCTTGAGGGTGCCACCTCCTGTAACCTACTTCCATGGAGTCAGTGCCATCTCGTAGCAACTCAGTATAGGGTATCCAGGCTGTGAGTCTTTGTTGCTGTTAGGTGCCATTGAGGTGGTACCGACTCATGGTGGTACTGACCCTATGCACAAACACTGCCCAGTCCTGGGCCAACCTCACAATTGGTACACCTGAGCCCATCGCTCTTACCACTGTGCCAGTCTATCTCATTGGGGGGTCTTCCTCGTTTTCTCCGATGCACCATTTTACCAAACATGGTATCCTCTCCAGTGACTGGTCCCTCCTGATAATATGTCTGAAGTATGAGAGATGAATCTGGCCATCCTGGCCTCCAGGGGGCGCTCTGACTACTTGTTCCAACACAGATCCATTGGTTCTTTTGGCAGTCCATGGTGCTTTGAATATTCTCCTCCAACACCATAATACAAATGCATCAGTTCTTCTACTGTCTTCCTTATTCACTGTCCAACTTTCACATGTGTATGAGGTTGTTGACTATACCATGGTTTGGGTCAGGTGCACCTTAGTCCTCCTCAAACTGACATCTTTGCTCTACAACACTTTAAATAGGTTTTATGCAGCAAATTTGCCTAATGCAATACATCATTTGATTTCTTGACTGCTGTTTCCATGAATGTTGATGGTTCATCTGAGCAAAATGAAGTCTTTGACAACTTCAACCTTTTCTCCATTTATATGGTCGTTGTTTATTGGTCCAGTGGGGAGGATTTGTGTTTTCTTCATCAGTGAATCTTTAAGGGAACAGAAAGCCTCGTCTTTCCCTTGGAGCCACTCCTGGATTTGATCTGCCAACCTTATGATCTAGTGCTTATCCTATAGCGCCACCAGGACACTGCTAGTCTTATAATTTCCCAAGCCCCTTCCTTTCAAGTCCCTAGATTCTCCGTAGGGTTTGATCTTCTGGGGAGGAACACTAGTTGGTGTGATCAATGTTCCATCATTACTGGGGTCCTGCTACACTCTCCTCTCTTCGACTTATAAGACTGTCCTGATTCTGCAGGTCTCAGATATTTATTTTCCCACTTACACTTAAATTCAATTTTCATGTCTTCCACATGCTGTAGGCATGAGCTATGCACTATTCTGTCCCTGTCCTTATTGGTCACAGAGTTGATGGGGGATGTCAGGAGTAGATGACTACGGCTGTCTAGGAGATAGATAGCCTTCTATTATCTTTTCATTTTCAACTGGATTATAGTTCACATGCCGAGTGTCCAGTTACCCTTCCTAGTTCCTTGCTTCTCTTGATCTACCTTCTTTTCCTAAAGGGTTTCCAGTTTAAATAGTCTTTCAAAATCTCAGTCTTTGGCTTCTTGATCTCTGTTGGATCTTTGTTTTGTTTCATCTAATTTATGTTACTTTTTATTTCCTTTTGCTTTCTTTATCTTGATGTTATTTTTCCAATTTGTTAGTTGGATACTCAGCTTACGGTATTTGAGCCTTTGTCCTTTACTAGTGGGAGTCCTGGTGTGGTGCTGTGGTTAAGGCACTGGACTGCAGGTTTGGCGGTTCAAGCTCACCAGCCACTCCTTGGAAACCCCACATGGGGTCTCTGTGAGTTGTAACCCACTCAGTGGCACTTAACAACAACAACACTTAACTAGTATAAGTGTTCAATGCTTGAGATTTTACTCTAAGAATTATTTTAATTAACTCTTACAACTTCTGCAATATCATATTTTTTATATATTATAATTCTAAATCTTTTTCTAAATGCTGTGATTTCATCTTTGATCTATGATTTATTTAATGTATGGTTTTGACTGTTTCTGAAAAGTAGGAGTTTCTCTACAGTTTTTTAGTTTTTAAATTTACTTATTTGCAATTCATTTCATCATTCCTTGTTGTTAAGTGTCGTCCAGTCAGTTCGGACTCATAGCAAACCTGCATAGGATTTCCAAGGAGCAACTGGTGGGTTTGAACAACCAATCTTGTAGCTAGGGTTAGCAGTCCAGTGCTTACCCTACAGTGCCATACCAGAACAGTTTTTGTTCATGTCTGAAATTTGACTGCTAAGGCAGTTTTTTCTCCCTTCACACCTTGTTGGGTTTTTTTTTTTCTTTCTTTCTTGCCTAAGTTCTCCAGACACTTTTTTTTTTTTTTACATTCAACTAATCACACACCTTGTTTCGTGACAATGATTATAATCCCCTCCATGTACCATGTGGTAACAGTATTTCTCTCTATTAACTTTATCTTTTAAAAAAACAAAACAAAACAAAAAAACCCCACTCAGACATATATAATAATTTGCACCTCCAAAAGGCACATTCTGCATGTCTGCCTCCTGGCTGCCAGCTCTCAGTGCCTCTCTTCCCATGAATCTAGAGTCCTCAGCCGCTCCCTGTCTCCATGCCCCCATCTCTGCCTCTGTCTCTGGCATTTGGTTTTTAAATGTATTTTGTTTCTTCATCCTTCTTGTACTTCACCATGCCTTGTATATCAGATCATCCATTTGGGCTTCCCCCCCACCCTCACCGCCCCCTTATGCTTGATGACTATCCTTCCCAATTTCATTTAATGAGGTTTGATGGTGGTGATTCCTCTCGGATTGCCTGGAAAGCTTTCTTTTGCCACTGTTTGTGCGGTCTATCAGTTTGCATGGGATGCTAGCTTGTTATTTCTCTCAGCACATGGAGTGACTCCACTGTGTTCTGTCTTCTGTTGTTTCTGCTGAGACCCAGTCATTAGCTTGATTGCCGTCCCTTTGTATGTGTTCTGCCTCCTCTCTAAAGCTTCTTACAGAAACCCTTTTTAGTATGGATAATTGAGATCTACAAGACGCTAGAAAGCCCAGTATAAAAGAGTCTCCTGTCTCTGCCTCCATCAGCAGTTATCCACGTCTTACAGTCTTGTTTCACTTCTAGTTTTCAGTCATATCATTTTATTCATAAATACGTCGGTAAGCATTCTCACAGTTACCTACATTACCTCCATCTCTACGTTACCACAAGAGCATCATTACTAACAACGTTAGTGGTTCTTTTGTTAGGTGTCATCAAGCTGGCGCCAACTCATAGTGACCTCCTGCATCCAGAACAAACCCTCACAGCATGGCTGTCTGAGCCCCCGCTGGTGCAGCAACTCAGTCCATCCTGTGAGGAGCTGCCATGTTTTGGCCGACCCTCTCCTTTACCTAGCATGATTGGTTCCTCCTGGTAACTCGTCCCAAAGAAATAAGACCAAGTCGTCCACTCTCGTGTCTAAGGAGCATTCTGGCTGTGCTTCCTCCAAGAACAAACAAACTTGGGTTGTTCTTCTGGCAGTCCACAGTGGATTGAATCCTCTTTGCCAACTCCACATTAAGATGCATCAATTCTTCTTTGGTCTGCAATCGTCCATCTTTCTCATCCATGAGGCAGGGGTAAATGCCATGGCGTCGTGTCTTCATGTCCTCAGTGTGACTTTGTGTGTGTCTTCTCTCAGACCAGCTAACGCTGAATTCGAGGACCGAATGTCTCTGTAGCCACGTGAAAGTCCTGCACCATAGAGCAGTGTCCAGCCTCCCCAAATTCCCCGTCCTCCTGATTCAGAGCAGAAGCTGAATACAGACATCCATGCGGGAGGACAACATAAAACAACAGACTAATAG
>NW_006408574.1:126168-176459 GCF_000296735.1 Chrysochloris asiatica | reverse complement strand
GGTAGAAGTGTCCCCTAGGGGGTTCCAACACGGTAAGTCGTTTGTCCCATGGAGAAGCTGTTGGGTTGGAACCATTATCCTTTCCATTAGTAGGCCAGCACTAATTCACCATGTCACCAGGTCTCTTTAAAAATACATAGGCAGTGTGGTGCTGTAGGATAAACACTGGACTGCGAACCCCAAGGCTGGCAGTTCAAACCTACCAGCTGCATCTCGGAAACCCTTACAGAGTCCCTAGGAACCAGGGACTTGACAGCACTTAGTAACAACAATACAAGAAGTGAAGAGTGTCCTGGGCTGGGTGGAGGACAGGGTGATGATGGGTGGACTGCAGAGTTCAGAAGTCCAGTCCCTCCTACAATGACAGGGTTCTGCCCCTGTCATTGTAGGAGCCCTGCTGACCCAAAGGTCTGCGATTTGAACCCAGCAGCCCCTGTGAGGGAGAAGGATGAGGCTTCTGCCAAGATTCACAGCCTCGGAAGCCCGACAGCACAGTTCGCTTCCGTCCTATCGAGTTGCTGCGAGTTGGAACCCACTCAACAGCAGTGGGCGCTGCTGGGTCCCTTTCATCTTGGGACCCTGCTCTTTAGGGGATTCTGAGGACTCCCAGAAAGTTCATGGGGGCCTAGTCATCAGCATCTCTCAGAGCCACATCCCGCTGCGGGTAGTGGACATATGTGAGGGTGTCATCTTGCATGGGACCTCGTGGGCTATATAGTACTGGTGTCATGTGTCGTCATCCGCAGAGGCTCTCCGAGAGACACCCCACCAGATTGTAGGTGGTTGGGGGCGCACAGGAAGCCAACAAGTGACTGGAGTGAAGCAAGAAAAGAGGAAGCGACTTGAGAGGACCCGGAGCCCGAGGGAGTGAACGAGTGTGAAGGTAGAGAGAAGGAAGGGGCCGGTTCTCAGAGAGTGCTGTAGACAGGTGTTCCTCCCCCGTGAGACAGACCCAGCCTCTCCTGTCTTGTGCACAGATGGGCCAGGGAGCCCATGCCCTGTGACCCACCCCCCCCCCCCCACCCCGGACAAACCCTAAAGAGACGTGGGATGCTCTGAGGAGCGTTTCAGGGTTTGGCTGAGAGAGCGAGCAACAGACACCTTGCAGGTGCAACCCAGGGATCAAGGTTCACGTTTCTGTGCAATCAGCACGCGTCTGGAACGCACCATCCTTGCTCTGCTCAGCTGGCTTCCTCACAGAGAGTGTGTATGTCTGATTCCCCTCCACTCACGTAGCTGTCTTCACAGCTGATCTCAAACGTCATTCATTCCTGGGCTGGGTATCAGCATGTATCAGCTAAGACCTAGGCTTCCCTGTAGTGTGGTAACTGTCATACAGAAACTGCGGAGCCCTGTTGGTGCTGTAGGTTAGACATTGGGCTGCTAACCTCATGGTTGGTGGTTCAAGCCCAGCAACCCCCCGCAAGGAAGAATGATGAGGCAGTCTGCCCCTGTCAAGATTTACAGTCTTGAGACTCTGAAAGTCCATTGAGTCAATGACAGTGAGTTTGGTTGGGGTTCTGATTGGGATTGCACTGAATCTAAATAAAGATCAATTTAGGGAGAACTGACTTCTTTATAATAGTGAGTCTTCTTTTACACGAGTATGGCTTATTCCTCCATTTCTTTAGGGCTTAGATTTCTTTAATAATTGTCTTGCAGTTTTCTAGGAAGACGTCTTACTATCTTTCTAGGACTTATTCCAGGATATTTGATGCTTTCTGGCTCTTAGAATGCTATGTAGAGAAATACATTTGATTTTTATGGATGGCCTTGTGTCCAACCAGCTGAAAAAACAACCCAAAGCCACAGGCATGGAGTGAATTCGGACTCACAGCAATCCTGTAACATCTTGCCATAGAATTGATTTCAGCTCATTGCGACCCTGCATAGGGTTTCGGAGGTTGTGACTCGGCCAGAGCAGAATGCCTCATCTTTTTCCTATGAGATGCCTGATGCACTTGAGCCACCAACCCTGTGGTTAGCATTCCAGTGCTTACCCTACAGCATCACCCTAGGACTCCAGTCAGGAACTCTATGCTGGTGGTTATTGGCGTGAATTGGTTCCAACTCCCAGCGACCCTGCACAGGGTGTCCGGGGCTGTAAATCTGTACGGGAGCAGAAAGCTCATCTTTCTCCCGCAGAACCACTGGTAGTTTTCAACTGCTGACCTTGCGATTAGCTGCCCAACTCGTAACCACTACGCTACCAGTAAAACTATTCCTTAGGGTTTCCAAGGCTGTGTTGTTGTTGTTGTTGTGAAGTGCCATCAATTGGGTCTGACTCATAGTGACACTGCATAGGGTTTTCTAGGAAGTGGCTGGTGAGCTTGAACCGCCGACCTTGAGGTTCAAACTGACCTTGCTGTCCAGCGCATTAACCCACAGCGCCACACCAGGACTCCTTCCAAGACTGTAAGTCTTTACAAAAGCAGACTAGTTTGTCTTTCTCCCACAGAGTGGCTGGTGGGTCCAAACTTCAGGCCAACACTTAGCCCAGTGTGCAACCAGAGCCCCTTATGCAATCAACAGTCTCGCTAGATTGACTTCTTTAGCGTCTTTGAGTATTCTGTTTCTGTCATCATGACATCTCCCAACAACTGCAGCTTGTCTCTTCCATCCCAGTCTCTGGTACTCTCATTGCTGGATGTCCCCATTGTCCTGGCTGGGATCAGGCAGTAGTAACAAGACCGTTGCTGTCTGAACCCTAATTTCAGGGAGAGTTTTCAGTGCTTCACTATTAACCATGAAATGAGAAGGTTTTTCTGATACCTTTATCAGGTAGAAAGTTTCCTCTATTCCTAGTTGCTAAGAATGGTTTTTATCATGAATGAATATTGAGTTTCATGGAATGCTTTTTCTGAATCTGTCAGGATGATCATATGTTTTTTCTCCAATATTCTGTTAATTGGGTGAATTAAATGGATTTTGTTGATTTTGCTCTGTCTCATCCTCTGTGAAGAAGTGAGTGTGGTGGAACATGGCAGTGAGAGGGCTGCCCTGCACTTCTGTGAGCCAGGGTTTCTGGAAAGGTCTCAGGATTCTGCCCCCCATGGGAATTCACGTGTCCATTGGACAAGTGAAAAATGAAAAACTGATAGGAGAAAAACACCTACCTCAAAAAGAACAAGGGCCACAGCCATTTGACCCTCAGAATTCTGGTTTGTGGAGTAAGCAGAGACTGCACATGCTGAACGGGCACGGTGAGCCCCAGACAGAGAGGACTGAGAAAGACAGGCGTCAAGTCGTCCTGCCTGTGGGTCCGCTCTGAGCCCCAGCCTGGTGAGAAAGCCCCTTCTCTAGGGTTGTAGAAAAGACCCCAGGCCAGGATCATTGGGATTGGCCTTGGTGGTCCGCCCCTACTGGCCTGAGTTCCTGCGGGGTCAGCGGGACAGAAGTCCAGTGCTCCTGGGAAGGGGGAGAGTTTGGGGCCTGGACTCTGGGACCAAAGGCTGTGGTGTGAGTCGAGCAAGTGGACTGAGGCCCCTGGCAGAGACAGAGACCCAGCCCAATTCCATGTGGTGGGCAGCTCTCTTGTGGACCATGGCAAGGAGGTTCAGGCGGGGTCTTCCATCTCTGGGCCCTGACGAGGGCGGGAAGGCTGCAAGTGGGGAGAGCAGAGATGTAGTAGGTTTCTGGTGCCCCACAGCCCTAACTTGGTGACCCTGTGCCCTCACAGGTGGAAATGTGGACCTGGAGAGCCAGGCGGAGGGCAAGAAGGAGGCTGATGTCAACAGTGAGATGAGGGGCGGCCCACGGCCCATCGTTCCTTACAGCTCCATGTTTTGTCTGAGCCCCACCAACCTGTGAGTCTCCACCACCCATCTGGCCCTTCTTGTATCTCGTTTACTTGTCACGAATTCACAGGGCACAACAGTGAAATTTACTGAACCTGTGACAGCACTGAGTCTGTTCATTAATCATAGTAACCCTGGGAGGAAAGACTTGTCACTCATTTGACAGATGGGGATGCCAGGGAACAGGGGGTACTGACAGATGGGGACACCAGGGATCAGGGGGTACTGACAGATGGGGACACCAGGGAACAGGGGTACTGACAGATGGGGACACCAGGGATCAGGGGTACTGACAGATGGGGACGCCAGGGAACGGGGGAACTTACAGATGGGGACGCCAGGGATCAGGGGGAACTGACAGATGGGGACACCAGGGATCAGGGGGTACTGACAGATGGGGACGCCAGGGTTCGGGGGTACTGACAGATGGGGACACCAGGAATCAGGGGGTACTGACAGATGGGGACACCAGGGAATGGGAGAACTGACAGATGGGGACACCAGGGATCAGGGGTTACTGACAGATGGGGACACCAGGAATCTGGGGGTACTGACAGATGGGGATGCCAGGGATCAGGGGGTACTGACAGATGGGGACACCAGGGCACGGGGGTTACAGACAGCCAGGCCCTGTGTGTGCCCGACCTGCACAAGGCCCTGCCTAAATCCACCCAAACACAGCCCTGCACACACACAGGCCCCACCTGCACACAGGCCACGCCCACACCCACCTGCACACAAGCCACACCCACACTCACCTGCACACAGGCCCCGCCCACACCCACCTGCATGCAGACATCTGCCATTCACTGTATGTCTGCTCTCTAGGTGTCTCTTGCATCTGCTGACACATCCATGGTGTGTGCCTATGGCACATCTTCAGGCTTCCACCCCCGTCTTGTTAACCTGGGTGCTCGCATTAATTCACGTGCCAGACAGTATTCCAGGTGCTGGCCAGACAAGAGCCCTGTCCCTACTAAGTCACGGCCTAGTGAGAGAGCAGGGTCAGCCAGAGAAACAGGTCAAGGTTGTAAGAGGTCAGCCAGTGGTGGGAGAGAAGGGGGTCACGTATCATGAGCCGGGCCAGGTCTGACATCAGTGAGGGGTACAGCTCTGGGCTCATGCGTCCAACCAGTACACATGTGTCCAGCCTCCCTCATGCCAGGAAGGCCCAGAGGAAAAGCACAGCACTGAGGACCTTCCATGCAGCTGCCGTGGGGGTGGGACACTGTCTCAGGTGGAAGGTCCTGGGGGGTTGTAACCCAGGTGGAGGGGCAAGTTGGGCAGCAGCTGTGTCTGTGAGGTGGGAGAGGTGAATGCCAAGTGCCCCTGGGGTCAGCGCCCCCATCGTGGGAACCAAGAACCCGAGGGATCAGCCCCTCCTTTGTGGGAATTAAGTTCCAGGGGTCAGCCCCTCCCCAAGGGAGCCCAGTGCCCCCGGGGCAGCCCCTCCCCAAGGCCTCCTGGTCAGGAGGTATCAGCATTCATCTCATGTCCTCTCTGCTCTGTGTCCCCTTGGAGGCCAGGACTTGTCCGGTTCCCGTGGTGTCTCTGAATCTAGGGCGTGTCTAAGCAGAGTAGATGCAGTATGCAGCTGAGCCAGTGAGGGGAGGAGCAAAGGCTACGAGGGGAAGGTGTGCATCTCACAGGTGTATTCCCTCACCTGCAGGAACAGGCCTGCACTCCACTAGTAGACTGAGCTGAGTCTTCCTCCCTGAGCAGGCTCTTTGTCCTTGCTACATAGGACGATATGGTGTAGTTCAGCCATGCTGCCCAGACATGTCTGTAGTACTGTCCACTGGGGTGGTGTGAAAGTCACCAGACGGTGCCAGTAAAACAGTGCTCACCAAAACGTGCTGACCACTTGGCCTGACCACTGGCGTAGGGTTCCACAGTCTCCCACCCTTTTCTGGGATTGCTTCTCAAGATGACCTCTTTTCAACCATCTGTGGCACTTGGCAGAGCACTTTCCTGGGCACTTGGCAGAGCTCCACTCTGGATGCAGCCCCATCCAGTGGGACCCTGTGTAGGGGCGAACCCCCTGGATCATCTCTAGTCCATGATGGTCCCCCTCTTCTCCCCAGGCTCCGCCGCTGCTGCCACTATATAGTGACCTTGCGGTACTTTGAGATGGTCATTCTCGTGGTCATTGCCCTGAGCAGTATCGCCCTGGCTGCTGAGGACCCTGTGCGCACCGACTCCCCCAGGAACAATGTGAGTGGGCCTGCCCTAAGGGAGGGGCCTCCTGGGGGTGACAGGGTCCTGCGGGACCTCAGCAGTCTGGTCCCCTCCTGTGATGTTCCAGATGGGATATGTGAGGGGACCCAGGGCCCGAGTCAGGGCTGAGCAGGAAGAACCCAGCCCCAGAGGGGTGATCACACCATCAACACCTATTGGGCCCTGGGAGAAAAGTGTGGAGCTTCAGGCTCTGCCTCTAGGCGTCACCTTCCTGTTGGTTCTAGGTTCTGAAGTACATGGACTACATCTTCACAGGCGTCTTCACCTTTGAGATGGTGATAAAGGTGAGATGACACCAGTCAAGGCACACATCTGAGACCCTGTTAGGAAGGTGTGAATCAAGTGTGCTGACGTGTGGGGCAGTTCACACAGGAGGTGCCAGGGAGCAGTCCCAGCACGGCACCGCCTTGGGTGCTCCTGCCACATTTCTGGGCTCCTCCACATGGGAAATGATGTGGTCAGCAAAGGAGGGCGGCCATGTGACAGCGATAGTGGGGAGAGACCTCTGGGAGGCTGCTGGTGACTTACTTGAGAAAGGCCTGGTGTTTGTTTCTTTAGATCCCACTGTCTGTCTACAATGTCGGCACCCACCTCCTTCTTAATGGGGTGTGTGTTTGGACAGATGTGTGCACAAAAACATGTTTGCATAGATGTGCACTTCTGGTATGTGTGTTTGCACAGGTGTGTGCATTTGGACAGTTGAGCACATTTTCACAGGATGTGCGTGTGCTCGGGTGTGCATGTTTCACAGATGTGTGTGTGTGCACAGGAAAGCACTTTACATAGGTGTGCACACAAACACATGTTTGTACAGGTGTCTGTTTTTACAGGCAAAAGTGTGTGTACACAGGTGTGTGTGTACAGGTGTACCTACTTGCACAGACATGCATTCAGTGTGGCCAAACCTGCAAACAGGTGCTCACTGGATCCTTATGCACGCAGGCATCAGGGTGGCTCTTTTGGGCACTTACCAAGTGCATGGGCAGGGCTCTCTGCTGCTCACATCCCAAAGCTTGTGAGGAGGCCCCACCTGACACACGAGGAGACTGAGGCTTAGGGAGGTTAGGGTTAGGGTACCACACAGGCAGGATATAAATGCAGACCTGCCAACTCCAAGCTGCAGCTGTGCCCTGTGCCCCGAGCTAACCCCTGAGGGTCTGGGCTGTCTATGTGCCCCCGGGCCAGCGTATCTAAGGTGAGCTAGGAGGAGCAGATGGTGACGAACCTTAAGGTGTCCCTCAGGTTCCAAAGCCCCCAGCACATCATGAACTGCATGGGAAGATTGATGTCGAGGAGATCGAGGCCACCTGGGCCAAATGGAACATTAAAGATTCTTTTCCCCAAAAGATGATCGACCTGGGTCTCCTGCTGCATCCAGGGGCCTACTTCCGGGACCTGTGGAACATCTTGGACTTCATTGTGGTCAGTGGCGCCCTGGTGGCGTTTGCCTTCTCGTAAGTACCCGTCGGTCGTGGGGGATCACAGAGCTGTGTGGTGTGTTGCGGGGTAAGGGAGCTCCCATCAGCGTCCCTGCCCAGATGGGACTTGTCATGGCCAGTGTGGGCTGTCCCTCCACCCAGGGCTTTCTGGGAAACCCCTGCAGAGCCTCCCACCCCCAGGCTGCCCTGAGCACCTCTCCAGAACTCTGCAAGGCCATTCATCCATCAGCGTACAATGTCTCTGGCCAGCTCTCCACATGTGCCTACCCACCTACTAGGAGCTGGGCTGGAGTGAAGAGGACCCCGTAGTCCTGGGAGAGACACCCTCAGGCTTGAGTGGTCCCTACTCTGAGGTCCTTTGAAGCCACTTGACTTGCTCTGGGTGACTCCCAGCCCAGTGGGCAGCCAGAGTGCATGGGCATCGCCCCTGTTGGGGCCTCAGACCACATCCCCCATAGAGACAGAGGGTCCGCATAAGGCAGGTGTCTGAGGACAGGTGGGGTGTGCGCGAGACACACAGGGAGGGAAGAACCCATGGGTGATAGGCATGGGAAGGGGCTCTCTCCCTCTCAGGGTGCAGCCCAGAGCTGCCCTCTACTGACTCTGTTCTCTTTGTCTTCCTGTTGCTGGACTCTCGGTAGGAGCTTCATGGGGTAATGCCTTTCCCCACCCCCTACACTGCCCCCAACATAGTCACACTGGTGGCCCTCCTTGGGCTCCAACATCACTGTCCTCCCACCCATCCACATCTCCCTTCAACATAGTCACACTGGTGGTCCTCCTCGGGCTCCGACATCACTGTCCTCCCGCCCATCCACATCTCCCTTCATGTGCAGCACATCTACTGCATGCCGCTGGGGGTGGGGCGGGGCAGGGCCAGGCTGGGCTGGCCAGCCCTTGGGGACAAGGGACCTGTGAGCAGGGTGTCCAAGCGACTGCTGGAAGGTGGCGATGGGTGTGGTTGGTTCCCCAGGGACAGAACATATGAGGCCAGTCCTGCCAGTGTCCCCCAGGTGCCCAGACGGAGAAAGGATGACTTTGCAGAGACAGGGAAAGCCCTGTCCCTAAGTGGTGTGGGTGTCAGGGAGTGCTCCCTGGGGAGGCCTGGAGGAGTGAGAACATTTGTTCTCCTTCCTGCTATGTCCTGTAGCGTTCTGCAGTCCCCTCCAGCGTCTGCATGGCCTCATGTCTGCCCACTGTCCTCCTGGGGCTGGCCACAGCTGGCTGCTGCAGGGAACTGGTTTAGGGTGGTGTCAAGGAGGCCCTGAGGTGCTGGGCTGGGCTCTCCTGGGGTGCTTGGTGTGACCCCCACCTGAGAAGTGTAGCTTGGGTCTGCCACTGTCTCCCAAGGAGGAGACGCACCTGGGGTAGCCTCTGGCACGTCTATCAGTTTTGGTCTCTGGGACTTCCTGGGGAATGTTTTGAGACAAGGGACATGGAGAAGAGGAAACTAGTGAGGTTGTCGAGTGAATGCACCCTACATTCCTGAGCCCCGAACGCCCCCTGCCCTGCAGCATCTGAAGGGAGATGGACCCCTAAATCAGGAAGACATGAGCTTAGGCTCCCAGATGCCTCAGTGGGCTGATTCCAGGTGCTCTGGCTTCTCACTGTCTTGTGCTGCCTCTCCTGTCCGCTCCGTGTTGGGGTCTCCGGTCTCTCTGTGATACACTGTCTTGATTTCTCTGTGCGTGCCTCCTGTGTTTTATTTTCCCATTGTCTGCCCTGTCTCCCAATCCCCTCTGAACGCATCTAGCCTTGTCTCCTCCACTGTTCCTCCTCATCCTGCAACACCCCCCCCCCTTTCTGTCAGTTTTACATCAGTCAGGAGAACATTAGAGCAGCTGAAGGGGGTTAGGCAGGGAAAGCCCTGGGGGCAGAGGCCAGACCAGTCTCCTTTCCCTCCAGGTGGCAGGAAACTCCGCCCCTGGAGAAGGGTCAGCATCACACTGCTCTGCGCCTCCTCGTATCTTCCCTGTCCTCCTGGGGCTGGCCTCCGCGGTCAGCTGCAGGCAGCTGGTTTGGGGATGGTGTCAGGGTAGCTCTGGGCTGGGTTCTTCCCACCTGGACGCGCTGCGCTTCCTGGGCACCAGGTGCTGGGCACTGGAAGAACTGGTAGGGATGTGACCGAGGCGCCCTGAGGGTCCTTCTGCCTGTCTGCATCTGTGGCATCTTCTTCTAGAGGATCTAAAGGGAAAGACATCAACACCATCAAGTCCCTGCGTGTCCTGCGTGTCCTGCGGCCCCTCAAAACCATCAAACGGCTGCCCAAGCTCAAGGTTGGAGTCTGGAGAGTCAGGGCTGGCAGGGCAGGCTAGTGTTTGTGTGAGCGAATGGGCATATGTGTACATATGGGTGTTCATGCATGGGTGTGTGCATGCCCCTTGCTATCGTGTGTGAGCACTGTACACTGTTCATGAGCATGTTTGAGACTTTGTGTGTGCATTTCTGTGTGCTCATATCTCTGTGCACATGTTCATGTGTGCGCATCTCTGTCCATGTGTACGTGAGCATGCAGTGAGTGTAAATGCTTGTGCATGTATGTATTCATGCATGTGTGTATGTGTGTGTGTACGTCTGTTATCATAGGCATGCATGCAGGTGTACAAGTGTATGTGCTCATGTTTGCACAATGGGTAGTTGTGTGTGATCGTGTGCTGTGTTCACACGTGTACATGTCTGTGCCTCTCTGTCAGCATGCACACACACATTTGTGTAGCATGAATGTGTGCACACATATGTGTTCTGCATGCATATATGTGCTCCCGGCAAGCATGTGTGTGTGATGTATGCACATTTGTTCTATGTGTGTGCGTGTCCTGCCTGAAGGTATCTGTGTGCTGCCTACAGGTGTTATGTGTGTGCTGTGTGTGTGAGTGTGCTGCCTGCAGGTGTGTGCATGTAGTATATGCATATGTATTCTGTGTGCATGTGTGTGCTGCCTGCATGTCTCTTGTGTGCTGTGTATCTGTGTGTGGTGTGCATGTGTGCACTATGTTCATCTGTGTGTCTTACGTGCATATGTGTGCTACATTAAGATATGTGTATTCTTGTGCACATGTGTGCTGTGTGCATGTCTCCGTGTGTGTGTGTGTGTTGTGTGCATGCACCTGGCCCTGCAACTTACCACATGGGGTGGGATAAGCAAAGGGGAGGCCCCACATTTGGTCTCCTCAGATCACACACCTGTGGGGAGGGGTGGGATTGTTCACAGCAGCCCACCTAGGACTCCTCTTCCTAAGCTCAGGACCACGAGGGTCTCAGCAACAGCTTCAGCACAGCAGGAGGGGAAGGCCCTGAAGGATGAGCAGAGCTGAGGTCCTGGGGACAGGAGAGGGTGTGAACCCGGACATAACCGGGCTAGACTGATCACTGAGTGTGCTAGCCCGTGCTGGACTTATTGACACGTCCACAGCTGTATGCAGCAGGCCCTGCCATGATGAACAGTGGGGGCCATGCAGCCCTGGGCTTTTCCTGAGGCTCTTTCCTCAGGTCCCGTCCCGGGCCGCGGGCGGTGGGTTCCTTTCCTGTGGGTCTGGTCGAGGGCCCAAGGTCTGAGTGTGGAGGTGCCTCTGCCCCCACAGGCTGTGTTTGACTGTGTGGTGAACTCCCTGAAGAACGTCCTCAACATCCTGGTCGTCTACATGCTCTTCATGTTCATCTTTGCTGTGATCGCTGTGCAACTCTTCAAGGGCAAGTTCTTCTACTGCACCGACGAGTCCAAGGAGCTGGAGAGGGACTGCAGGTACACGGAGCCAGGGCCAGGGCTCTGGGTGCTGCTGCTGGAGGGATGGACCCATGTGTCAGAGGTGCTGCCCCGTTGGACCTCCGGTGCTGGCCTGCCCTCAGGAAAGAGCTGGGACGGGTCAGAGAAGCAGGGGCTCCACTGTGTGGTTGTGGAGCTCTGTCCTCTGAGCACGCCACAGCTTACTTGTCCACTCTGCTATCGAGGGCATGTGCTACTTCCCAGTTTGGGGCTCTCCTGAGAAGTGCTGCTCGAACATTCTAGCACATGTGTGTTGGTGAGCACACAGGCATGTGTCTGGGGGACAGCACGGGGCGCTGATCTGCCCACTCTAGATATTTTGTACAAATGGGATCATGCAGTATGTAACCTTTTGTGACACATTTCTTTCATTTTGACTATTATTACTAATGCCACCATGAATAATCATGTATAAGTTTTATGTCTATAAGGCTTCATTCATTACTTCTGGGCATATACAGGGGGGCTTCAAAAAGTTCATGGAGAAGAATCCATTGTCTTCTAATTAAGTTTTTGAAGCCCCTCATAGCTAGGAGTGGAATTACTGGGCCATGGTGCTGTAGGATAATGCACTGGACCTGGAAGTTGGTTTGAACCGCAAGGTCAGAGGTTCAAACTTACCAGCCGCTCCTTGGAAACCCTATCCAGGGTCACTGGGAGTCAGAACCAACTTGACTGTACACAATCACAGCAGCAGCACCGCTGCCTCTAGTTTTAATGGTTTGTGGAACTGCCCATGTGCTCACAGGGATGGCAGCGCATCTTGGCTGGTGTCTCACCGTTTCTCCATGGTCTGCTGGCCCTATGTGGAGTGGCTCTTCTGTGGAGAAACGTTTATTCCGATTCTTTATCCACTTTGTTACTGATTGTACTGAGTTGGGCGATTGTAATAGGTGTCGATGTATTCTAGGTGTCTTATCTAGTACTGCTGTAATAGAGACAGCATAGTGGATGGCTTTAAAAGAAATGTCTCCTCTTGCAGCTTAGGAGGCTAGAAGTCCAGATTCAGAATGCTGGCTCAAGAGGTAGGCTCTGTTTCTGTAAGGCCTGGGGACAGGTCCTGACGTCCTCTCAGCATTGTAGGCCTGGCAAGCCTTGGCATCAGTCTTTCTCTGCATCTAGGAGCTTCACAGTTCAGGGACCGCAGGTCCAAAGTTTGTACTCCATTCTCGGCTCTTCTGTCTTGGTGGTGGTAGGTCCTGCTGACCTCTGCTGAGCATTAAACCCTGTTAAGGCATAGGATTTGCAGATATATTCTCCCATTCTTTGGTTTATCTGTTCATTTTTGATGAGCTCCCATTAATCTGGTTTTTATATTGTTGCTTGTCATGTGGTATCTAAGAATCTATTAATAAATCCAAGGCCAAGAAAATTCACCCTTAAATTTTTTTCAAAGAGTTTTATATTTTTAGCTCTTACTTGTTGATCTTCAATCCATGTTGGGGTAATTTTGCATGTGGTGTGAGGTGGGGGTCCGACGTCCCTCTTGCATGTGAAGATGCAGTTGTCCCGGAACTGTTTGTTGGAAAGACTCTTCTTTCCCCACTCTCGGCACCCTATTGGAAACGAACTGACCTTTCAGCATGGGCTGATTTCGACCCTTTGTGTCTAACCTTTAACCCTGTGTGTGTGTGTTTTCACTCCCAGAGGTCAGTATTTGGATTATGAAAAGGAAGAAGTGGAGGCTCAGCCACGGCAGTGGAAGAAATACGATTTCCACTACGACAACGTGCTCTGGGCTCTGCTGACACTGTTCACTGTGTCCACGGGAGAAGGGTGGCCCATGTGCGTGACGTCTGACTAGTACTCGCTGGTAGACCCAGGGGATGACTGTAGCAGGGGCCTGGGCTCTGCATGGATTTGTTTTCTCCACCACTCAGTCAATTAACCCTAGGCACTAGTTGCAGAACCCACTGAGACCTGTTCCTGCCCTCCAAGAGTTGTCAGCCTGGGCAGAACAGAAGATTACACCAGAAAGGAAAGCAGACTGGCCTCCCCAACACCCTTCTGGTGCTAGCTGGAGGCCAGAGGGAGGGTAGATGCTTCCATGTCTCCCTGTGTTAGCACACTGACCTCCACTGAGGACAGCCTTGAGGGGTTGGTGGGTCGTTGCCCCACTGGATAGAGGCGCTGAGCTTGGGAGCTTCACCTTTAGAAGCTACATCGGCAAGAGGTCTTAGTTTAGAAGAGCCTTCTGGCCCAAGTCTTGCTGTGGAGGCAGGTGAGCAGGCTGAGCAGGTGAACTGCTTGTGAGCAAATTAACCAGGTGTGTACAGGTGAGCTGGGTATAGTGGATGACCTAGGCTGAGCAGGTGAGCTGGATGTGTATAGGTGAGGTGAGCTGAGTGTGTACAGGTGAGCTGGGTGTGTACAAGTGAGCTGGGTGTGTACAGGTGAGGTGAGCTGGTTGTGTACAGGTGAGGTGAGCTGGGTGTGTACAGGTGAGCTGAGTGTGTACAGGTGAGCTGGGTGTGTACAAGTGAGCTGGGTGTGTACAGGTGAGGTGAGCTGGGTGTGCAGGTGAGCTGGGTGTGTACAGGTGAGCTGGGTATGTACAGGTGAGTTGGATGTGTACAGGTGAGCTGGGTGTGTACAGGTGAGTTGGCTGAGCAGGTGAGCTGGGTTGACCAGTGCAGGACTGAACTGCCAGGCCTCTTCAGTCTTTCTCTTCTGGGGTTACTACCTTAGGACCCCAAGTCTAGCCTCCTTGGGGAACCCCCAGCTGCCCTGAGGATGAGCCCCATAAGAAAGCTCTAGCCAACCCCCAGAAGAGTCCCTGCCTCCCAGCATCCCTGCTCAGGCCCAGAAGTGTGGCCTCTGTGGTGTCTAATGTTTGGTTCTCTGCTCCCTCCAGGGTGCTAAAGCACTCTGTGGACGCCACCTATGAGGAACAGGGCCCGAGCCCTGGGTACCGCATGGAGCTCTCCATCTTCTACGTGGTCTACTTCGTGGTCTTTCCCTTCTTCTTTGTCAACATCTTTGTGGCTTTGATCATCATCACCTTCCAGGAGCAGGGGGACAAGGTGATGTCTGAGTGCAGCCTGGAGAAGAACGAGGTACACACCCCTCCTGCCACTGAGGGAGGGGCCACTGAGCGTTCCTTATGTGCATGAGCCCCTCTCATCAGGTCCGTTCTGCCCACCTGCCACCAGCATGGGGCAAGGACCCCTTCTCCCCAGGGAACAACCATGCCCAGCCACCCTGGGGTCCTGACTTAAAGCCCCTTCCTTCCCTCTGTGCAGAGGGCCTGCATTGATTTCGCCATCAGCGCCAAGCCCCTGACCCGGTACATGCCCCAGAGCAAGCAGTCCTTCCAGTACAAGACGTGGACGTTCGTGGTGTCCCCGCCCTTCGAATACTTCATCATGGCCATGATTGCCCTCAATACTGCCGTCCTGATGATGAAGGTGTGGGCCGGCCGGCGGACAGCGGGGTCCCCAGATGGGCATCAGTCAGGCAGAGTCAGCCTCGGGAACGCAGGCCCTCTCTTAGATGTCTGTGGGTTGGAAGAGTGAGAAGGTTCCAGGAGAGCAGAGGAGGGAGCCGGTGGGCATCTCTAGTCTGGTAGGCAGTGGTCCCAGGTGGGGTGTCCTGGACGGCTGAGCCCACAGCCAACAGCTCTTCCCTGGCAGTTTTATGCTGCGCCCTACGAATACGAGCTGATGCTGAAGTGCCTGAACATTGTGTTTACGTCCATGTTCTCCATGGAGTGCGTGCTGAAGATCATCGCCTTCGGCGTGCTGGTACGTGGCTTCCAATTCCTCCATGAAGTTGCCGAGCCCCAGAGCCCCATGACACTCAGGGACCCAGGGAAGAGGCTGCTCACGGTCTGTGCCCCCGGCCCATCTCTCTGGACCCTGTGGCTCTTGGTTCTGCACCCACCCAGGTTCTGTGATGACTCTAGGCTGCGTGCTCCCATCGGGGAGACCTTCTGGCAACACTGAGTCTGACCCCCACTCCCTGTTCTTAGCAGGGCCCTCCACCTGTCTCTCATACAGCCCACTCACCCACACCAGACTAACCACCCTGCTTTCTTTCTAGAACTATTTCAGAGATGCCTGGAACGTCTTTGACTTTGTCACGGTGTTGGGAAGTATTACTGATATTTTAGTAACAGAGATTGCGGTAAGTTGGGTTTTCTGCCCTCCGTCCAGTGTCCCAAAGTGTTTGCCTTCTTGAGGGTGCTCCCTCATTAGTCCCAAGCGCAATGGGATTTCCCACCTCCTTTCCAGAGTGAGGGTCCAGGGAGCCCTCAGACAGATGGCTCTCCTCCCCAGAGGCTGAGTCGGGGGAAGAGGAGTTGTGTCACATCTGTGCTTGGATAAGAATGTGTTTCTCAGATGGTCGGGCAGGTTGGGAAATAGAACCATGTGGATCTCAGCCAGCTTTAAATGTGTCTAAGATGAGTAAGGAGCTCTGGTAGCGTAGTGGTTACGAATCGGGCTGCGAACCACAAGGTCAGCAGTTCGAAACTACCAGCCGCTCCACGGGAGAAAGATGAGGCTTTCTGCTCCCGTAAAGATTTACAGCCTCGGAAACCCTGTACAGGGTCGCTATGGGTCGGAACCGACTCGACAGCACTTAACAACAACAACAAGATGAGTATACAAGTATCATAAAGAGCATGTATATGAAAACCAGAAAAAATTAGAAAATTATTCAGTAGCAAGTTTCTTAAATTCTGTTGTACATGGGATCGCTGTGAGTCAGTACCAACCTGATGGCACCTAAGAGCAAGTTTATTTAATAGACACATAAATAAAACACACAGTCCCAACAACCAGAGAGTCCTTGCTTCCATAACTTGGTGGATTTGTTCTGAGAACAGCCCACATCTAGGGTGTAAGCTAGTGCCGACAAAGTTCCCAGAACCTGAGTCTTGAAGACCCTTACGCTTTTGGGCTTCAGTGGAATCTAAATACAGATCTGGAGCTAAGGGTTCGTGTAGAAGTTGGTTCCTCGGAATGCTACAAACGAGTGAGGCCACAGGCTCAGGGCCAGCTCAGCCCTCCTCTCTCCCATTGACCCTCTGTCCTGGGTTGTGCTTGGGGGGCCTGGGAGAACAACAGGTGCTGCTGTACCACCCGGAGGCCCACCCAGCTAACGCCACCTCGCTGGGAGGGTCTTTCAGAAAAGCTGCCAGAGCAGGTTGGCAGTTCAAGGCTGTACCTAGCTGATGCTCGACACCCTTCTGCTATTCTGGCTGCCCTCTGGTGAGATGAGCCTTCATCCTCGTGTGTCCAGGCCCCTCCTTGTCAGGCTTCCTCTAGTTGAGACTGGTTGGGGGAAACCAGAAATGTCCCAGTGACATCAGGTTTCCCGACAGACTCCTCCCCGTGGCGGCAGCTCTGCCTGGCCTAACCCTGACCTAGTACCTGGCCAGCCTGGTGACTGCATTGCTGCTGAGCTTTGGGAGTTCTGACTCACAGCCCCCACCCGACCCCCCAATGAACAGGATGTCACACTGTCTGGTTGTGTGTGAGTCATTGTTGCAGCCACCGTGTCACCAGGTAACCAGGTCATGCTTTTGTTCTGTCCTAACTGAGTTTATGAGGTCACTATCACCTTGACACCAGAATTAGCAAAAGGATAATATAAAAAAGGAAGGTTGTGAATGGCAATGCAAAGAAGTCAGAGCCTATAGTGCACAAGCAGCGGTCACACAGTGGCGTTTATCTGACTTCAGCGCCAGAAAATGTCTTCCTATAATTCAGGTGAACAGACTGAAGCAGACTCACAACATGGTCATCTCAGTGAATGCACAGTGTTTTCCTGATGAAAACTGTCAGCAATCTGGGAAATAGACACTTGATAAAGAGTGTCTTCAGAAACCCCATGTAAACACGAGATAACAGTCTTGAAAAGAATTCCCATCAAGTCCGAAAGGGCAGTGGGCGCTGCTTTCCCTGCTATCCAGTACTGAATCTGAGCTCCTGGTCAGTGCAGATGGCCGCGTGTCAGCGCAAGGAGGGCAGGGGGCTTTCGTCTGGGCTCACCGCCATCTCCCTGCTTTGCAAGCACCTAGCAAATGCTTGTTGAATGAGTAAGAAAAAGTAAAATACGTAAGGATTGAAAAAGGAATGAGAAAATTCTTATCATGCACAGATAGCATTTTTATTTATAGATGAAACCTGGTGGTGGTGGTGGTGGTGGTGGTTATGGGCCGTGGAGTCGGTTCCGACTCATAGGGACCCTGTACAGGGTTTCCGAGGCTGTAAATCTTTACGGGAGCAGAAAGCCTCATCTTTCTCTCGCGGAACAGCTGGAAGTTTCAAACTGCTGACCGTGGGGTTAGTAGCCCGACTCGTAACCATTACACTACCAGAATAATCTAAAACTAATTAGTATTTAGCAAGATTGCTGCTCAACATCAGCAATCCTGCCAATCAAATATGTGTATAAGGTCTTTATGTAGAAAACTCCCGAGTTTTATTGAGAGATATTAAAGAAGACATAACTAGATCCTGTTAATTGATAAGGAGTGCCAATTTCATAGAGACGTTGGTTTATCACAAACGGCGAACAAATTACAAACTGAAACAGTAGCAAGATACCATTTCACATGTGCCCGTTTGTCATATCTTAGAAACCTTAGCAATACCAAGTGTTGTTGAGAATGTGAAACCACTTGGACTCTCCCATACTACTGATGGGGAAGTTTGGCATCACCTGGAAGTCGGACGTGTGCCTTCTCCTGGGTATAGTTGTTAGAGGATGCCTCGCACCAATGAGCCTGGTCATGCTGACGCAGATGTCCATAAGAGGGAAAGCTGGAAGCGTCCCAGTACCCATCACAACAGGGTGCATGGCCATCAGCTGTGCCCACGGAGCAGTCATACCACGTCCATGTGCACGTTTCTCAAAATCATCGCTCAAAACATCAAGTCCTAGAAGGTCACATGTGCTCTTGTGATAAAGGTTGTTGTTGTTGTGAAGTGCCGTCGAGTTGATTCCGACCCCATAGCGACCCTGTAAAGGGTTTCGAAGGAGCAGCTGGGGAGCTTGAACCACCGCACCGACCTTGCAGTTCAAAGGACTTTACTGTCTGACGCATTAGCCCACAGCGCCATTAGGAACAGACAAAAGTCCTTGAGGGTCACAAATGGTGTGCTCTCGTGATAAAGGTTGTTGTTGTTGTTAGGTGCCATTGAGTCAGTACCGACTCATAGTGACCCTATACACAACAGAACAAACCACTGCCTGATCCTGGGCCAACCTCACAATTGTTGCCACGCTTGAGCCCATTGATGCTACTACCACTTGGCCAAACCATCTCGCAGAGGTCTTCCTCGTTTTCTCTGACCCTCCACCTTACCAAACATGATATCCTTCTCCAGCAACTGGTCCCTCCTGACAATATGTCCAAAGTATGAGAGACGAAGTTTGACCATCCTGGCTTCCCAGGAGCACTCTGGTTGTACTTTTTCCAAAACGCATCTGTTGGTTCTTTTGGCAGCCATGGCACTTTCAATATTCTCCTCCAACACCATAACTCAAATGCATCAGTTCTTCTACAGTCTTCCTTTTTCACTGTCCAGCTTTCGCATGCACACGAGTCTGTTGAAAATACCATGGCTTGGGTCAGGCATGCCTTAGTCCTCAAACTGAACATCTTTGCTCTTCAACACTTTAGAGAGGTTTGTGCAGTAGATTTGCCTAATGAAATATGTTGTTTGATTTCTTCACTGCAGCTTCCATGAGTGTTGATGAGCAAAATGAGGTCTTTTGACAACTTCAGTCTTTTCTCCATTGATATGGGCATTGTTTATTGGTTCACTGCTTGATAAATATGTTGTATTATTTCTCATTAGACGACATATGTGTATATGAGAGGGGCTTAAAATTTGTAGAAAAATTCCATTATCTCCTAATTCCAGTTTTCAACAAACTTTTTGAAGCCCCCTTATATATGTGCAAACATACACACACACACACATATATGTATATATACACATGCACACATTTTTATTTGTATGGTTTATTTAATAGTTTTTAAAACTTAGTGATCTGAATTACCCAGGTGAAAAGCCAGAACCTGCCACGTCACAAAACGGAGGTGGTTGGAAGCAGCTGGGACACAGTGCCACGCCCGAGGCACTGCCCCTTGTCTGTGGTTCTGTCTCCCCCAGTGTGGAAGGTCCCAGTGTAGTTTCTGAGAGGAATAGGTGGGCTGAGTTTCTGAGTCCCACAGGGCTCCTCCTTGGGGACAGGAATCTTATCCCCCTGGGTAAGCAATGCGAGCACACAGCTTTGGGGTTACCCTGCTGTTGAGAGGACATGAAGCCAGGCTCTTTGGGTACAGAGCACATGCGTACTCCACTGCCTCCAAGGAAGCCTCCCTCCCAGAGTCCCACATAGCCGCTCCTGAGTTGCCTGTGGTCATTTCAGGCCCTGCTTCCAGCAAGCAGTCTGAAGGAATGCCATAGTCCTTGATGCCCACATCCCGGTAGAAGCCCAGCTCTGTCCCACCACCGTCGCTTTGAGCTCAAACCTCACATCTGGGGGAGAAAAGATGAAAGAAAAGTCATCTTGTGGATGTGTGGGGTTTTCATCTGGAGTCACCTCATGTTTACTTTGTGAATGCACTTTTTTTTTATCTTGGGCAAAAAATTGGAGTGTCGGTTCTCATCCCCAACTTAAAACTCAAAACCGTTTGCGAGTCCTAGCAAGGGCGCCCGGAAGAGGGCCCAGCAACCTTAAAACTGACACCGACTTCTTTGCCTGGAAATAAAAAACAAGCGTCTGTGTGTCATCTCTAGATTTGCATTACAAACAGAAATGCAAATGCTGCTGCTCGATAACCTGTGGGCTTCAGAAATATGTTTTGATTTGGTGCATTTTAAGGAAAGTATGCAAAGTTGACAAAAATCCTGAAATTTTCCAGTGACGTTTTTGCTTGTCTCGATGACTCATTTCTCTTTTGTTTTCTGTTTTTGTTCTTGATTTACCTTCACCTACCTGCTGACTCACGCCATCCAAACAACATACAATGTGAAAACCCATGTCTCCGTCTGTATGTTGCGCACCTGCTGCTCAAACCACCCTAATCTGTAACTAATATGCAAATATCCATCCATGAAAACATCACTTATAGGAAACGGTTGGTTTCATGACTTTACATGGTCCCTACAACCCTTTGCTCTGCCTGCTCTGCTTTGCTCCTCCTGCTCTCGTCCCAGGCCTCCCGCTCCCAGGGCGTGGCTGTCATTCCTATGACCCCTTCTGCCTCCTCCCTGCTCCTGGGACGGTTTGATCCAGGGGACTGGCCGGGGAGGGTGCAAACCCCAGGGGACTGGTTCAGAAGTGGGAGGACTGGACAGGTCGTGGGTTTGGGTCTGATTGAGAGCCTATAGTCCCTGCTGCCCCATTCTCTCCCCCGGCTTTGTCACCCAGGAGAAAGCTCCTTCCTTAGGGTTAGGCCTGGCATAGGCCAGGAGGGCTGGCAGCTACTGCAGTGTTTGGGACGTGGTTCCTGTGAGCGTGACCTCAGAGGAGCCAGACAGAGGAGACTGCGGTGGGTTCTACCTGCAAGGGCTCTTCACCTCCTCACTGGCAGCAGCACATACCTGTGGGCAGTGGGCTGCCATGGCGGCCCCTCCCAGCTCCTTGGCAGTGTGGACAGGAGAGCAGAGGTGCTTACTAGTAGATCAGCTAGGACCGGAAATCCATAGAAAGCAGTAGAGAGCAGATTCCTGTTACAGAAACTGGATGATTCGTGATACAGGGTCTTACACCTGAGTCGAAAATTTTGAGTTTCAAGAAAATGTCGCTTGATGGCACTGAAATGTCCAAACGACATCTTCTGTGTGGCTTCCAACTCTCCTCAGTCAGGTGTGTGCTCAGGTGCTGTTGACCAGACCTGTCCCCATCTATCCCTGCTGTCACTCCTACCCCTGACCCTAACCCTAACCTTAACCCCTGACCCTAACCTGTCCCCATCTGTCCCTGCTGTCACTCCTACCCCTAACCCCTGACCCTAACCTGTCCCCATCTGTCCCTGCTGTCACTCCTAACCCTACCCCTAATCCCTGACCCTAACCTGTTCCCATCTGTCCCTGCTGTCACCCCTAACCCTGACCCTAACCTGTCCCCATCTGTCCCTGCTGTCACTCCTACCCCTGCCCTTTCTTCATTGCATACCTCACCACCTCATACATTGTATGTGTGTTTCTGTGTCCGTCTGGACCTGTATATGTGTGTATGCATGTTTGTATGTGTGCATGTGTATATATGGATATGTGCATATACAGAGGTCAGTCAAAAGTATTGCTATTAGGGTTCCAGTTCACACATGCCTGAGTTTATTCCAAATAAAACGTGTTGAGCCTCATCTCTGGGATTAGTGATGGCAGAGGGGTCCTGGTGTGGTGCTATGGAACAAACCATGTACCACAAGGTCGGTGGTTCAAACTCACCAGCCGCCCCTTGGAAACCCTATACAAGGTCACTATGAGTTGGAACTGACTCGATAGCACTCAACAACAACAACAACACAGACAAGTTCTTCCAGTAATGCTTGTCTTGATCTACAAGAGAGTCAAAAAAATGATCCAAACTCCAGTTATATTAAAACTCCTGTCCTCGTGCACAGCTGATGACAACACTGAGCGGGCATGTCGAGTGACTGGATTTTGTAGCAGATCAGCCATGGCTCTGCCTGTGAAATCATCCATGACAGAGTTGTGTTTTTTAAAAGTTTGTGTGAGATGGCAACCAAAACAACCCGCAGAAGATCATACACAGAGGCATTTGGACATCTGCCAAAAAATCTGGACTGACACTCAAAGAAAGATAAAAGCAACTTTAAAAAATATTTATTTGTGACGAGACATGGATTCCTCACACAAGCCTGAGAATAAACGGCAGAATATGGCATGGAGACATCTGCAATCACTGACCATGAAAAAATTCAGCCATCAACACTGACCTAGCTAGCCATGGTGGGCTAGAGCTGAGAGTGAAGCATCCAGCTGATATGAAGTAGGGGAGGCGTGCAAGAAACCCTAAACTTGTAGATAGTACCCATTTGACCTAGCTTGGCTGGCTCGATGATCAGAACCTAACTAGAGGAAGAGAAATTAGTGTGATACAGGAAGCAAGTGTAGCCTGTTGCAATTTGATAAATGTATGGATGTAGTAGCTCAAAATACCAACCGAGAGGGAAGCAGTCTTCACATCAAGGATCAAGCCTATCCCCTTAGTACACAGGGTTGATAGGGACGGGCAACTTAGACACTGGCTACTTAAAATTGGAGGGCAGGAGGCCTATAAAGGCATGAAATGGCCGGCTTACACGTTTTCAAGAGGGAGTTTAGTTTTAGAGTGAGTGGGGGAGGGTAAAATCCCCACTAAATAGTTTTCATCTTGTCTAGATGGGTCTGGTGAAAGGAAATGGGGATAAGATTCTTTTGATTCAATAGTGAGTGTTGTCATGACTAATTGTAATTGTCACAACTATAAAGGTAGAAATTTGGTAACAAAAAGGGAGCAGTAGTTAATCTTATATTCCAGGAGCAGAGGACTCTGGTCTATCAAGAGAGAAGAGCATGAGCGGAGCCTGGGATCCTCACCAGAGAGGCAGTGACACCAGAGATGGAGGCAGAGGTGATGGCTTGGAGAGAGAGAGCAGCTGAGGACTCTAGACCCATAGAAAGAAGCTGTGTGCTGGCAGGCTTGCAGAATGTGCCCGTTGGCAGTTTAAACACTTATGTATTCCTGCGTGTTTCTGTGTCCATCAAAAAAAGAGAGAATGGAGGCAAATACTGTTAACCGATGGCGCGTGGAGGGATTGTAACCATTGCACTGAAACAAAGTGCTATAGGTTGGGTGTAAAACTGATGTTCTCCTATATAAATGATTACTCAATTCACAATAAAAACTTTTAAAAAATCAACCATCAGCTGGAAAATTGATGCTTACAGTTTCTGGAACTCTGAAGGGGCAGTATTGGAACACTGTCTGGTAAAGGTCCAGCAATCAACAGTGCTTGTTACAGTGAGATGGTCACTGAAGAGCTGATGCCTAGACTTTGGATTAAATGCAGGACAATGCACGTCCACACACCTCTGCCCACACAGTTGACACTCTGCAAAAACTTCATTTTGAGGTGTGAAAGCATCCTCCCTGTAGTCCTGCTCTTGGTCCATTGGGCTTTTACCTGTGTGGTCCCCTGATAGCAGTCCTCCTAGGATGAAGATTCACCTCTGATGAGGAAGTTGTGGCTTGCAGCTCAAGCTAAAACTTTTTTCAATAAGGGAATATGAAGGCTTGTTGAAAGATGAACAAAGTATATTAAAAAGCAAGGAAATTGTGTCAAAAACAATGTATTTGTCTTTTTGAAAAGTTGACTAAATTCTACAGCCTGGGCACAGATCATGTTTGGCTCACCCTCATAGTTAGGGCATCTTCAAATTTGAAAGTCCAATCAAAACAGAGGCTTCTGAGGGGATCTGTTGGGCCAGTTAAATTCAAGACTGAGTGTTTTGTGATAGGTACTCTGGTGTGGCACTGTAGGATAAGCATTGGACTGCTAACTGCAATGCCAGCAGTTCAAACCCACTGGTGGTTCTCGGAAGCCCTATACACGGTTGCTATGAGTTAGAACTGGATTCCTGGTGTGGTGCTGTGGGTCAATGCACTAGACTGCAAAGCCATTTGAACGGCAAAGTTGGCAGTTCAAACTCACCAGCTGCTCCTCAGAAACCCTATACAGGGTCTCAATGGGTCGGAACTGACTCGTTGGCACTTAACAACAACATGAGTTAGAACTGACTCAATGGAATACAACAACAGTCGTGATAGATTTTCTCAAAGGACCCAGGACAATCACAGGACCTTGTTATGACGAAGGTTTAAGAAAATTTTAACTGTTGATAAGAGGGAGGCCAGAGACACTGCACTAGTGACCTTTCCCATCATGCACCTGCTCATTCGGCATGGGAAACCTGCCCCCATCCACCTTACAGCCCTAATAGTGCCTCTTCAGACTCCTTTTTGTTCCAAATATAAAAGAATATTTAAAAGAAAATTCATTTTGAGTCCCTTGAGGATGCCAAGACTGCCGTTTGAGGTGGTGTAAACAGAAGAGTGCAGATTTCTTTGGGGAAGGGTCAGAGAGATGGAGACACTGCCTTCAAAACTGTAGAGACCTGCGTGGAAGAGTTGTTGGCCAACAGCAGCTTCACATTTGAGTGGTTTTTATTTCATAAAGATTTCTATGAGTTTGTAGCAATACTTTTTTACTTACCCGCATATGTGTAGATGTATATGTTTGTGTCTGCATGTATGTGTATATTACGTATACATATATATACATACATACACCCATGTTGTCACAATCTTGCTGAAAGTGAGAGGATCTGAAACCCTTACTGATGGAGATCAAAGACGACATACAGCCTTCAGTATGGATTGTGCTTCGATGTAAACAAAAATCCTCGCATCATGGTAAATGGAGAAAAGGTCAAAGTTGGCATGGATTTCATTTTACTCGGATCCGCAATCAACCCTGATGGAAACAGTAATCAGGAATCGCATCGGTCACATTTGCTGCAACCAACTGGTCTTTCGAGTGTTAAAGAGCAAAAATGTCCCTTTGAGGTCTGAGGTGCGCCTGGCCCAAGCCTTGGCGTTTTCAATAACCTCACATGCATGTGGAAGCTGGACAGTGATTAATAAAGACCAGAGAAGAATCAATGCAATTGAATTATGGTTTTTGTGGAAAATATGGGCTGTATCTTGGGTTGCCAAAGGAATAAACCAGTGTGTCTTGGAATACTTCTTAAAGGCAAGGTCTGCCAGACTTCATACCGTGTACTTTTGACATGTTACCAGGAGAGAGCAGCCCCTGGAAAAAGACATCATTCTTGGTAAAGTGGAAGGTCAGTGAGACACAGGGAAGCCCTCCATGAGCAGGGCTGACCACAGTGGTTACAATTATGGCCTCAAACAAAACCAGGATTGTGAGGATGGATGCTGCAGGGCCGGGTCGTGTTATGTTCCACTGTGCATAAGGTTGCTGAGTCAGAACTGACTCAATGTCACCTAACAACAACAACGTGCCTATGAGTGTAACTGTATATATATGTATATGCATGGCTGTGTATGTGTGCATGCCTGCATGTGTATATGTGTCCTTGTTTCCTCCGTTTTTCCTCACACCAGAAATGATGTCGTCACCCTATAGAGGAAGCTGAGGCTCAGAGTGAGAGGAACGTTCTGTGATGAGCCCTTGAGGGTCTAGAGCTTCCAGACTCAGTCACGTGGTTCCGCAGAACCCATGGGTATCTGGAAGGCAGAGACCAGATGATGGTGCACTCACAGCCACGTCTGCCATCTGCTCGCTGCCCTGCTGCTATTCCGGGACATGCCGTCTTCAGGCCCTTTTGGTCTTCTCCCTTGAGAAACCTTGCCCATGGTAGTGACCCACACACGGGGCAGGGGCTGACTGTGCTCTCTGGACTGACCCCTGGCCCCTCCAGAACATGTCTTTCAAAGCAGAGGTCCCTCCAGAGGCTGGGCATCAGGCTTCCCATCCTTCTTCGAGCAAAACCTCTCTGCTTCAACCCATCCATGCAGACAGGCTGCTAGGCCATCCTCCTTACCTCACGCTGCCTGCCCATCCACCACCAGTCTTTTCCAGCATTCACAGGCTGGGGCTGGCAGACACAGCCACACTCAGCTGAGCTCCCCTCTGGACACATTTGGCCTGCCCTGTGCTGACTTCCCATGGTCACCCAGACGTCCATGTGAGAACCTGCTAGCTGCACGCATGAGCCCCCACGCTGGCCCACCCACATCTGTGTGCTCTTTTCTCTCTGGTGGGGGACTGAATCGAGCAGTAGAATGTCTCTCCGCTCGGCCACTCTGGTCTCAGGAAGCAGAGCCAGGCGCCAAAGCCCTCCCATAGCATGGGTTCTGTGCCCGGTAATTTCGGGGTCAGGGTGGAAATCTCAGCAGCCCAGAGGCTGGCTGGCAGGGCCGAGTTATTTATGAACTCTTGACCAAAGGCAGCCTGGGATGCAGCGGAGCAGCAGTGTGTTACACTTGCACCTGCTAAGGTCTTAGAGACAGCTGCAGGTACCTGGATCTGCCCAGGGGTCAGGAAGGGAAGGCCGTGGTCACCCTTCAGGGGTGCCTAGTACCTGGACACAGCTAGGCTTTTGACTAGAGGTCAAGCTGCAGACAACCTCCGACCCCCCTCGCAGTGGGATGTCGGCCCTCACGGCCCAGACTTGCTGACAGGCTCACCTCTGGAAGGTGCTGCTTAGAAGGGGAAACAGTGACTCTCTTGTAACTTTTTACACTATTTTTCTGCAGGGCCTCAGGGAGGGTGGGAGTGGGAGCAGGTCGCCTGGGCCCAGGTGACTGAGTTCCAAGGGTCAGAAGGCATTGTCTCCTCCCCTCCTACAGAACAACTTCATCAACCTCAGCTTCCTCCGCCTCTTCCGTGCTGCTCGCCTCATCAAACTGCTCCGGCAGGGTTATACTATCCGCATCCTGCTGTGGACCTTTGTCCAGTCCTTCAAGGTGACCCATATCCTCTGGAAGGCTGGTGGCTAGTGTAGTGGGATCAGGTCCTGGGCCTTCCTTGCTGGGCTGGGAGGGTGATATTTGTCTTCCTGGTCTGCATTTTATAAATGCATTTAAGTTGTCATCCATGGATCAATGCATTTCCATGCTTGCCAAAGCTCCAATGTGCCTTAAGACCCAGAAACGGTGATCCCTTGTGAGGAGGTGGTGGCTGGTGGGGTGGAGCTGGGCCAGCCTTTAAGAGGGGCTGGGGGCGAGGCCAGTGCTCCCTGGACCCACTGACTTTGAGTGTCCGTGTGTCCGCAGGCCCTGCCATACGTGTGTCTGCTCATTGCCATGCTCTTCTTCATCTACGCCATCATCGGCATGCAGGTGGGTGCTGACAGGTGTGAGCGGGTGAGCCTCCATCCCTTTGTCTCTCACTCTGTCGACCTTCCCTGAATCCAGGGGCTCATTTCCAGTGGGCAGTGCCATTGCCTCGGGGGTGAAAACTGAACTCGACAGCATTTCAGGGGTTACAAAGTTCTCTTGCTGTAAAACTTGTTGCCATATGGTGCTATTTAAAACAAATATTTTTTCCTGCTTCGAGTGTGCCTATGGGGACAGCTGCACAGAAGTTTTCAGTTCACCAGACTGAAAGTGAAGATGTCCCCTTCCACATACACATAACCCACACTCAGCTGTAGGACTTCAGCACGTCCGCTGAGGGGATTCATGCCTGCTGGGGAGCATCTGTGGGGTCCAGGCCATCGGCACACACTCTGTCTTGTCTTTCCATTCCAGGTTTTTGGAAACATTGCTCTAGATGATGAAACAAGCATCAACCGACACAACAACTTCCGGACATTTCTACAAGCCTTGATGCTGTTGTTCAGGTAGATTGTTCAAGATGCCGTGCTCAGCTCAGGGGCTCCGTCCTTCGGGAGGGAGAAGGTGGTGCCAACATGGGGGCCACCCCTTTTCCCTCCAGTAAATCGGTCTTCTCCTCTCCCCTCTCTGCTCACCCTCCTCAAAGGACTCCTTAATGACTTCTGACCTCAGACAAATGGCAGGGCAGCCCTGAGGGAGGGGAGCTGGGAGTCCTGGACAAGTGTCTTGCCTTGGTCCCTGGTGACAGTAAAGAGACCTCTGATGAGCCCACAGTCTGAGAGGACAGGCGGTGCCGTCTGTCTGGTCACCGTGTTGTAGCAGGTGTCGGTGAGGACAGGACAGGAGGCGAGTTACTGACAGATGGTAGCTCTTCAGTGGCCCAAAGGACCCAGGTACCGAGACTGCTGATGTAACTTATGCCTCCGCTGCATGTTAGGGGAAGCAGCATCGCTCAGTGCAGTACCTTGGGAAGTGCAGGCCTCATTCTGAGCTGGGAGGCCAGCTTGGCTTGCCAGCGAGTTTGAGGACTGAGGGGAGTGAGTGAGTGCATCTCCCTGCCCCCTGGGTCTCTCTTATTTTAGCCCAAATCAGCCACCCATAAGAAATCCCTGGGTGGGGACTTCCAGCAAGATGGCAGACTAGGCTGACTTCCTACATGGACTCTCTACATCAAAGATATGAGAAACCAAGTAAAACAGATACAGATGAAAATCTGGAAACCCTGAACTTCAGAAGAAAGGCTAGAGATTGGGTTGAGTGCTTGCTGGGAGGAGAAACTGAGCAAGGATGGAGAGAGAGGAGACTGGTTGGACAGCTGGCCAGATGTGGAGCCACCATCTTAAACCTTTGTGAGCAACTCTGGCAACAGAAGGTGACCTGGTAGAGCAGTCACACCAGTAACTCAGAAGGAGACAGCACTTGTGTCCACAGTCCAGCCACAACCTAACCCTAAGCAGCTCCACACACCTCTAATAGCCAGTACCAGTTCCTATACCTTCTGATCAACCTTAGATCAACCGATTGAGGCAGAAAAGACATTTGACAAAATCCAACACTCATTGCTGATAAAAGAAATTCAACAAAACAGGAATACAAGGGAAAGTCCTCAACATATAATTAAAGACATATATATCAAACCAACAGCCAACATGACTCTGAATAGTGAGAAACTTAGGTCATTACCCTTGGGAACAGCAGTCAGACAAGGCTGTCTTTTATCACAACTCCTAGTCAATATTGTGCTGGAAGTCTTAGCCAGAGCTACAAGGCATAAAAGGGAAATTAAAGGCATCCAAATTGGCAAAGAAGAAGTAAAGCTCTCTATTTGCAGACGATATGATCCTATACTTAAAAAATCCCAAACACTTCACAAGAAAATTAATGGAACTCATCGATAGACTCAACAACATACAAAAATCAGTTGGATTCCCTTACATTAATAAAGAGAATTCTGTAAAGGAAATCAAGAAAACAATACAATTTACAGTGGCTACCCAAAAGATGAAATACTTGGAAATAAATCTAACCAGAGAAACAAAAGTCCTATAAAAGAAAAATACAAAGCACTAATACAAGAAGCTAAGAGACCTGCAGAAATGGAAGAACATACCATGCTCATGGATGGGAACACTTAGCATTGTGAAAATGTCAACACTACCGAAAGCAATCTATAGATATGCTATCCCAATCCAGATTCCAACATCGTTCTTTAAAGAGATGGGAAAACTACTCACTAACTTTATATGGGAAGGAAAAAGTCCATGGATAAGCAAAGCATTATTAAAAAATAACAAAAAAGCAGGAGGTTTCTCACTTCCCGATCTCACAACCTATACCACCCAGCCACTGTAGTCAAAACAGCTTGGTACTGGTACAACGAACGACACAGATCAGTGGAACAGAATTGAGAACCCAAAGTAAATCCATCCACCTACGATCAGTTCATCGTAAAGGGCCAAAATGCATGAAATAGGGATGAGATATTCTCTTTAATAAATGGTGCTGGCAAAATTGGAAATCCATTTTCAGAAAAATGAAACATGACCTATATCTCACACTGATACAAAAACGAACTCAATGTGGATTAAAGACCTAAATGTCAAAACTAACCACCACCATACAGATCATGCAAAAGTAGACCAACTTAGGAGCTCTGATACTTGGCATTGATACACTATCAAGCACAACTGAAAACACACAAACAGAAGACAAAATGATGACTGGGACCTTCTAAAAATTAAACACTATGTGCATCAAAGGATTTTACAAAAAAACTAAAAAGAGAACCCATTGACTGGGGGAAAATGTTTGGCAACGATATATCAGACAAAGAACTTTTCACCAAAATTAGAACATTTCAGCCATCTGATGTCAGCAATGATATCCCTTATTCCACATCCTGTTCTGAATCCAGCTTGAACCTCTGGAAGTTGTCTATCAATGTTTGGTTGCAGCCATTTTGTATTATCTTTAGCAAGATTTTACTTGCATGCAATATTAATAATGTCTGATGATTTCTGCATTCTGTTGGGTAATCTCTCTTTGGAATGGGCACAGATATGAATCTCTTCCATTCAGTTGGCCAGGTAGTTGTTTTCCAAATTTCTTGGCAGAGATGAATGAGTGCTTCTAGTACCATATCAGTTTGTTAGAAGATTTCAATTTATATTCCATCAATTCCCAGAACCTTGTTCTTTGCCAATGCTTTCAATGCACCTTGGACTTCTTCCTTCAGTATCATTGGCTCTTGATCATATGCTACCTCTTGAAATGGTTGAACATATACCATATATTTTTGCTACCGTGACTCTGTGTATTCTTTCCATCTTCTTTTAATGCTTTCTACATCATTCAACATTTTGTTCGTAGAATCCTTCACATTACAACCCCAGGCTTGAACTTTTTCTTCAGTTCCCTCAGATTGAGAAATGCTGAGCATGTTCTTCCCTTTTGGTTTTCTAACTCCAGGTCTTTGCACGTTTTGCTGTAGTATTTAACTATGTCTTCTTGAGTTGACCTTTGAAATTCTGTGTTCATCTCCTTTACCACCTCAGTTCTTCCATTTGCTTTAGCATCTCTATGCTAGAGAGCAAGTTTCAGAGTCTCTTCTGACATCCAGTTTGGCCTTTTCCTTCTTTCTTGTCTTCTCAATGATCTTTTACTTTGTTCCTATATGATGTTCTTGATGTCATCCCACAACTCTTCTGGTCTTCAGTCTTTAGTGTCTAATGCTTCAAATTTGTTCTTCAGATGATCTCTAAATTCAGGTGTGGGATATGTTCAGGGTCCTATTTTGGCTCTCGTGGACTTGTTTTGATTTTCTTTAGCTTGAGCCTGAACTTGCAATTGATAATCTGTTACGGTCTGTCCCTGGCCTTGTTTTGGCTGATGATCTGGAGATTTTCCACCTTCTCTTTCCACAGAAGTAGTCAGTTTGACTTCTGTGTATTCCATCTGGTGAGATCGATAGTTGTCTTTTATGTTGTTTTTAAAAAGGTAATTGCAATGAAGAAGTCATTGGTCTTATAGAATTCCATCATGTGACCTCCAGCATCGTTTCAAGAACTGATCCTTCCTCTTTTTTTTTTTTTTTTTGCATTCTTTGCATTCCAATCACCAGGAATTATCAGTACATCTTGATTGCATATTTGATCAATTTCAGACTGAAGAAGTTGATAGAATTCTTCAATTTCATCATCACTGGCTTTTGTGGTTGGTGTACAAATTTGAATAATAGTGGTCTTAACTGGTCTTCCATGTAGGCATGTGGATTATCCTATCACAGGCAGCATTGTTCTTCATGACAGATCTTGATATGTTCTTTTTGATGATGAATGCAATGCCATTCCTTTTCAATTTGTCATTCCCAGCACAATAAACTATGTGATTGTCTGATTCAAAATGGTAGAAGCAAGAGCATCAGTTAGGAAAGTGTTCCAACAATTCTGGTACAATGTGATTGTTGTTACACCAGGAGACAGCGAGCTAAAAGTCGGCTGTTAATTGATGGCGAATGGATAGAATGTGGAGAGAGGAAAAAGAAGGCAAGGCTGGCGGCCAAGTTTCTAGCCTGAGCAGCTGGAGGAATTTTTGTTGTTATTGTTGTTAAGTGCTGTCCGGTCGGTTCCAACTCATAATGTCCCTCTAGCGTAGTGATTACGAATCGGGCAGGGAATCTCAAGGTCAGCAGTTCGAAACTACCAGCTGGTCCGCGGGAGAAAGATGAGGCTTTCTGCTCCCGTAAAGATTTACAACTTCAGAAACCCCGGACAGGGTCGCTATGAGTCGGAACCGACTCCACGGCACATAACCACCAACCACCATGGGCTTTCCAAGGAGCAGCTGATGGGTTTGAACTGCCGACCTTGAGGTTTGCAGCCCAGTGCTGATCCTACAGCTGGATGGATAGTCAGTATTTATTGAAATAGGGAAGACCAGGATGGAACACAAGTTTCTGGCAGTTCTGGGAGATCAGGAGTTTACTTTCTGAGTCTGTTAGGGTTGAGATGCTATTGCTGTTCTTAGGTGCCACGGGGTCGGTTCCGACTCAGCGACCCAACTACACACAACAGAACCAAACGTTGCCTGGTCCCGAGTCATGCTCACAATTGTTGCTACATTGGAAGCCATGTTGGTGCCACTGTGCTGTTCCATCTTGTTGGGGTCTTCTTCCTTTTTGGCTGGCCCTTTACTTTGCCTAGCATGATGTCCTTCTCCAGGAACTAACCCCTCCTGAAAATATGTCTGAAGTATAAGAGATGAAGTTTCACCATCTTGGCTACTAAGGAGCAATCTGAATGGACTTCTTCCAGCACAAATGTGTTTGTTCTTCTAGCCATCTAGAGTATTTTCAATATTCTTCTCCAGCACCATAATTCAGATGCATCGATTCTTCTGTGGTCTGCCTTATTCAATGTCCAATTTTCTCATCTATGTGAGGCAATTGAAAATATTGTGGCTTGGGTCAGAAGAACCTTAGTCCTCAAAGTGACATCTTTACGCTTTAACATTTTAAAGAGGTCTTTTGCATTTCCCCAATGCAATATGTCATTTAATGTCTTGACTGTTGCTTCCATGAGTGTTGATTGTGGATCCAAGCAATCTTTTCTCTGTTTATCCAGTTTCTCTGTTGGTCCAGTTGGGAGGATTTTTATTTTATTTATACTGATGCTCACACTGAAGGCTGTAGTCTCTGCCCTTCATCAGTAAGTATCGCAAATCTGTTTTGCTTCCAGCAAGCAAGGTTGTATCATCTGCATATTGCAGACTGTTAATGAATTTTCCTCCAATTTTGATGTCACATTCTTTTTCATATAGTCCAGCTTCTTGGATTATTTGTTTGGCATGTTGTTGTTATGTGCCGTGAAGTTGGTTCCGACTCATAGTGACCCTGCACAGGGTTTCCTAGGCTGTAAATCTTTACAGGAGCAGAAAGCCTCATCTTTCTCCCACAGAACAGCTGGTAGTTTTGAACTGCTGACCTTCCGATTCCAGCCCGATTCGTAACCACTATGCTATCAGAGCTCCTTTTTGTTTGTCATACAGATTGAATAACTTTGGTGAAGGGATACAACTCTGATGCACATCTTTCCTGATTTAAAACCATTCAGTATTTCTTTGTTCTGTTTGAATGATTGCCTCTTGGTCTATGTACAGGTTCCTCATGAGCACAATTAAATATTCTGTAATAACCATTCTTCACAACGTTATCCATAGTTTGTTATGATCCACATGGTTGAATGCTTTTGCACTGTCAATAAAACACAAGTAAATACCTTTATGGTATTCTTTGCTTTCAGCCAAGACCCACCCATCTGACGTCAGCAGTGATCTCTCTCATTCCATGTCCGGCTTGAGTTTCTGGTAGTTCTCTGTAGATGGACTGCTGCAACTAGTTTTAACTCTCTTCAGAAAAATTTAACTTACATGTAATATGAATGTTATTGTTCAGTGATTTCCACATCCCACTGGGTCATTTTTCTTTGCAATGAGCACAAGTATGGATCTCTGCTAATTGGTTAGTGAGGTAGCTGTCTTCCAAATTTCCTGGCATAAACAAGTGATACCTCCAGCGCTGCATCAGTTTGTTGAAAGGTTTCAGTTTGTGCCCCATCAATTCCTGGAACCTTGCTTTTCACCAAAACCTTCTGTGCACCTTGGATTTCTTCCTTCATTACCATCGGTTCTTGATTATATGCTGCCTCTTGTCATGGTTGAATATAGACCAATTCTTTTTGGTACAGTGACTCTGTATTCTTTCCATCTTCTTTTGATGCTTTGTTGCTGCTGAGTTTCGTCAAGTTGGTTCCAACTCATTGCAACTCTTTGTAGGGTTTCCGAGGAGGTGGATTTGAACTACCGACCTTTGGTTAGCAGAGCAGTGCCACCCCATAGAATCTGTCAGTATTGCCAACCGAGGCTTGATTTTTTTTTCTTCAGTTCTCTCAGCTTGAGAAATGCTGAGCATGTCCCTCTTTTGGTTTTCTGACTCCAGGTCTTGGCACATTTCATTGTAATACTTGATTTTGTCTTCTTGAGCTGACCTTGGAAATTGTGTGTTCAGCTCGTTTACTCTATCATTTCTTCCAGTCACTTTGGCTTTGCTGAAGCTCAAGAGCAAGTTTCAGAGTTTCTTCTGACATACACTTTTACCTTTTCTTTCTTTCCTGTCTTTATAATGACCTGTTGTTTTCTTCTTATCCTCCCATAACTCTTCTGGTTTTAGGTCATCAGTGTCTAATGCATCAAATCTATTCTTGAAGTGGTCTTTAAATTCAGGGGGGATGTACTCAATGTCATATTTTGATTCTGGTGGACTTGTTTTAAATTTCTTTAGCTTCAGCCTGAAATTGCATGTAAGCAATGGATCACAGTGAGTCCCTGGCTTTTTTTTTTTTTTTTGAGTGATTATGATGAATTTCTCCAACTGTCTTTTTCCCACAGACGCAGTCATTTTGATCCCTGTGTATTTTATCTAGTGAGGTCCACATGTATAATCACCTTTCGTGTTTTTTATGAAAGGTTTTTGCAATGAATAAGTTGTTGGTCTTGCAAAATTCTATCATGTGATCTCCAGCTTTGGTTCTGTCACCAAGACTCTGTTTTCCAGCTACTGATCCTTGTTTCCAACTTTCGCATTCCAATCACCAGTAATTGTCAATGCATTTTGATTGCATGTTTGTTCAATTTCAGATTGCAGAAGTTGGTAGAATTCTTCAATTTCATTATCACTGGCTTTAGTAGTTGGTGCATACATTTTATTAATAGCGCTATTAACTGACCTTCCTTGTAGGTGTATGGATATTACCCGATCACAGCGAGCATTATCTGTCAAGATAAAACTTGAAATTTTCTCTTTGATGGTGAATGTGATGCCCTTCTGCTTCAATTTGACATTTGTGGCATAGAAAATCATATGATTGTCTGATTCATAATGGCCAATACCAGTCCCTTTCAGCTCACGAATGCCTAGGAGCCCTGGTGTGGTGCTGGAGGATAATGCACTGGACCAAAAGGTCAGTTTGAGCCACAAGGTCAGCAGTTCAAACCCACCATCTGCCCCTTGGAAACCCTATACCGAGTCAGTATGAGTCAGAAGCTCGATGGCACGTAACAACAACAATAACAAATGCTTAGGGTGTCTATCTTTATGAGTCCCATTTCCTGTTTTGACGACTTCTGTTTTTTCTAGTTCGTGCTTCATAAATTTCACAGCCTTATTATTATTGGATGTTTGCAACTATTTATCCTCGTTTTGAGTTGTGCCCCATCAGCAGTGAAGGCCCTGAAATCTTTGTTCCATTCACACCGTTAGGGTTAACAGCTCTTTCCCAGTCATGTTGAGTGCTTTCCAGTTTGAGGGTTTTGTCTTCCAGCACTCTGTCAGACAGTGGGCCGCTGCTGTTCCGTGTTTTCAGTGGTAAGCATTCTCCTTTTTCCTAGTCTGTCTTAGTCCAGAAGTTTCATTGAAACCTGTCCACCAGAGGTATTCACGATACTGGTGGGGTAGCTTCACAGCAACACGAAAGCCACACAGTACATACAACAAGCTGACAGATGAGATGCTATATACCCATAAAGCAGTGTGCGCTCTGGTACTGAACTTCAGTTGAGTGAATGGTTTTAATAATTAGTGCTTTATCGATGAACAGTCAAGTTAGAGACATACTATCATATGATTCTTACTTTAAATATTTCATTTACACAACATTTTAGATCCCCACTCAACAATGTCTGTACAGCTCCGGTGGCATTGCTGCGTTTTGTATGCGAGCGAGTGAGTAATGAGGATTCTGTTCCAGAAACGCCATCAATGACCAGGCCTTGCACATGGTGCAGGATCTCCGTGGGGCCTGCACCTAGAAAACTCTTCTGGTGCTGAGCTCTTTGTCTCCCATCACTTCCTGTCTTGGCTAGTTGGGGCCCTGGGTGGTGCTGGAGACCTGCCCTGCTGCTCAGATCGGCCCTGGACCATGCTTTGTGGCCCTCTGCAGCTCTGCGTTTCTTCTCAGGAGCGCCACGGGGGAGGCTTGGCACGAGATCATGCTGTCTTGTCTAAGCAACCGGGCCTGCGATGAGCACGCCCATGCCAGTGAGTGTGGAAGCGACTTTGCCTACTTTTACTTCGTCTCCTTCATCTTCCTTTGTTCCTTTCTGGTAAGTCCTGGGCACGGTGCTTGTATCTCCTGTGTCTGCATGCCCCCATCTTTCACCACCATCTTGGGTCTCCCTTGTCTCCTGTTGACCCCAGTTTTAATCCATGTCACTTTAATCTGAGTCTGCGTCACTGGCCCTTGTGTCCTAAAGATCAGAGTGTCATGAATTCTAAAAAGCACTGTTTGGTTAAGAACTCTTGTGGGCGGTGCTGTCATGGAAAGGGATTAAGTGTCCGGGTGGTAATGGTCCCCTTGTTTCCAACTAATAGAGAGACTTTCACCATGGAGATGAGGTCGTACCAGCACCCATCCCACCAGTGCCTGGAGCAGGGTCACTGATGAGCTGGGGACCTAGGCCTGGGAGGTGGGCCAGGTCCTAAGAGACTGGGTTTTACTCCATGTCCAGCAAGAAACCCTGGAGCCTAGTTGGAGTAGCTTGACCTGTTCGGTGTTTTCACACCTGGCCCTCAATCCCTGTGGATTGTCTGCAGAGGAGCTGACGAGTCAGCCAGTGGACATTCAGGGTGAGGTGACCTAGAGAGGATAGGAGGAAGGTAGGCCACATTTGAACGTGTAGCCGCACGACTGATTGAGAGGAGGTGGTGTGAGGAGAGAGGACGCAGGCCCAGCTCCCGAGATGGGCTGACGGTGGAACAGTAGGCTGGGTGAAGGAGGGAGGAGCTCAGACACAGTTTGGTGGCTTTAGGAGGCTCAGGATACCCTGTAGGCCCCTGTTATGGAAGGTGTGGTCTGAGGCACATAGCGTCCCTATCACCTGCAGTCACCAGAAATGCAGCTTCCTGAGCCCGACTTCCTGTGTTACCACCTATGGGAGTGGGGCTTGGAAAATGAAACCAACAAGCTTTGCAAGTGATTCTGTGCACTACATACACCTGCGATGTTTAGAGAGCAGGAAAGACTCAACCCAGGATGCAGTGCAGCCAGGCTTGAGAAGGAACAGTCGTGAAATGAGTGGGGAGCCAGGAGAGGGCAGTGCCCTGAGGACCAAGGGGAGAAAGTCTCAGGGAGGAAACAACCCAGCCCAGATATTGTTGGGAGGTCACATACGATCATGACAGAGAATTGCACCTTGGACACATCCACAATGGAAATGTGGATGCTGCCTTTGCAAAAGGATGTTTCCTTGGCATGGTGGGAGCAGAAGGTTATTAGCATGGGTTCAAGAGATAATGAGAAAGAACAAAAACAATGAGAGGAGACAACCCTACAATGCAGGCAGTGCTGAGGAACCCTTTGTCTGCTTGACAGTGTGGTAGAGAAGTGGCTTGTCCAGTCTGGGGTCTCCCCTGGCAGATATAAGCAGGGAGAGAAAGTCGGGGCTCTCGGGTCTGTGTAAGAGTTTGAAAGTATCAGTGGATATGAATCAAAGCAAGGTCCAGAGAGAGATGTGAAGCTCCAGGAGCAGGTAGACAGAATTGGTGGATTTCAGGTCCTTGTGGAAAAGAATTTCTGGAACACGAGTCTAAGAGAAAGGGAGCGATAAGGCCGGAGAGGGGACATTTACAGTTGAGGTTTTGGGGTGGTGTCATCTTTGATGGTGACCAGTTCAGCATGTGATCATAGGAACAGGTGGAGGAGACTACTGCAGGTGAGGGATCGAGGGGCTGAGGGACTGGCGGTATTGCCCCATCCATGCAGGTAGTAAAAGCTGTGAGGTCTGGAGTGGAAGTGGAGACGGAAATACCAAGTCCGCCCTTAAACTTCCCGCATGAGGAAGTGATCATGAAGGAGCAGGTGACATTTTTTAGAGGAAGGAGCCCCCCTACACACACGCAGTTGAGTAGAACATGAAGGAACAGAAGACACTCAGGGAAGTTGAAGACGGGGTTTCTGCTGGTAGACTGTGAGCTCTGGAGGACAGAGTGGGTGGTCAGGCATGGGGACAGCTGTACCCTAAGACAGGTATGTGGGTGGCTGGATCGAGACACAGAAACACCTATGGATTATACTTTTTCAGCTGCCAGAACCCAAGGAGAGGGTTTCTGATCTCTCAGAAGACCCTCGTGACAAGAGCAGACCCTAGAGAGACACTATGCTGTTGGACACTGGGGCAGGCCTCCTGCTGACCAAAGGTGCCCAGTGAGGTCGAGCCCACCACCAGCCTCACCACACTCCGGCTTCCATGCTGGGAAATGTGGAGGGAGCCCTGGTTTAGCTTTCCCTCCTCCCCATCATCCTCTGTATCTTGTCCTCACAGGCCCCCTCTTGACTTCCCTAGCTGAAACCTGGGAGGGTGTGTCCGAAAGCACAGCCTGCTGGCCTCCCGTGACCTGAGCCTGATGGATAAGCAAATATAGAAACGGGACAGTAGCTCTGGGTGCCCCTGGTTGGAGAGCACCTGCTGGCCATGTCCAGGCAGTCCCCTGCAGAAGCCTGGCTATAGCATTGGGCTGGCCCTTGTAGCCACCTGACAAGATGGATAGGATCTCCACAGGAAGAAAACAGGCTTAGAGAGGTCAGACACGTCTTGTCTTAACGTGAGGTTAGAACCTAAGTTACCAGCTTCTAGAGCCCAAGTTCTTAGCCCCAATGCTGCCGCCTTCCCTGAAGGCTGGCCTTAATGGGGAACAGAGGGTAACTTCAGAGTCTGGGGATCATCACCCACCACAGCAGTGTGGACCGTGAGCAGTGGCTTTCAGGCCCGAACCAGGGCTTTCCGAGGAAGAATTCGTAGTGCTGAGTGTGGAGGTGAAGGCTACCTGGAGCAGTCCTGTACACAGGCCCTTGGCAGTGGCCGGCTTTGTTTCCTGACACCCTCACACCAAACTCCATGGGGGCAGGCTGGGCTCTCTCTAGTCACCTCTTCTGCTTCCCATCCTGCAGATGTTGAACCTCTTTGTGGCTGTGATCATGGACAATTTTGAGTACCTTACGCGGGACTCTTCCATCCTAGGGCCTCACCACCTGGACGAGTTCATCCGGGTCTGGGCTGAGTACGACCCGGCTGCCTGGTGAGTTGCCCCGTGCTCCATGAAGCCTGCTCCTTAGGCTGGCCCACAGGTCTCAGGAGAGAACTAGGGAGGACTCTGGGTTTGTGTAGGCCGGGCTGGCGTCCTCTCTCCCAGGAGCAGTTGCCCTCCCAGTATCCCAGCTCTAAGAAACGGCCCTTTAATGTTCAGCTCAAGGAAGTCATGGGGACTGTGAAGCGTAGCACCAAGCCCCCACTTCTGGGTCTGTGAGTCTGGGGACTCTTCTTACAGGCTCCATCATGTCAGGGACCAGGGGGCATGGTGGGAGATCTCTTCATGCCCCCACCATCCTCGGGAGGCTCAGGAGTTTCAGGGTGGGCCAATAGTTCAGGCCAGAGGGGTTGGTAAACCTTTCTCTGTGATCCCCTTTGGGGACGAGCCAGTGCCCTGTTTTGCTGGCACAAGCAAAGACCACACACATGTAGGTGCTTAGCAAAGGTCATTTGAGCCAGATGATTGGTCAGGAAGGCTAACACACAAAGCTGCGTGGTGCGAGCACAGGGTGACTCTGTAACTGGGAGCAGGGAGTCGGGTCGCAGGTGGAGCTGTTCCCAGGCAGGATCTGGCTTGCCGTCGCTGCACATGTTCATCCCAAAGCTAGAGTCCACTAGCTGAGAGTGAGCAGCGTGGGCTCTTTCCTTCTGCTCAGTGTCCCTTCCCTCCTTCCCGCCTTCATCTTCCCACTCTCTCACTCATCCAGGCGTTCCATTCCATACTCATTCACTGTCCAGTCACCCATCTACCCACTCACTCATCCGGGCATCATTGATCATTCATTCCCTGTTCGTCCATCCATTCATTCTTCTACCCACTCACTCATCCGGGCATCATTCATCACTGCTGAGTGAGAGCACAGAGCCAAAGCGTGGATTCGCAGTGTGCAAGTGACCGGGTGTACATGAACATAGGTGCCCATCACTCTGTCCTCTATGACAGCGGGAAGACCACACAACCAGGTGTGGATGTTGGCCAGCTCCGGCTGCCTGTAACCTCACATGGCTGGGTCTAGTCACCCTTGTCAGCGAAGAGTCCTGGAGGAGACGATCAGCACCCCCTTGTGATGACAACACTGAATTTCAGTACCTCTGCCTCTCTTTCCCGCTAAATTGAAGCTCAGCACACAAGTGACCAGGGTTTCCTGACCCCCAAGACCCAATGGGTCGCCCCCTCAGCAGTCTCCTTGGAGCACCCCCCACCCCATCACAGTAAGGATCTAGGAGGTACTGGGTGGGGCTTTTCTCAGGCTGGATAAGTCCCAGAGCTGCTGGCAGCATCATATCCAGACCTTTAGGCCCACTGTTTCTGTGTGTGAGTTTTCCATTTTAGTAAAATGTTTGTGGCATTACACCATGGCAGAGCAAGCGTTACTGCTGCATTTGCCTCATGGCCATGTCTCAGCAACATCAGTGCTTGTTTGGAGTTCAGACCTGGGAGTCATATGGAAGAGCAGACTGGCCACTCTCAGGCCTCGGCCTGTCCAGAAGGCAGGAGAAGCCCCAGGGAAATCCCAGAGGAGCATCCTGATGGACCCGGAAAGTTGTGGCTGCTATAGGGCACCCTTGCCCTCAGGAGATGGTGCTGAGAACCAGGGGTTTTGTAAGCTGTTGTCTGGACTGAGGCAGGGGCAGATGGTAACCTCCCAGGAGAGTGGTCTCCAGAGAGATGGCGAGTGCCATTGGGATCGCTTCCCAGATGGAGTGTCTAGAACAAGGCCCTACAAAAGGTGTGTGCCGGCGAGGATACACTATAGAAAGTGTTTATTTGTAGAGTAGATGGCAAAAGGTAATTGTGCCTAAGAAGTGGTGCGTGCAAGGTCCCACAGACCGCCACGAGGTGCTGCAGACAGCCTGCTGCTAACAGGGAACTACCGGCTGCTCCCTGACATGGGAGCAAGGTGCAGGGTCCAGCAGAGGCAGTGGGCAGGTCTGACGCTAGACCTCATGCCCTGGCCACCAGAGGGCACGCCAAACCCATGTCAGATCTGGTCATCTTTATTTTCCAGGTGACCACTTGGAGAAATTTAAAAAACCAACAAAACTTGTTGTTTCATGTTTGTAAGCACTCATGTACACGTGCATTGTGTATGGGTGCAATGGGTGAACTGTTTACGTGTGTGTGTGTGCAGGCATGAGTGCATGTGTGTACATGTTTGTATACACAGCATACATGTGCACATATATGTGGTTGTGTGTGCATGTGCACAGGTATGGGTTGTGTACATATGTACATGAATGTGTTTATGCACATGTGCTTGAACATGGGTATATATATATATATATATATATACACAGAGAGAGAGAGAAATTGTACATGTGTGTGTGTGTGAGAACATGGATGTGCATGGCTGTGTGCACATGTGTAGTTGTGGGTGTCTGTGTGCCTGCATATCTGTGTACATGAATGTGCATGTGTGTGCATATGGACACACTGGTATGCACATGTGTGGGTATATATATGTACATGAATGTATGCATTTGTCCATCTGTGGGTGCATGACTGTATGCATGTGCCTTTCTGTGTGTGCATGTGTCTCTGTGTGTATGAGTGTGTGTGTGAAATATATGTGTGTACCCATGTGTAGATGTGCTTGTATGTGCGTGAATGCACACGTGTGTGAGTGAACATGTGTGCCCACATGTGTGTGCATGAGTGCATGTATATGCCCATGTATGGGCGTATGTATATGTTTGTGTGCATGAATGCACACATGTGCTATGTGTGTGCATGATTGTACATCTGTGCCCATGTGTGCCTCGTGCATGCATGCACGTGTGTGCTTTGTGCATGTATGCAGTGTGCATCTTTGTGCATGCATGCACACCTGTATTCTGTGTGTGCATGGTGTACGCATGTGCCCGTGTGTACCTTGTGCATAAATGCATGTGTGTGTTGACGTGTGTAGGCATGGATGCACACGTGTTCTTTGTGTGCATGAATGTACACACGTGTGCCTGTGTGCATGAATGCACATGTGCCGTATTGGGTGCATTAATGCACATATGTGCTGCATGTGTGCGTGAAGGTATGCATGTGCTCATGTTTGTGTGTGTGCGTCTGTGTGCGTGAATTTACGTGCGTGCCTGTGTGTGTGTGCATGCATGCACGTGTGTGCTGTGTGTGCGTGTGTGCTTGGATGCACACCTGTTCTGTATGTGCTCTGTGTGTGTAGAGAGAGACTGGAAAGTCACTGTGTTATTGCTCTCCAGTGGTCCCCTTTCTGTTTGTCTCAGCACTTTGTGAAGACATGAAGAGAGTTAGAATTGCAATCACACCTGCTTTGAGCTGACTTGCTGCTCACCTTGATGTTCACCCATCCATTGAACAAACATGTGTGAGCATCTCCCTGTGCTGAAGACTGGGGCCTCCTCCCAGGGCTCAGCTGAGCAGGTCCTGGGCATGTCTGGGGCCAAGTCAGAAGGGGTAACATGTGAGCGGAACTTGAGCAGACTTGAGTTCCAGGGAAGGGCGGGGGCGTGGACAGAGGTGTGGCTGAAGCACAGGAATCCTGTCTGCCTGGAGAGAGAGGCTGAGAGCAGGCTTGACCAGCAGCTTTGACTGCGCTGTCGCCATGGGGAGGATGGGCAGAGTGTTAGGGTCAGGCCCATGTTTTCCATCTGCGGCAGTGACAGGCTCTCAGTTGGGCAGTGGCAGTCGTGGGAGTGGACCTCACCATGTGCCCAGTCCTCTGTGCTGGCCCCTCCAGTCCAACAAGCTTAGCAGGGACCTGGGTTTGAGGCAGAGTGGGGTTTCCTCTCTCTTCCAACGAATCTGGATGTTTGGATCTTGTTCTGAAGTAGAGCTTCCACGATTCGGGACTGACTGGACTGAGGGGTGCCTGTGTTGAAATCCGGGGCGCTGTGGTACTTGGGCAGCAGGCATTGAGTGGAAGAGGGCTGGATAGAAGGGTGGGCGTGGAAGCCCCCTGGGCATGGTGTGCTGGGTATAGCTCAGGAATGGGGGCCACAGAGGGACACTTCTGTCCTCCATCCTGGGAGCCCCGTGCCCTACACTGGCTCCAGAAGTCGCTTTGGGTGCCCCAAACCCCCGGCAGGAAGCTCTTTTTAGCCCCCACCCACCTCCACAACACGCAAAGCAACATTTCCCATTGCACCTGGGTGGTCGGGTGGGGGGGCTCCATGGCTCCTCTGTTACCATAACCTCTAACATTTCCTTTCCAGTTGCCGGATTCATTATAAGGATATGTACAGTTTGTTGCGTTGTATTGCGCCACCCGTTGGCTTAGGGAAGAACTGCCCTCGTAGGTTGGCCTACAAGGTTTGCAACTTCAGAGCCTCCATCCGACATACTCTTCCCTCCCGAAATGCAAACAGCACACATTCCCTGTGGCATCTGCCCTGCCTTGTTTGGGAATGAACTGACACCTCACCTCTGTCTCCTCCCGCCCCACCCCTCGCACTCCAATCTCCTTGACGCTTTGGTCCCCCTCTAACCTCCCGACCCCCAGCTGGCTGGGGCCAGGCAGCCTTATGAGACAGTGCACTGGGGAGCTTTCTGGGCCAGCCGGGCCGGGCCCGCTGTGCCGAGGAAGCAGTTTGTCCAAGGGTGGTCGACGTCTTCCAGGCTGGGGACGGATCCAGAGGTGGGAGACTGGGCACGAGCCAAACAGCAAACCCCAAGATCCTGGAGGCTTCCCGGTCCCAGGGCGCGCCCCTCCTGCCTCTGAATGGCCCACTCTCAAGGCCCAGAGCCAGACCTGCAGAGGAGGGTGATGTCTTTCCCTGCAAGGAAACAGGGTACAGATTCCCAGCCCATGGCCTCTGTGACTCGGGAAGACAAAGTCGCTGTCTCCCGGGCCCCACCCTGGGGTCCTGATCTCGTTCCCAAGCTGTCAAGGGGGCATGAGACTGGTCTCCAGACCGTGTGCCCGGCCCTCTTGCCACCCTGTTTGGGATCCCCGCACTTCACCCGTTTCTTTGAAGTTTTCTCACTTTTGTAGCCTCTAGCCTAATTCGGAAGCAAAACTTGACTATCCAAGACACTGAGTTCTCTGGCCCTCTGAGCCAGCTCACCTGTCACATAACTCTGTCTGCCACGCTCCCTGGCATGGTGAAGCATCTGTGCTCGGACCCGGCATTACCGTGCTCTCTAAATCAGTAAAAGCCGAATTGACACCCCGAGCCGGCCCAGTGCAGCCTTCCCTCATCCCTTCCATGTTCATTAGCTTAGACATCAACCATCCCTACCCGCCGCCCTGTGCCGCGAGGGCTGAGTTGGAGGTGAGACGCGGGGTCTCTCCCAGACTCCAGGAGGAGTGGGTGGGGGCCGGGGGAGAGGGCGCTGAGGTGGGACCAAAAAGGAGAACAGAGAAATCCCTCATTTTCCTTAGTTTTCATTTTTGACACTTCTCCTGACACCTTGGGCTAACTGGATCTGTTTTCTTGTCTGCCCTACCCATCCGCCCCGCCCCACCTCTCCCTCCCTGCTCCTGCCTCCTGGCTTCTCCCATGGACCCCCATGTGCCTTGCCGCTGGGATGGGTTTCCAGTGGGCGCATCAGTTACAATGACATGTTTGAGATGCTGAAGCATATGTCCCCACCTCTGGGCCTGGGGAAGAAATGCCCCGCTCGCGTGGCGTATAAGGTAGGCCCTGCACCCCTTGTCTGTGCTGGTGCTTTTCTCCCGGACACGCGTGGCCCACCCACTGTGCTGGCTCCCCCCCTCCTGCCTGGGTCACTGTACCCTTCCTCCCTCTCTGCTCCCTCCCCAGTTCCAAGCCCATCCCCGACACACATGTTCCCTCCCTGACCCAGCTTCCTCTCCTGGGAGGTGAGGGCCAGACCAACTTTTTATCAGTTTATGCCAACATGGGCCTGTTTTTGTTCTGGGCTCAGGACCACACCCAACTCCACTGTCCTCCAGCCTCCCTGGTGTTCCTGCAGAGCCCCATGGGGTGGGTGGGCAGGGAGGTTGTCTCCAGGGCCCCTCTCCTGCTGCATTCCTGAGTATCCCAGGTGGTCTTGTGCCCCAGAGCAGGTTGCCCAAGCCCCAAACTTGCTACCAGCTGCCACCCTTCCCCACTCAGTAACCCGTGCTAGTGTCTGAGCCGCCCGCTGTCTGGCCTCGGTTTGGTTCCTCTGCTGCCCACTGCTCTGGGACCTATGCTTCTGCTTTGTCACCTGGAGGTGGGGGTAGCTCTTCCGTGTGCCCCTCCTCCTGCAGAGGCCTCTAATGTCTGCACGTGTGCCTCCCAGCCCTTGCTTCCTGGATGCTCTGTGCAGTGCCTGCTTGCCCGAGGGCCCTGGAGAGCTGGGAAACTTCCCATGGAGCTGGGTTTGGGACTCAAGTAGAACCTAGGAGGCCTTGGGAGCAGCAAGCTGGGGGAGGGACCCAGCCCCTGACAGTCCTCTACCCTCTGCTTTCCTGCTCCTTCCCCCTCCTGGTACAGGAGTGTCCACTCCACACACACACACACACACACATATACACACACACACGTTGCCTCCTACCTGCATGTTCCAGACACTCCCTGGGGAGATGGGGACAGAGTGTGTGTGTCCTCCAAGAAGCCAGAACTGGTGGCCCATGCGACCAAACCCTCTGAGCCCCTCCCACAGCTGCCTCCGCTGGGGCCGCTTCAGGGGGTTTCAAGTCTCCCCAGGCCCCAGCCAGCTTGTCACCCTCGAAGGACACAACCCCTCGACCACTCAACCCTGGTCCAGATGCCTTGGGAAGCTGAGGAGATGGGGTTGACTGTGTGCCCACAGCTTGGACCCACTCCCCTGTCCCAGTAGGGAGAGGTGCTGCCTCTTTCAGAGGGACCAGGGTATAGCCCTATCCCACACTCAAGACCCTGGGTCGCCACCTTCCTGCAGCCGAGCGGTGTTCAGCACGGATGAGAGTGGGGCGTGCAGGCGAATGCAAAAGCTGGCCAAACTCCCATCCAGCCCGGTCTCCAGGAGGCCATGCACCATCCCGAAGGGAGGGGGACCCCCAAAGGACCAGCCCTGACCTGCTTGTGCTCTTTCCCAGCGCCTGGTACGCATGAACATGCCCATCTCCAACGAGGACATGACCGTTCACTTCACCTCCACGCTGATGGCTCTCATCCGGACTGCGCTGGAGATCAAGCTGGCTCCAGGTGAGCAAATGTTGCCAGGAGGGTCCCGTAACCCCCTGTACGCTCCCACTGTGATCACCTGTATCACTAAAGAAAATGAGGTCGAGGAGGGTTATAGCACTGTCTCAGTGCCTCAGTGCAAGTTGGCCCTGTGGCCTGGACTGACGTGGCCCAGCTACAGGTTGAGACATCAGCCCTTCCTCCAAGGTGAGGTTGTGTGTGTCCTCTGCTTCCTCTCACGTGAGTCTAGTTCTGCCATCAGGCCCCCTGATACGACCCCAGAGCTTATGCTAAGATAATTTAAAAAGTCTTCTTCCTCTTCAGACATACTGTCAGGAGGGACCAGTCCCTGGAGAGGTATATCATGTTTGGTAAGGTGGAGGGTCAGAGAAAAAGAGGAAGACCCCCCAATGAGATGGATTGGCCAAGTGGCAGCATCAGTGAGCTCAGGCGTGACAACAATTGTGAGGTTGGCCCAGGACAGAGCAGTGTCTCGTTCTGTTGTGCATAGGGGTCGCTATGAGTCAGTACTGACTCGATGGCACCTAACAACACCACCTTCCTCTTCCACCAATTTCCCTAGTTTTTCTTCTTTTCTCTGTATCAGCCAACTCTTGAGATCTTTGTCAGTATTGCCTCTCCAAGATCTCCTCCCCCACCCCCATGGTCCACATTGCTAAATCTAGATGTCAGCTCTCAGTCCTCATCTTACTGGCAGCCTTCTCTCAGCTGGTCGCTCCCTTCTTTTTGAAGTTCTTTGATATCTTTCTAACTTCCATATACGTCTTTGTCTCCAGAACCCTCTTTCCCATCCACCCTCACTCCCGTATTCTCTCATTCATTCTCCTGACTTCCGATTCTGGGTCTTTAGCCTATATCTCTCCCTTAAACTCCAGATCCGGATAATTAAGTTAGCCACGGTCTTCATTTAGAGAGCCAATAAGCATAATTCGAAAATCAGCTGGCTGAACAAGAGCTTAGGCACGACATTCCTCACTGTCTTTCCGTTCTAACAGTGCTCACGTCAAAACCCTAGAATCATCCTCATCTCTTCTGTTTGCTTCCATACCATTTCTGATCTCTTATAAAATTTTCTTGACTCTACCTCTAATAAATATTCAGAATATCCAAAATATATCCTCTTTCTTCCTCCACTGGTAAGTCCCTAGCCCAAGCCACTGACACCTCTTCACTGGGTTGCTGCAGTAGCCTCTAGCTGGCCTGCTTCTGCCTTCGCCTGTCCAGTCCACCCTCTGTTCAGCAGTCATCGTGGTCCCATTAGGCAGCAGAGCATCGCGAGACTGATTGAGAAGAGAGAAGATTCCAATCTGAAAAATGAAAGAGAGAGCATCACTGAAGACCCTGCTGATGTTAAAAAGGGCGCAAGGGAATACGATGAGCAAGCTTATGCCAATGAATTCCTTAAAAACCAAAAGCTACTAAAGTTTATTCAAGAAGAAATGGCTAACTGGAGTAGTGCTGTTTATTAAAGAGATCAGTTCAGCGAAAAACCTTCCTTCCAACAAAGAAAGTTCCAAGTTGAAACGGTTTCACAGTTAATTCTATGCAACAGTTAAGAACGAAATGACACCCATTCTTTACCAGCTCTTTTAGAAAGTGTAAAGGTCAACATTACTCTTAACACCAAAAGCAGACAGAGACATTATGAGAAAAGAGAATCACAGACTTACAGCCGTCACAAACACAACACAGACATCTTTTACACAACATTAGCAAATTAAACCCAACAATAAAAAATAATAATATATTTGGCACACGTGGGGTTTATCCCAAGAATGCAAGGTTGAGTCAATATCTGAAAACCAGTCACTAGAATTTACCATGTCAGAAGCAATCAGTCCAGTGACTAATGGACCGTGTGAACATCCATCTCCATGACCCTGAGAACAGAACTGGAGCCGCTCTAAGAGGGATCCTATTAGAAGGCCTTGGATAGAGTGGGAGAAAATGTGAACAAAAGCTCAAGATCATCCACGAGAACCACCTTACTGGTGGAACCCTGAGACTGTTCTTTATTCACCCTCCAGGTCTAGAACTGAACTCCCACCCCCACCCATGGCTGAAGTTTCAGTTAAACAAGAGGCAGATCCCTAAGGGGAACAGTTAACACTAGGAAGGTATACACACCTTAGACTCATCAACCATTTCAAATCAAAAGGGCAGCATTTACTGAAGGACAAAGTGTAACAGGCTTTGGAAAGGAGAAGAATAGAAACAGGAAACACAGGGAGGGAGGGAGATAAATGATGCAACATTCAGGGGATTGTAATCAGTAAACTAAAACAATAAAAGGTGAAAAAGTAAAACTCATTTTATATATATACATAGAGTTCTGGTGTGGCGCTGTAGGACAAACACTAGACTACAAGGTTGACTTGAACCGTAGTGTCTTTGGAAACCCTGTATGGACAGCATCACTGTCTGTCAGAATCCACTTGCCAGTACTTAACAACAACATATGTGTACATAACATGTTGGTTCTGACTCATAGCGACCCTGTATAGGGTGTCCCAGGAGCAGCTGCTGAGTTTGAACCGCCGACCTTGTGATTTGTAATCTAGTGCTTATCCTACAGCCCACACCAGGAAAATTAAAAAATAATTCACACTCTGGATATAGAATTTATGATTATTTTAAATTATTTATTGTTTATCTGACCTTAAAATTTAATAGGACATCCTATCGTTAATCTGGAAACCCTACATAAACCGTTCCCAGCCAGTGATGTGGCAGGATTCTGTGGTGGGTTGTTCCTGGTAAACACAAGATACCTCAGACTTCAGCAAGAGAACTCCCCATTGAATTTGCTAAATCTTTTTTTTTCTAACGATTTTGTGAGTTATGTGGTTATGTGATAGTTTACATGGGAGAACGTTAGCTTTACATTCATCCTAGTGTATATCATTTCATTGCCATGGTTACAGTCCCCTCCAAGCATCATCAACCAACCAAAGGGTATATATCCTCCAAGCCTGCCCTCAGTCGTCAGCACACAGCCTCTCTCCCTCTCTGGGTCTAGAGTCCCCAGCTGCTCCATCTCTGGCGTCACTGTTTCTCTGGGTGGATGTAGAATTTATTTTAATCAACTTTTAGAAACTGCAAATGCATCATTTTTTGACATAGCCATCTTGCTTTTCAATACACTTTGTCAATCTGTCAAAAAACTTTCATATTCCTTTATTAAAACATGTTTTAGGTTAAGCTGTGGGCCAGGAATGCACTGTTGTCTTCACTTCTTCATCAGAGGTGAATCTTCATCCTCAAAGGGTTTTCAGGGGACCGAACAGGTGAAAGTTGGATGGAGCAAGATCAGGACTACAGGGAGGATGCTTTAATACCTCAAAACCAAGTTTTTGCTGAGTGTTAACAGTGTTGGCAGAGGTGTGTGGTCGTGCCATGCAAGACCACCCTCTGCGTTCAATCCGAAGTCTAGGCTTCAGCTCTTCAGTGAACATCTGATTGTTGGATCTTTTTCCTGATAGTGTTCCAATACTGGCCCTCAAGAATCCCAGAAAACTGTAAGCATCAATTTTCCAGCTGATAGTTGACTTTTGAACTTTTTCTTGGTCAGTGATTGAGGTTTCCATTCTATACGCTGCCATTTATGTTCAGACTCATAGTCATGGGCCCATATCTCACCACCAGTAATGATTTCTGTTTTTTTAAAGAAGCTTTACCTGTCTTCAAGCATCAGTCCAAATTTTGTTTGCAGATGTTCAAATGCTTCTGTTTATGCTCTTCTGTGAATTTTTCCGATACCCATTTTACACAAACTTTTTGAAATCCAAGTGTGTCGTGGATTATTTCATACACACAGCCATGGCGGATTTGCAGATGATTTGCCGCATAATCCACTGTTACTCGTCTGTTCAACAGAATCATTTCACATGCACGCTCAATGTTGTCATC
>NW_006408574.1:74814-125658 GCF_000296735.1 Chrysochloris asiatica | reverse complement strand
TCAAAAGGCATTTAACACAAGTCAGCATCCATTCATGATTTTAAAAACAATATAATTAAATTGAGGACGTTTCCTCAACCTGATCCAACCACTAATGTCACACTTAACAATGAAGCACTAACTAGTTGCCCCTAACATGGGAAGCAGAGTGTGGTGCTATCGTATACGCAGTTCAAACCCATCAGGTCACTCTTTGGAAGCCCTGTATAGGGTCACTTTGCATCAGAAGCGGCTCTGCAGCACTTAGCAACGACAACAACAACAGGAGGAAGGCAAGACTGTTCCATCACCATTCCTTGTGGAACGTTATACTTGTGGTTTTAGAGAGGATGACATAAGAAGATTGGACTTCTTCCTTCAATACCATCAGTTCTTGGTCATATGCTACCTCTTGAAATGGTTGAACATCGACCAATTCTTTCTGGTACCGTGACTCTGTGTACTCCTTCCATCTTCTTTTGATGCCCACTGAGCTAGTCAATACTGTACCCATGGAACCCTTCAGTATTACAAGTCGAGGCTTGAATTTTTCCTTCAGTTATTTCAGCTTGAGATACGCTGAGCATGGTGTTCCTTTTTCGTTCTCTAACTCCAGGTCCTTTGCATGTTTCATATTCTAAAGCTGCCCTTTGAGAGTTCTGTTCAGCTCTTTTACTTCCTCATTTCTTCCAGATGCTTTAGCTTCTCTACATTCAAGAGTAAGTTTTAGAGTCCCTTCTGATACGTATTTTGGTCTTTTCTTTCTTTTTTGTCTTTTTAAAGATGTTGTGCTTTCTTTGTGTTTAATGTTCTTGATGTCATCCCCTAACTATTCTGTTTTGTTGGCATTTGTCAGTTTGTCAGTTGTTTCCAACAGACAGATCTCAAGATCTCTGCTTGAGATTGTCTTTAAATTCAGTGCAATATAGTCAAGGTCAGATTTCATTTCTCATTGTTATCGCTAAGTGCTGTCAGTCCGTTCTGACTCATAGTGACCCCATACAGGGTTTCCAAGGAGCAGCTGATGGGTTTGAATGGCCGACCTTGTGACTCAAACTGACCTTGTGGTCCAGTGCATTAGAGTTTTAATTTTCTTCAACTTCAGCCTGAACTTGCATGTGAGCAATTGATGATCTGTTCCACAGTCTGCCCCTGGCCTTGTTTTGGATGATGGTTTTAAACTTCTCCTTTGTTTTCTTCCCACAGATATAGTCAGTTTGATGCCTATGTATTCCATCTACTGATGGAATACATGTATAGTTGCCTTTATATTCTTGAGAAGATGTATTTACAATGAATAAGTCATTGGTCTTAGAAAACTCTATCATGCATTCTCCAGCATCATTTCCATCACCAAGGCCATGTGTTCCAACTGTGGATCCTTCCTCTCTGTTTCCAACCTTTGCCTTCCAATCACCGGTAACTATCAGGGCATCTTAATTGCTTGTTTAGTCAATGTCAGACTGAAGAAGTTGGTGGTGGTTGTTGTTAAGTGCCATCGAGTCGGTTCCGACCCATAGCGACCCTTTACAGGGTTTCCAAGGGTGTATTTCTTAACGGGAGTAGAAAGCCTCATCTTTCTCCCGCGGAGCGGCTGGTAGTTTCGAACCGTTGACCTTAAGGTTCGCAGCCCGATTCGTAACCACTACGCTACCAGAGCTCCTTGAAGAAGTTGGTAGAGTTCTTCAATTTCATCATCACTCGCTTTAGCAGTTCTTGTGTAAGTTTGAATACTAGTACTAACTGATCTGTCTTGTAGCTGTATGGATATTATCCAATCACAGACTGCATTGTACTTCAAGATGCGTCTTCAAAAGCTCTTTTTGACAGTGAATGCAACACCATTCCTCTTCAATTTTTCATTTCCAACTTAGCAAACAATATGATTTTCTGAATCAAAATGGCCAGTACCTGTCCATTTCAGCTCACCTAGTGCCTAGGATATCTATCTTTTATGTATTACATTTCATTTTTGAAGATTTCCATTTTTCTTAGATTCATAATTTCATACATTGCATTTCCAGTTACTAATGGATATTTGCAGATGTTCTTCTCATTTTGAGTTGTGCCCCATCAGCAAATGAAGAGCTCCAAAGCTCTGTTCCTTCCACGTCATTAAAGTCAACTCGCCTTTGAGGAGGCAGATCTTTCCTAGTTGTATTTTGAGTGCCTTCCAACCTGAAGGGCTCATCTTTTTGGCACTTTGTCACAGCAGTATTCTGCTGCTTATTCATAAGGTATTCAGTGGCTACGCATTCATAGTCCTGATGTGGGGCTGTGAGTTAATGCACTAGACTGCAGTCAGTTTAAACTGCGAGGTTGGCAATTCAAGCTCATGAGATTCAAACTCTTAAGGTTTTAAGTGGCTAATCATTCAGAGTCCTGATGTGGTGCGCTGGACTGCAAAGTCAGTTTGAGCTGCAAGGTCAGCGGTTCAAGCTCACCAGCTGCTCCTTACAGGGTCACTATGGGTCAGAACCAACTCGATGGTACTTACCAGTAACAACAACAACAATCGTTCCAAAGTGGTCCACCTCTTCTTTCTTGTCGGTCTTCGTCTGGAAGCTCAGCTGAAACCTGTCCACCGTGGATGACCCCGCTGCCGTTGAAAACATCACAGCTTCCAGCAGCACACAGTACACAAGCCTGCAAAGACCAACTAACAGATGACATACTCGTTAGATGCCATCAAGTTGGTTCCAACTCATAGCAACTCTATGCACACCAGAATGCGCAATGCCCGGGCCTGTGCCGTCCACAGTCGCTGTCAGCTTAAGGCCATTGCTGCGCCACACTGTCAGCCCATCTCGTTGGGGGTCTTCCTCTTTTTCACTGACCCTCCACTTTACCAAGCATAATGGCCTTTTCCAGGTGCTTAGGTCCCTACTAATGACATGTCCAAAATACGAGAGATGAAGTCTCGCTATCCTGGCTTCTAAGAAGCAAGCATTCGGGCTGCACTTCTTCCAAGACAGATTCGTTTGTTCCTTTGGTAGTTTGTGGAACTTTTAATATTCTTCTCCAACACCATAACTCAAATGCATCAATTCTTCCATGGTCTTCCTTATTCTATTTATATACTTTCAATTGTTGTTGTTGTGAAGTGCTATTGAGTCAGTTCTGACCCATAGCGACCCTGTATAGGGTTTCCAAGGAGCAGCTGGTGAGCTTGAATCACTCAGCTTGCGGTTCAAACCGACTTTGCAGTCTAACGCACTAACGCACTAACGCACAGCGCCACACCAGGACTGCATACTTGCAATATACAGCTGAAAAAATTTTAAGTTCCATTAAAATATCACCAAGGTTTCTAGATGGCACAAACGATTTGCTCTTCACTGCTATAAGGGAGCACCTGCGGCATTGTGAGTTAGGTGTTAGGCTGTTAACTACCTAAAGTCAGCAGTTCAAACCCACCAGCCGTTCCATGGGAAAAAGATGAGGCGTCTGTGCTTGTGTAAAGATTTCATTTCCAAAGCCCTATATGTGGTTGCTGTGAGTTGGAATCGATGTGATGGAAATGAGTTTGGTTTCGTTTGGTAGTGCAGTGCTTACGAATCGGGCTGTTAACCTCAGGGTCAGCAGTTTGAAACTACCAGCTGTTCAGCGAGAAAAGAGGAGGCTTTCCACTTTCGTAAAGATTTACAGCCTCTGAAACCCTGTGCAGGGTCACTGTGAGTCGGCACCGACTCCACGGCACAGAACAACAACAACAACAGAGGTATTGCAGAAGAAAAGGCCCGGCAGTGTGCTTCTGTGACGATAACACGTGTCTTCATGAGTCAGACTGTAAACTGGCAGGGCTAGTAACATCAGTGTCAGAACGTGAATCTGTGTAACTGCACAGAGAACAAGACCAGGATCAGCCTAGAGCTGGTCCCTGTGAGGTGAAGGTTGGACAGACCTCTCTCGCCAACCTTTTTCTGACACCGGCTTTCCTTCCCAGAGCACTGTCTTCTTCCTGTTGAGTTTAATAATCCACTGCCATGAGCAACCATACACCACTCACAGACCGTACTAATAGTTACATGGCTTATTAAGGAACGGGGTCCAACTCAGGAATCAGGACCAGGAACGCTGTAAGTGAAGTCTCCCTTCTTTAGTTCGGGACAGCTCCTTTAGGTAGGACAGGCTCCTCATGGTCCTACTGTCTGTCAGTTCTGCTCTCTGTCGCCACTGGCTCTGCTAACAGGCCCCTTCTGGACCTCGAACTCACCAGTGTTCTGGCTGCTTGAGGTAACCCTGTGCCTTCTCGGTCTGTATGTCTGTCTCGCTGGTTCTTTATCTCTCCCTATCTTCTTCTCTGTCTCTCAATTGCCTGCTTTTTTCCGCTTTCTTCCTTTCGCTTCTCTTCTTGCTTCTTTCTGTCTCCCAAACCTCTGTGCAGTTGGCGGCTTAGATCTATAAGCTTTTTGTAAATTTCAAGACATGGCCCTCCCACTAAAGCCATGAACGGACCAATCCCCTTTCAGTAGGCACAGATACTTCATTTGCATAGTAGCCCTGGCTGGGCTACAACTCACCTCATTTGCATTGTCCCTAGACCAGTACTTGTAAAGTAAGCTGCAGCTGAAGACCAGGCAGAAAGTATCAAACCAAGTTGTTTACAACTCCCCCAGGAAATGTCCATCAATCTGGAAAAAATAATAAACCCTCTGGGGTAGAGAAATAGGGCAAAGGTAACACTCTCAGGCATTAAGGGAAAAAAGCCCTCAAACTGGTTTTCCAAAGCACTAAGGCAAAACACCATATAAGGAACTCATTTCACCTTAGCAACTAGCAACTGAGACAAAATAGCCCAGAACCTTGAAATATGTCTGTATTACTAGATAACTGAAAACCATGAATCAATGCTATAACTGTCAAAGCACTGAGAGGAAGAAAACACCTAAATCAGTGTGTTCATGGACTAAAAGACTCAGTCATTTTATGGGATCAGTTAGCCCATCATTGGCAATGTAACCCCAACCAAAGTCCCAATAGCTTTTTAAAATTATTTTTACGTTGACAAGCTGATTCTAAAAGGCAGAAAAGCAAAGAGCTAGCCTAACCCAAACAATCTTTAAACAGAACAAACTTGGACAATTCACTCTAACTGATTTAAAACTTACTGCTGAGGTGTGCCTGACCCCAGCCATGGTGTTTTCAATCACCTCATGTACATGTGAAAGCTGGACAGTGAATAAGGAAGACGGTAGAAATATAGATGCTTTTGAGTTATGGTGTTGGAGGAGAATACAGAAAGTGCCACGGACTGCCAAAAGAACCAATAGATCCATTTTGGAAAAAGTGCAGCCAGAGTGCTCCTTAGAGGCCAAGATGGCCAAACTTCATCTCTCATGCTTTGGACATATTGTTAGAAGAGACCAGTCGCTGGAGAAGGATATCATGTTTGATAAGGTGAAGGGTCAGAGAAAAAGAGGAAGACCCCCAACGAGACGGATTGGCAAAGTGGCAGCATCGATGGACTCAAGCGTGGCAACGTAGTGAGGTTGGCCCAGGATCGGGCAGTGTTTGGTTCTGCTGTACATAAAGTCTCTATGAGTAGGTACCAACTCGATGGCACCTAACAACATGGAGCCCTGCAGTCCTGGTGTGGCGCTGTGGGTTAATGCGCCAGACTGCAAAGCCATTTGAACTGCAAGGTTGGTGGGTCAAGCTCACCAGCTGCTCCTCGGAAACTCTATACAGGGTTGCTCTGGGTCAGAACCAACTCGATGGCACTTCACCACAACATGGAGCTCTGGTGGTGCTGTAGGGTAAGATTTGCCATCTCAGAAGCCGTCTACAGGGTGTCTGTGAGTTGGAACAGACTCAGTAGCAGTGGGTTTTGTTGTGCTACAAAGGGGACACAGACATTTTTGGAGGGTGATGAAACTGTCTGTGTCCTGACTGGTGATGGACACACCAGTTGTATGCATTTACCAAATTTCATATAGTAGTGTAATCAAAATTTGCTTGTTAAGTGCCATCGAGTTGATTCCGACCCATAGCAACCCTGTATAGGGTTTCTGAGGAGCGGCTGGTGAGCTTGAACCGCTGACCTTGCGGTCCAGCGCATTAACCCACAGTTCCACACCAGGACTACTTGGGAAGCTGAACTTATTGTATGTAAATTATACTTTAATAACCCAGAGGTCCTTCTCAGCCTGCTGTCCGCCACTCTCTCCTGCTGTGTCCACTTTTCCCTGCAGCTTTTTGCCCATCAGCTTCTTCTACAAAGATTATTTTCTTTGTAGAAGAATGGATGAGTGATTGGAACTTTGTAGAAGAATGGATGAGTGATTGGAACATTACTATAGCCCTTCATCCCTATGGCCACCTCCTTCCCCAACGAACACATGCGTGCATGCATGCACACACATGTAAGCCCACCAGGTGGGTTTTCTCTGGGCCGACTTCCAGGAGGGAGAGCCTGGGCCAGCCCCCACCTCCACAGCAGAGCTGTCATTCTGCGCCATCCTCAGTGCCCACACCTGCCACTCCCTCCCACCACAGCTCTGTGATGGTTTCTGTGATGGTTTCTCTGTGATGGTTTCTCTCTGTGATGGTTTCTGCAGTAGAGGCCATAGGAAACCTTCTAATGCCTGTCTCTGTCCCAGCCGGAACGAAGCAACACCAGTGTGATGCAGAGCTGAGGAAGGAGATAGCCTCTGTGTGGGCCACCCTGCCCCAGAAGACCCTGGACCTGTTGGTGCCACCCCATAGACGTGAGTTGGTGCCTGCAAATGCCCCACCCTCACCTGTCCCAAGACTGGCTGAGTGTCAAGGGGTGGGGGGAGGGGCAAGTGAAGCCCCCCATCTAGCATGGCTGATGCAGAGGAGCTCACTGGAGATGCCAGAAAGGATGAGATGCTTACCGGTGAAAAGTCTGGCTCCACTTTTGGGGGAGGAGACTGAGGTGTAGACCTCTTGGGCAGCTGGAGCAGGACAGCTGGGGGAACCTTGCAGTGGGCTCACCTGGTCCACCTCTTTCCGCCCCTCTCTCCAGCTGATGAGATGACAGTGGGAAAAGTCTACGCAGCGCTGATGATATTTGACTTTTACAAACAGAACAAAACCACCAGAGACCAGATTCACCAAGCCCCTGGAGGCCTGTCCCAGGTACCCGGTTCTGGGGTTCCCAGGGGTAGCTTGGCAGTGGTGGAAGCCAGCAGCCCTTCCTGGAGAAGGATGAGGTGAGCCCCTTACAGCCACCTCTCTGCCCTCACAGGCTTGGTGCTGATGGTAGAGCACTAGGATTGAGGGTCAGGGGTGGTGAGTAAGAGAACAAGTGTGAAGACTACCTCAGCAGGGCTGTGTGGGGAGGTCAAAGGTGACCGTAAGCATCTGGGGTGGTTTAGGGGTCAGACTTCTTGATGTCATCTCAGGTATCCCTTCATAAGCCTTGTCTTTCTTCTAGCGGCTGATGCAGATTCTCTTTAGAGACAGATCTCTAGAGTTTCATAACTTAAAGGGACAACCGCCTAACCTTGGGATAGGAACTATCGGCACTCATGCCACCACCTCCATTTCCACATCTGATGCAGACATCACTAATCCATCATAGCAATCTCCCCAGCTCTGCAATCTCAGGATCCTCTAGCCGGTCTCTACCAGTCAGTTCAAGTTGTGATAAGAAATCTCTTTACCCTCTGTGATCTAGTCCACTCTCCGGCTTTGTAGAGACTGTTTTTGAGAAGTAGACTGGCGTTCCTGAATCCACTTTCTTGCAAAGTTGGGAGCAGACACCTTGAGAGTCTCCTGCCCCTTGCCTGCCTCACCCTCTGGTCTGCGAGGGTGTGGCCTCCTTAGGCCCTGTTTTCCTCATGGAACAAAGACCTCAGGTGCTGGCTTTGGATCAGATCTGAGACTGAGCTGTGCGGTGGGAGGTCCATCCCAGCCCTTCACTTCTTCCTCTTCATTTGCCCCCTTTGCAGATGGGTCCCGTACCCCTCTTCCACCCTCTGAAAGTCACCCTGGAGCAGACACAGCCAGCGGTGCTCCGAGGAGCCAGAGTTTTCCTTCGGCAGAAGAGCTCCGTCTCCCTCAGCAATGGTGGGGCTGTGTGAGTACCCCGACTGCAAGGTGGACTTGGGGGTGTAACCCCAGGGGGGTGGAGGGAAGAAGCCTATGTCCCCTCCTTGACCTGTCTGGCTCAGCCTTCTCTTTGCACTGGTCCAGGACACGGAGCCCAGAGCCAGTCACAGGCTGCCAGGGACTGGCTCCACCCTCAGCCTCACCCCCACCGCACCCATGGGTCATTCAGTCTAGGGAAGTTAGCCAATGCTTACTGCTGCTTGCAGTAATTCCTTTGAATGCTGGACAGTGGGTCTTGTATAAGCTGCCTCTCTGGCAGTTTTGAAACTACTGGTTTAACCATTTGAGACATTCCTAGCTATTACTTCCCACTGTGCACGCTTCGTTGGGTCTTTAAAAAATATGACTTTATTGTGATAAAATATAACATAAAATTTACTATTTCAAGCATTTTTGAATGTACAATTCAGTGACATTATATTCATAATGTGAAACCACTACCGCTATTTCCAAAACATTTTCATCCAAAGAGGAACATCCTACCCGACCCCCAACGACTGACTCATCTACTTACTTTGTCCACAGGGTAGTTTCAAAAAGTTCATGAAAAAATTCCATGTTGCAACGAACTTTGGAAACCCCTTTATATGCAGTTGCCCATTGTAGCTTTTTGATATGAGTTGGGCCCTACAATGTCTGCTCTGTTGTGCCTGACTTAGTTTACTCAGCACATTGTCTTCACTGCATGAGGCACGTGACAGCGTCATCTGCCCTTATGGCTGAATAGCATCCCACTGTATGGGTACGCCTTAGGCTGGCTTCTTTAGAGAAGCAGGCCCAGCACTTCTCAGTGTAAAGAAAACAAACATCCTCACAACTGCACCAATAAAACAACATCCTGATAAGCAGAGAAAAGATGGAAGTGGTCAAGGATTTCATTTTATTTGGATCCACAATTCAACACTCGTGGAAGCAGTTAGCTAAGAAATCAAACGACATATCGCATCAGGCAAATGTGCTGCAAAAAACCTTGCAAAAGTGCCAAAATGTCACTCTGAGGATTAAAGTGTGCCTGAGCCACGCCAGGGTATTTTCAGTCACCCCATATACATGTGGAAGCAATCAGGAAAACTGAGTTAAAACCAGTGCATCTGAATGATGGTGTTGGTAAAGAATATTGAAACTACCATGGATGGCCAGAAGAACAAATAAATCTTATGTTGGAAGAAGTGTAGTCAGAAGGCTTCTTACAAGTAGGATGGCAACACTTCGTTTCCTGTACTTTGGACATATTATCAGGAAGGACCAGTATCTAGAGAAGGACATCAAGCTTATTAAAGTAGTGGGTCAGCAAAAAAGAGGAAGATCCTCAGTGCAATGGATTTGCGCAATGGCTGTACCAATGGGCCCAAACATAGCAATGATTGTGGGATTGTTACAGGACTGGGCAGTGTTTCTTTGTGTTGTACATAGGGTCTGCATTTGTTGGAACTGACTCCAGATGGCACCTAACAACAACAGAGAAAGAGAGAGATTTATCTCAAGGAAATGGCTGACAAAGCTGTAAGAATGCTCAAGTTCCAAATCCATGAGTCAGGTGTCAGGCTGGAGGCTTCTCCTGACTTGTGTGGTTGCAGGGCATGATGAACCTCTGATCAGTCAGTCAGTCAGCCAGATACCCGGCTGCTGACTCACAGGCCTGAAGTAGCCAGACAGTAGGCTGCTGATTCAAGTCTCAAGAACTACTGTCTGCACGTCAGACAGTAGGCTGCTGATTCAAGTCTCAAGAACCAGTGGACAGAAGACGAGTCAGATGCAGGATCCAGAGAGAGAAAGCTATGTTAGAGCTTCAATATATAGACTGGATGTAGGCCATATCCCAAGGAATCTGACTGGCTTTTCAAGTGATTGGTCAGTTGCTTCAGATCATGAAATGGAGGAGGATTGCATTATATTACATTCTGGAAGAGCAATCAGTCCAGTGTCTGCCAAACCATGAAGAATCAGAACTTCCAAGGCGACATATGGCATTAACCATCACAGGATACACACACCACGTTTTGTTTATTGAATTGGTTTTGGTGCCTCAGACCATTAAGAAATTATTTCTTTTCACCCAGAGTTTGGCCTCAGTCTGTTAATGTCTTGTCAGTGTTCTAATCTTCCTAATTCTTTTAAGACATAATTTCCTCTCACATCTCCATTCTTATATTGATTTCTAAAGTTGTATTTTATAGACAAATCGGAAAATCTCTGTATATCAGTTAACTCTCTTGCCTTGATAATTTTGAGCAACTGCCCAAAACTTGGTGTGGTATTGTGGAATAAAGCACTGGACTGCAAGGTCATTTTGAAGCACAAGATTGGCGGTTCAAACTCACCAGACACTCCTTAGAAACCCTATAAACGGCCAATACGAATCAGAAGCGACTCATCGGCACTTAACAACACCCAGAACCAAGTGACTCAAACAGACATCATTTTCTTCTCATCCATGGTTTGCAGGTTGACTGAGGTGTGGTAGGTTGGTGGCAAATTGAGGTTGATTGCGCAGGGGAGTGGAGATGGATTATGGAGGGAGAGGGAGACAGAGGCTCTGCTGGCTTCACGTGGTGTTTGGGGTTCACTCAGCCCTCTTGGACCAGCCTGTGTCCCAGGGTGGGGACACATGAACCCACAGGCACTTGTCTAGCCTTTGCTTGAGTCATATCATGTCTGCAAATATCCCACTGAGAAAAGCTTATCATGGGCTGAGCTTGAAGCAGGTGCATGTACCCTGCCTCTTGGGTCGCTGGTGGGAGAAGAATCACCAACAACTGTCTACTGCCTGAGGCAGGGGCTGCTGCATGGGGAGCAACACTGTGGCTCTGTTTTCTTAGTTTTGTGGGGTTTCTGTGAACCCTCTTTCTGAAGCTTGTTGGTCTAGCCTAGTAGTTCTTATATTATTATTATTGTCTTTAGGTGAAAGTTTACAGTTTCCCCTTCTATCAGTTGTACTTGTGGCGCATTCCCCACAGTGTCTCAGCATCTCCCGTTTCTGCCTTGGCTTTCCTGGTCCCTTTTGTCCAAACCTCCTACCCCTTCCTGTGTTCTTGGATTTGGGGCAGATGTCTTTTGATCTGGAAGAACTGATTGTTTTGAGGAGCGTGTTCCCCTTGGGTGGTGTTTGTTTTATGGACCTGTCTGTTGTCTGGCTGCAAAGTATACTCTGGAAGTGACTTCAGCTCCAGGTCCAAAGGTGTCTTTGGGCCAAAGTCACTGGCTTCCGCCAGCCTCTGTCAGACCAGTGTGTCTGGTTGTTTTTGTGAATTAAATGTTTCCTTCAATCCAACAATATCAGGTTCATTTTCTCTTTTTCGTACTTAATTGCTATGGGTTTAAAATACAGCTGTTGACTATTTATTTTGTCCTTTTTTGGAGGGGTGGTTGTTGTTAAGTACCGTCCAGTTGATTCCGATCCATAGCGACCCTGTATAGGGTTTCTGAGGAGCAGCTGGCGAGCTTGAACTGCCAACCTTGCAGTTCAGATGGCTTTGAAGTCTGGCGCATTAACCCACAGCGCCACATCGGGACTTTGGAGGAGTGGTGGTTATGTGCCGTGGAGTCCTGAGGGTTGGTTTAGTTTAGGGCTAGGGTTAGGAGTAAGGATAAAGGTTGGGTCAGGACTAGGAGTAAGGCTTGGCCTAATTTACAGGGTTACAGCCAGGTTTTTTTGTTTTTATTCATTTATTTATTTTCTGCAAATCAACTTGCTTTCCTCTTCGTTTGGCAGTTCTCTAAGCCCAGTATTCCCCCTTTTACATAATGGTTTTGTCATTGTTATTGCCACAGTCTCTCTGGTTCTGTTTTCAGTGTTGTGGTTCTGTTGTGCTTTGAGTATGTCCGTGTCTGGGTTCAATCTGTGTGAGAATGTCATGTATGTGATTCGCAGGTTGTTGGTTGCAGTTGTTGGTTCTCTGTCCAGAGAATGCCCATTGGCATTTTTTGCAAGGTTGGTTTACTTTTTACAAAATCTTATAATTTCTATTTGTCTGGAAATGACCTACTTTCATCATCATATTTAATGGACAATTTGGCTAGATATAGGATTCTTGGTTAGCATTTTTTCTTTCAGAGTGCTCTATATGTCATTGCTTTTTTTGGTCTTCTTGCAAAAAGCGTTGTTTTTTTTTTTTTTTTCCTGAGCTTTTCTTATGATTCTTTCCTTGTCTTTGGTTTTGAAAAGTTTGATTATGTCTGGGTGTCTTGTGTCTTTCTTTCAGAGTCTATCCTGTTTGGTGTTTGTTCAACTTCTTGAATGAATTCTTGTCTTTCACCAACAACTCTTGGACAATATCCTCTATGGGTTGGTTGTTGTTTTTTGTTGTTGTTGTTATTTTTCTGTGTCTTCCTGTCTGGAATTCTAATCACACATATGTTATTCCTCTTGATAACCTCTCACATAAATCTTAGTCTTTCTTTGGACTTTTTTATTCTTTTTATTTTGTTGTTGTTCCTCTAGCAGATGAGTATTGAGAGATTTTTCTTCAAGCTCAGTAACTCAACCTTTCATTGACTCAATTCTATTTCTGTGCCCTTTCAGTATCTATTTCTGAAATTCTAGTGTTAATTTTTCTGGCTTTCTAATTGCTGTTTCTGTGTGGTTTCTTGTTTTATTCATTTATTTTGTCAGTGTGTTTCCTGAGTTCTTCTAAAGTTTTGTCTATGTTTTCCTTGATTTCATCTGCAGTTTTCCCAGTTATTCTCTTAATCCACTGAAGTTGTCTAATTGTTGTTGTTGTTAAGTGCTGTCGAGTCGGTTCCGACCCATAGTCGGATCCTGAACAGGGTTTCCAAGACTGTAAATCTTTATGGGAGCAGAAAGCCTCATCTTTCTCCCATGGAGCAGCTGGCAGTTTCAAACTGCTGACCTTGTGGTTTGCAGCCCGATTCGTAACCACTACGCTACCAGAGCCATCTTTTAAATTCCTTATCAAGCAGTTCTGGTGGTGTTTTCTGACTCTCTATTGTGATCACTTGTTTGTTTCACTTTTGTCTTGTTTCTTCATGTCAACGTAAATTGCCTGTTTTCTCTGAGACATTTGATAAATGACTTTATGTTGGTGTGTTTTCAGGCACTCACCAGCTGTCTTCCGGTGGATGGGACAGAAAGTATGACCACAGATAGTTCTCGGTGCACAATTTGTGCAGTAGAGTTCAGGGTGGGTTCATGTGTCTCCGGAAGCAGGGCTGCTATGCTCAGCAGCCGACTCCAAGCAGAGCAGAGGATGAGCAGGGGGGGGGTGTGTGTGTGTGTGTGTGTGTGTAACTAACTGCTAGGTGGGTGAGGGCGTGGGAACAAAGGGAGCCCACGATGGCCACACCACTCCCTGCCAGCCTGTAGTCCTGGCTGCTCATGGTCAGCGTCTTATCCCAGCCAGTTGTCAGGACACCTCTCTGTCTTGTCTTCCGATGCTCAGGATTCCGAGACCACCATCTGTATCTGTTCACTCGCTCTCCCAGGTCTTTGGTACAGAGAGGCAGCTCAGTGTGTCTTGTCCGAATCCCTGAAGTTCAGTTTGGGCTCTGTATTTTCCTCCTGCTCTGCCCAGGACCCTGTGTTGTGAGCCCAGTCACAGTATGGATTGTGAAAGCTGGGGACCATCTAGTTCTTCTGGTCACAGAATCCTGGTGACTGTGGTTCATGTACTTCCTGGAGTCTTTGGTTTTCTTTACACTCTTACTTCAGACAGGATGAAATCAATAGTTATGAGCTGTATTTGCAGCCATGAACTATTAACCAGATGGCTTTCTCTGAGTAATAAATTGCTATCAAACTTGCCGGAGCTGAAGAGTCTGGGGCAGCTCCTTCAACTTGTCTCGTGGATGGACACAACTGAATTGCCTGGCCCTGACCCCCAGCGGTCATCTGGACTCAGGCACATGTTGGTACTACAGGGTTCCCAGAGAAGCAGGAGGAGTCCTGGGGGTGGAGAGGAGTCACAGGGGAGGGCACAAGTGGTAGAGAGCCAGAAAAACCCAGGGTGGGGGGTCAAAAGGATAAACTCCCTCCTAAGAAGAGAGCCGCAGCACGGCCGGGGACAGGCCTTTCCGAGCCTCTGGTGGGGGTCCTGTGTTCGCAACTGCCCTTTCTCTTCTTGATTAAAGCCTTATTTCTGAAGTTAAAGTTAAGCGATTGATTCTGAGAGTGTATGTGAGTTGTGAGTATGCTCGTATATGTGAATATGAGATGGATGAGTGAGTGAGCTGTGTGTATGAGGGGTGTGTGTGTGTGTGTGTGAGATGGGTGAGTGTGCTGGAGGGGCAGTGGTGCTGGGTTGCCTTTTGGGATTGATCTGAGTCACTTTTAGTTCAGGAGAATGCACTGAAATATTTCCTTTATTATAGCTTCTAGCTAAACCAGTTACATCTCTATCACAAACAAGAGAACACCCAATCAAAGTGGGCTGGCAAGAGGGGCCTTTCTTGAGTCCTTTGCCTGGCTGCAGACATGGTGCAGTTTCAGGGTCCTCCTATGCACCCCATTCCCTACCCCCAGAGTGGCCTCGCTGTTTGGAAGGACAGATGCTGGCTTTTTTCCCCCCCAGAATTCCCAGTAGCCACTCATCTGGTCTCCGACCTGGCTCTCCAGCCATGGTAGATGCCCACCACAGGATGTGCTAGCCACCTTAGGCCACCAGGCCCCACCTGGGGCTCAGTGGACCAATCTACTCATGCTCCATGTAACAGACATTTACTGAGCACCATGTCCTCAAAACCCCTGGCACACTCGGGTGGTGTGGATGGGAGGTGGGGAGCCAGTCAAATGCAGATAGTAAGAGGATAGTGAGGGGTGGGCAGTCGGGGTTATAGCCAGCAGACATTTGGGCAGAGATTGAAATGACGAAAGGCCTGTTGGGAGTCAAAGTAGGAAGTCCGGGTTAGTTCGGAGAAGACGAGGAGCTGCCAGCAAAGGGCCCTGGAGGGCTGGGGACACTCCAGTCTCCTCAGTTCCAAGGTGCAGGTGACCCACCAAGAGCAAGTGGCCTACATTCCCCTGGTTCGAGGCCACAGAGCAGGTGAAGGTGGGGCCTGCTGCCTCTGGCCAATGTCTTTTCTCTCTTCCACAGACAGGCACAAGGGAGTGTCCTCAAGGAGTCCATCTCCTGGGGCACTCATCGGATCCAGGGACCGTCCTCAGAAGAGCAGACACCCCTGGAGAGGGGTCGTTCTGCGGAGATCCCTGTGGGGGAGCCAGGAAAACCGGTGAGGGCTCCTGGGCCAGCGTAGCCAAGATGTGGGAGGGGCCCTGTGGGGTGATGGGAGAGGTTGCATGGAATGACCCTTATGAGGGAGACTGGGGGCGCCTGTGTGAGGTGGCTTGGCCGGGTGGGGCCCCATGGAAAGGGTGATTGGGAGGGTTATGAGGGGTGACCAGTGTGGCTCCTATCACCCCAGGCTGTAGATGTCCAGATGCAGGACATGGCCTTGAGTGGTCCTGCCAGGGAGCCCCAGCTCGGGCTGGAGCGTCAGGGCCGAGCAGCCTCCATGCCCCGCCTCGCAGCGGAGACACAGGTGTGTGGTCAGTGGGGCAGGCTGCAGAGGGAGGGGACAAGGCCTGGCCCCTCCTGTGGAGCAAGGACTCCATCACCTGCAGGGCTGACCCCATGATCCCCACTGAGCTCCTGTTCTCTAGGGCTGCCCTGTCCTGCTGGCTGCCTTATTTGCTCTCCCTGGGGTCCTAGTTGCAGCCATGAGAAGGCTGTCCTCTCCTGGGCCCCACCCACCTCCTGCTGTCCAGCAAACACACACACGCACACTTGTCTGGGTCCCACCACAAATCCCCGGAGTCAGGCCCCAAGGAGATGACAGGTGGGTGGGCTGCTGGACCTGGTCCTGTGCTCTGGCCTCCCCTCTCTGTCTTGCTGGACCTGCGTGTGTCCTGCTTGCAGCCTGCCCCAGACTCCAGTCCCATGAAGCGCTCCATCTCCACCCTGGCCCCCCAACGGCCCCCCGGGGCCCTGCTGTGCAACGCCACCCTCGACCGGGCCCCTGCCAGCCAGGCTGCACACCATCACCACCACCGCTGCCACCGACGCCGGGAAAGGAAGCAGAAATCCCTGGACAAGGGAGTCAGCCTACCTACAGACCCGGATGGTGCGTAGGGGCAGGGCCAAGCAGTTCTAGGCAGGCACTGGTCTCTGGTCGGAGAAGCCAGCAGGTGGGGTCAAGTGAGGCAGGCAACATGGGGTCTGTCCTGGGGAAAGGGCTGTGGGTCTGGGCCGGTATAACCTCTGCCTGCCCTAAGTCCTGTGCTGATCTTCCCCCCATCCCTGTACTGACCTCTCTCCATCCTTGAGCTGACCTCCCCATCCTTGCACTGATCTCATCTCTGTGTTGGGCTGCCCCATCCCTTTGCTGACCTCTTGTCCCTTCGCTGACCTCTTGTCTCTTTGCTGACTTGGTCCAGTACTGCACTGAGCTCCCTGTCCCTGTTGCTGTACTGACCGGTCCCTGAGTTGCTCTCCCTGTCGTCACCCTGACTTGTCCCCATCCCTACGCTGACCTCATCCCTACACTGACCTCCCTGACCCTGGCCCTGCACTGACCTATCCCTGTTCTTGGGCTGACCCCCATGTCTCTGCCTTCATCCCTGCACTGACCATCTCCATCCCTGCATTGACCTGTTACACTGACCCGCCCCGGTCCCTGTGCTGACCTCTCATCCCTGTGCCGACCTGTCCCCGCCCCTGCGCTGACCCGTCCCCCTGCAGCCCCGGGTCGCGATCGCAGGCAGGAGCGAGGCCGCTCTCAGGAGCGCCGGCAGCATTCGTCCTCGTCCTCCGAGAAGCAGCGTTTCTACTCCTGCGACCGCTTCGGCAGCCGCGAGCCAGCACCGCCCCGGCCCCCGCTGGGCAGCCAACCAACGTCGCCCACCGCCGCGCTGGAGCCAGGGCCCCCCAGACAGGTACGACGGCACTCCGCCCCACCCGAACCCCAACCTGAGCCTGAGCCCCAACCCAAGAGCCAGCGTGTCCCCGCACCTCCCCTCCCGGACATAGGGGACCCAGGCTGGAGCGTCAGCCATGGCCCCCAGCGTCTCCATCCACCCCGGGATCGCCGGGTCTACAATTTGCCCACTCACTGCCTGGGTGGGACCCCAAGCCCTGTCTCCCCGGATCAGACCTAACTCCAACCTTTTCCTCCCCTTCCGGGACTGAGCCCACCCCTTCCCTCCTGGGACTAGACCCCAAAGCTCAGGCTCTCCCCTCCCCTCCGCTCCCTAGCCCACCGGGACCTCACTCTCTGTCTACCCCCATCCGTTTTTCTCGCCTCTCCCTCTCTCTCCCTCCTCCCCGGCCCCTGTGTCTGTCTGTCCATTCCCCTGTAGGGTAGTGGTTCAGTTAATGGGAGCCCCTTGCTGTCAACATCTGGTGCTAGCACCCCAGGCCGAGGAGGTGGGCGGAGACAGCTCCCCCAGACCCCCCTGACCCCCCGACCCAGCATCACCTACAAGACTGCCAACTCCTCCCCCGTTCACTTCGCCGGGGGCCAGAGCAGCCTCCCCGCCTTCTCCCCGGGCCGCCTCAGCCGTGGCCTCTCGGAGCACAACGCACTGCTGCAGAGAGACGCGCTCAGCCAGCCGCTGGCGCCCAGCTCGCGCATCGGCTCCGACCCGTACCTGGGCCAGCGCCTAGACAGCGAGGCCGCCCGGCCCGAGGACACACTCACCTTCGAGGAGGCGGCGGCCACCAACTCGGGCCGCTCCTCTAGGACTTCCTACGTGTCCTCCATGACCTCCCAGCCGCACCCCCTCCGCCGCGTGCCCAACGGCTACCACTGCACGCTGGGGCTCAGCGCGGGCCCCGCGCCGGGCGGTCGGGCGCGCCACAGCTACCACCATCCGGACCAAGACGACTGGTGCTAGCGGGCCCGGAGCCCAGCCCGCACGCCCCGCAGCGCCGTGCGCCTCGCTGATGAGTTTTATCATCCAGGCAGGCCGGTGCGCGGGAGCAAGGCCCTCCGAGGGCGCCGTCCCTACTCCCCGACGAGGCCCAGCTGTGCATGGACGGCAAGAGGGGGCCTGGAGAGGCGACTCGGACACGCCAGGGTGGCCAGCCCCACAGGGACCAACTCTGGGGAATCTTCTCACTGGTGACTGGTTTATAATCACAAGAACCGTCTCTCTTTTGTCATTTCTATATTCTTGGTTTAGAAAAAAGAGAAAACCAGAAAAATGGGCAAGGGAATGGAAACAAATTAAAAACATCACCAACAGAAAGACCTTAACTTTCCTTGTGTGCTTCTGAGGAGACTGCCCCGGCCAGGCGGGTCAGGCGGGTCCGGCAGGGTGGACCTCAGCTGTTGTCTAGACAAGTGCCTGAGCTGACTCCCCACAAGGATCCCCTCCCCCCTCGGGTTCCGACCTCAGAACTCCAGGTGGCCTCAGTGGACATGTCCCCATGCTCTCCTCCCAGGAGTGGACAGGTAGGCGTGGGGTTACTGCCAGGGGAGCCATAGGCCCATTAGTGACCAGGGTGAACGGTTCAGTGAGGGGTTTGAGCCTGCATGGGCAGCAGAGGCGTGAGTGCATGTCCCTTCCACAGGCTGCTGGGTGAGGGCCTTGAGTTAGGACTGAAGGACCCACTAAGCCGCTCAAGCGCAGCTGGAGAGGAAGAGGAAGCCATTAGTCAGGGGTGGTGTCCAGTAACTGAGGCTCAAGGACACAGGTATGGAAGAGCAAGCCCCTTCCCCCCGTCAGACCACTCTCCAAGGAAAGACCGTGTTTGGGATTGAGTACGATGTAGTGAAGTGCACAGAGACCTGTACCGTGGAGCGGTGGAGTACTCCAGTTGAGTCGGGTCTTCTGTGCCCTCCACAATTTGAAGTTTCAGACCATCTCTCTCTGTTGGATGATTTTAATATTTCTATTGGCTTTTAACCCATGGCTCTCCCTAAAGAAATGTGTGTGTGGGGTGTGTGTGTGTGTGTGTGTGTGTGTGTGTGTATGCACTCAGGAGTATAAAGGGTGTGTTTAAGTGGGTTGATGCCATGAAACCCGTAGGGCTATGCAAGAAAAGACACACATTCAGTAGAAATAACACTCGAGGCCACCACCCATTCTGGGTTCAGTACGATTGTGACCAAACCTTTTTATAAATGTTCCTATGTGAAGGCACAGCATCTGAGATTTTGACGATAGGAGAGTATTTCATTCTGATGGGGTCAAATTTAGCAGGGATCTGACTTGCATGTGATCTCTGTGCTCATACTGCAAAGTAGAAGGATGTGTGTTTTGATGATGACTTTTTGTAACCCTCCTCTCCCCCCCACCCCACAACAATGTTATCTTGGGTGTTGGACGTAACCATTCTGTGCAGAGCCACAGTTACTTTCCCGTGTCACCTCACGGGCTTGTCTGGATCCATCAAGATACCAGAATTGGTGAAACCACAGGGAAAAGGGGAGAGGAGATGTTATGTCTGTTTCTCTGACTTTGGGTTTTGTTTCTGTCTCCTCTCGGGCTGCCCTCTTTCCCCTGAAATCCTGTAGTGCGTTGCCAAATTTGAAATGCATCAACCAATTCTCTGCATCTGGAATCAGTCAAGCAGTGGCTGTCGTTAAACAAGTTGTGTGTGCATGTAAAATATATACATATATACATATATACACGTATGTGCATGGAAATGTATATCTTCGTACTTTTGATACAATGTATTCCTTATTTGTTAATTTTTAATTATATTTGATATAAATTGAAAGTTTGTTGCAAAACTTTATATTTAAGAACAGTGTTTAAAAAAAGAGGAGTCCCACCCATGCAAAACAACTGGGACTTACTTAAAAAAAAAAAAAAAATCTGTGATTGGCTAGATTGCTGCCTGAGGAATATTTCAGCCAAACTTTGGATTCCGCTGTTGTTTCTACAATAACATTTTGTATGAAGCAAAGTCCTTGGATTAAAATAAAAACTTAGCAAAAAAAACAAAAAACAAAAACAAACCTCACCAGGCTGCTGGGGACTTGATTTGGCCAACAGTCACAATGACCAGGTCGTCTACGTGGGTCAGCCAGGCCTGGGGTTCTTTGGGAAGTTGGGAGAAAATCAGAACTTCTAGAAACTTGCCTTTGGATCCTGTTGATACCATAAGACTGGGGTCGAGTTTAGAATTAGGGTTTCTGAGTTGACATTGAATAACCCTGAACAATGCCTCATTGGGGTGCTGGTTGGGGATTGGATTAAGTTTCAAGGTAGAATTACAGCTGAAGTTTTCTTAAGGTTGGGTGGGTTGGTAGATGTTGAGTGAAGTTTGGAATAGTTGCAAGAATTTGGGTTCAGTTTTGAGGCTAGAAGTTAGAATTAAGGGTTGTTGTTTGTTGTGGTGTAGTGCCAGAGAGTCAATTCCAACTCATAGCAATTCTGTTTAGGGTTTCTAAGGAGGAGCTGGTGGATATGAACCACTGACCTTGTGGTTAGCAGTCCAGTGCTTATCCTACAGTGTCACATCAGGAGTCGAGGGTTAGAGATGGCTTATGGTTAAGTCTGGGGATGAAGGGATTAGTAGTTACAAATTTGTATTAAGGGTTAAACTAAAGACTAGCACATTTCGGAAGTATTGAAAATGTAGGGTTAGGGTTGTGGTGGTGCCGGCGGCGGCGGCGGCGGTGCTGGTGGTGTGCCATGAAGTTGTTTCGACTCAGAGCGACCCTGCAAGGTTGACGGTTCAATCTCACCAGCCGCTCCTTGGAAACCCTATATGGGGTCGCTTTGTGTCGGAAGTGACACTAACAACAACAACTACATGAGTCGGAACCAACGTCACCACCCTTAAACAATTTCCTGTGTGAGGCTGTAGTGCTACTGGCCACCAGGTGGCAGCAGCCTCTTCTACCAGTGGTGACCCCTGGGCTGGACTGGAGCAACTGGGGCCAGGGCATTGTCCCCCAGAGGCCATTTTGGCGTTCCCCTAACCTTGGACTGGGACCTCCTATTAAGGTGCATCTCCACAACCTGAACGACTCAGAGGTGGGAAGGGAATTTGAGATGCTATCATTTCTGCTAGAGTCCTGGTGTGGTACTGTAAGATAAGCACTGGACTGCTAACCATAAGGCCAACGGTTCAAACCCACCAGCCACTTCTTGGAAACCCTCTACAGGGTCGCTATGAATCAGAACCGACTTGGCAGCACTTAACAACCATCGTTTCTGCTAAAAGAACAAATCAGTAGTAAATATATTTACAAAGTTTCAAGTAATGTCCAATCTGGTATTTGTCAACTGGACATTTGAAAGAAGATGAAACTGAATTGAAATGTATTGTCAATGCAAAACACACTGAATATCAAATAGGATGATGAAAAGAACATAGTGTAGCATTAATTTACCTGTTTAAATGATAGTACTTTGTATTTTTTGGGTTACTTAAATGTATTACTAAAATGGGGCGGGGGGGGGGGGGTGCGGAACGAGAACAAATCAATCTGTTAGAAGAGTACAACCAGAATGCTCCTGAGAAGCCAGGATGGCCAGACTTAGTCTCTTACACTTCGGACCTATTACCAGAGGGACCAGACCAGTCCCTGTAGAAGGACATCATGCTCGGTAAAGTGGAGGGTCAGTGAACTAGAGGAAGACCCCCCAGTGGAATGGCACAGTGGCAGCAGCAGTGGGTTCAATGTTAACAGCGATGATGAGGTTGACACAAGATCCGCAATGTTTCCTTCTATTGTGCATGGGGTCGCTACGAGTCGGAACTGACCGGACCGCACCTAACAAGCACAGCATCATTTCTTCATTCAGCTACAATGCCCTGAGCACTTGCCCTGTGTTAGGGCTGGGAAGTCCTGGGAAAATGACCCATGTGGCCGCTTCCCCCAGGGGCTCACGTTCATGGAGGGGAGAGGAACAAAAGTATGGACACTTAACATGTGAAAGAAAGGAGCAAGCAGGTGCTGTGAAGGAGCCTGACGCCGTGATCAGGACGACAAGAGTGACCAACCAGGTATGGGGACAATGTCAGGGAAAAGACACAATTTCTGCAGAGACTTAGAGACAGAAGGGAGATGCTCACAAAGGAGACTGAGGTCAGAGGTTCAGATCAGTGGCCAGTGTGCCAAGGCGCGCTTGGGAGGAGATGTAAGAGAGAAAGGAGGTACCAGGGTTTGTGGACTGGAAGAGTTATCCACTGTGCTATGACAACATGACCCTAAAACTTAGCAGCTCAAAGCACATGGATGATCTCTCTGTGGACCAGGACTCTCGATATGGCTTAGCTGGAACTTCTGCCTCCAAGTGTCTCAGGAGACTGGACTATTGTCCCAAGTGAGCTCTGTGAGACGATGAGCTTCCAGGCTCACTCCTGTGTTCTGAGCCTCAGACCCTCTCTGTCTGTTGGTTAGGTCCTTCCTTGTCCCTTGTCATATGACCCTCTTCAGAGAGCAGGCTGCAGGTCACTACTACTTCCATGAGGGAGATGGAGAATATGAGAGCTCAGATGAGTTTGTCCTCTCTTACTCTAGAACTGAGTTCCTGAGTCCAGTTCACACACTAAGGGGGGAGGGGGGAGGTGACACAGGATGCACACTAGGAGTTGGGGTTGTTGGTAGGCATTGTGCAAGTTGGCCGCCTCCTAGTCTGAGACAAGGGTCAGGTTCCAAACACAATGGGAAATTATTGGAGGGTTTTATATCTGAGGGTTTTTACTTAATTTCACCCCACCCCCCATGGACACCTGGTGAAACCCTATACTGGGTCACTATGAACGGGAAGCAACTGGGCGGCACTTAACAGCATGTTGCAGACTGGAAATTGATTCCCAGAGGAGGAGTCATTTTGCCAGAACCCAGCCTTGTTCTGAGTTGGACACCCTGCTACTTCTTAAATTCTCCACCGCTAAGTTTGTGGCTGAGTGACACATTTCACAACCCTGTGGGTTTTATAGGCATTTGCTAATACACACCTCATGAAGTCCCTAGCAGGAGATCTTAGAATGGTCACCAGTGTGCAGGTGGGAAGACTGGGGAGGGGCTGAGAAGTACAATGACTTGTCCAGGGTTACATACTGGCTAAGAGGGAGGAACATCTCAAAGATGGCACCGTGGTACACCTTTCCTGGCTTCTGTCGGGAGGGCTGTGTGCGTGTCATCATTATGTGCACAGCTGAAGGAACGAGAGGAGCACTTAGAAACCAGAGGTGACTGGAGAATCCCATCTGAGGTGGAGCCCAGCTCAGAGGAACCAGCATGTGATGGTACTTCCTTGGCAATCAGGCCCAATAGAACTTGAAACTTTTGTAAATAGGGCCCCACATTCTAGACACAGCCGCCTAACCAGCTTACTTGGGTAGAGGAACTTAAAATACCATGCTTCCTAGGTGTCTCAGGAAACCCAGGAGTTTGACCCTTTCACAAAAGTCCACTCAGCTTTCATACTGGAACACTCTGACCACCATTTGCTAGAAACAACCCAGACTAGGTGGCCCAGGGCAGGCCACATCAGGGCAAAGCGAACACAGTGATCTCACCTGGGCAGCCCCACAGCCCTCCCCAAGTCCAATCCATGTCCAAGTCAGGCCAGCCCTCATGGGGACTCAGTCTGGGAGAAGGGAGGGAAAAAATGACAAGAGTTGATGAGGCTGAAAGTTGTTGGGATGAGACAAAGTTTATTTGGAAATAGAAGTGGGTGGGGATTGGGGAACTAGGGATCTTCTGACGTGGAAGACTTGGGAGGGTAGAGGCCGTGATGAAGACGATGATGGTGGTACTGTTTCACAGCTAGCACATTTATTCAGGCCCCTACCTCATGTCAGGGTTCTGGGTGTGGCCACCTGGCCTAGTCCATCAGGCTGGGTTCCTTGAGAACTGGGAAGCAGAGGTGGCAGAGACAGCATTCTGGTTCACATCCCTGCACCACCCCCTCCCAATCACACAGGACACTGGTGTCTAAGTCTCTACCCAGAAGTTCCAGTGTAGACCCAGGGCTTTAGGGAAGGGACTCTGGGTGGGTCATAGGTTAGTCAGCACACTCACCTGTACCTTCTCTGAGCTGCACGCCCACCTGTGTGAGGGCAGTCACCCTGAGGTCCTAGCAGTGTCACTGACAGGGACACTATGGTTGACTCGCCCCTCCCATGTTCCCTTGCAGGTCTCAGAGGTGGATATCTGCACCCCTGCTCTGAGGCCACTTCCGAGCATGGCCCACTCTTCCCTGGACAGTGGGGGGGGGTGATAGAGGGGTATAGGGTCTTGGCAGCCATGGCTAGTGGTCTAGTCCAGGGCTTGGTGGGTCAGGCAGCTGGAGGAATTGCTGTCTCCTCAACAAGGGCCTTTCCTTTCTGCCCATGGATCTGGGAGCAGCCACAGGAACCCTGTGATTTCCGGCTCTGTGGACCCAATAGTCAGCCCAGACCCCAGGACTGTCTTGTTTCACACTCATCCCCACCACATGGTCACACACAGGAACCTGGGAGTTTCTCTGATGCCTATGCCAGCACCAGGGCCAAATCGAAAGCCTTCGCATAGTCGATAAAACACAAGTAAACATCTTTCTGGTATTCTCTGCTTTCAGCCAAACTCCATCTTACATGAGCAGTGATAACCCTAATTCTATGTCCTCCGGCCCCATGAGCATTTATTTATAACAGTTGGCTTTGTCTTCTCAGAGTGTCCTATACAATGTTTTACTCAGCTCTTTGACTTCATTATTTCTTCCAGTCGCTTTAGCGTCTTTACATTCAAGAGCCAGTTTCAGAGTCTCTTTTTGACATCCATTCTGGTCTTTTTTATTCTTTCCTGATTTTTCAGTGACCTTTTGCTTTCTTCCTGTATGAAGTTTTTGATGTCTTCTACAAATCTTCTGGTTTTTGGTCTTTAGTGTCTAATGCATCAAATCTGTTCTTGAGATGGTCTCTAAATTCAAGTGGGATGTATTCAAGATCATATTTTGCCTCTTGTGGAGTTGTTTTCATTTTCTTCAGGTTTAGTTGGAACTTGCATATGAGCAATTGATGGTCTGTTTCACAATTGGCCCGTGGCCTCGCTTTGGCTGATGATACCGAGTTTTTCCATCATCTCTTTCCATAGATGTGCTCAGTGGGATTCCTAGTTTTTCCATCTGGTGAGGTCCATATGTTTATGTTGCTGAAAAACACATTTGCAATGAATAAGTTGTTGGATTTGCAACATTCTATTATGTGATTTCCAGCTTTGTTGCCATCACTAAAGCCATGTTTTCCAAATACTTCCTTTGTGTTTCTAACTGCCACATTCCAATCACCAGTAATTATCAATGTACCTTGAATGCAATGTTTGATCAATTTCACACTACAGAAGGTGGCAGAATTCTTCAATTTCATCATCTTTGGTTTTAGCGGGTGGTTCCAACTTGATGGCACCAGACAACGACAACGAGGTAAATTTTAATAAAGTGGTAGTAACTGCTGTCAAGTCAGTCCCAACTCTTGGCTACCCTGTGAGGGTTGGACATCTTCACGTGAGCAGAAAGTTTCATCTTTTTCCTGTGGAGTATCTGGATGGCTCGAACTGCAGACTTTCTGGTTTCCATTGTAGGCATATAGATATTATCCTATCTCAGACATTGTTCTTCAAGATGAATGTTGAAATGCTGTCTTTTGATGATGAATGTGACACCATTCCCCTTCAATTTGTCATTCCTGGCATAGTAATCCAAAACACTGTTGGATTCAGAATGGCCAATAGCAGTCCATTTCAGCTCATTAATGCCTAGGATATCACTCTTATGCGTTTCATTTCATATTTGACAACTTTCAATATTCCTACATTCATACTTGTACATTTGACATTCTATTGTTTTCAGCTGTTTCTCACTTTGAATTGTACATGAAGTCTAAAAGCTTTGCTCCATCCATGTCATAAAGGTGAAGGTATGGGAGATGGGGAGGAGGGCAAGAGTTAACGTGATTGGAGGTAAATACTGTTCACCATTGGTACATGGGGGTTTGCAATCACTGGAACGAAGCAAAGAATATAATTTGCTGACTGTAAAACTAATGACCTGCTCTGTAAATCTTCACTCAATTCACAAAAAAAGATTTTAAAAAGAAAAGGCAGCAGCTAGAGTGGAGGCAATTCTCATGTATGATTCGTTCAGTTTCTCCATAGTATCCTAAAAGCCGCTGTCATTGAGTTGCTTCTGACTCATGGTGACCTTAAAGGGCAGCCTAGAAGTGCTCCTTAGGGTTCCCAAGACTGAGCATCTTCTTGATTACAGACAGCCAGGAATGGAAGGAAAACTAGTCAAGAGCTCATTCACTGGGCGCAAGTTGCTGGGGTCCAGCTCAGTGACAAGGAAGGGCAAGTAGAGGGGAAAATGGGGATGGGAACTTTGAGACCAAGGCTATCCTAAGACAGTGCTCAGTGTATATGTCACTGGGGAGTAGGGTAGCCCAATCAGGCCCTGGGGTCCCATCCCCATTCCTACCCATGCATCAGTGTCTCTTGTGCATGGGAGGATTATGGGGAGGCAATGGCAAAGACTTTTGAGGAGAGGGACAAACACGTCTTGCACAACATCTTGTGGAAGAAAGTAGCCACCTCTGCGGATGGAGGGAAGGCAGAGTTGGTTAACTGCTATTGACTCGCTTCCGACTCATAGTGGCCCTGTAAAGAGTTTCCGAGGAACGTCTGTTGGTTTTCAACTGGCAAACTTGTGGGTGGTAGTCCTGTGCTTACCCTACAGTGCCACAACGGGCCTCCAAATGTCGAATGTTGTTGTGTGGTTGAGTCGGTTCTGACTCACAGCTACCCTGTATAGGGTTTCTGAGAAGCGGCTGGTGAGCTTGAACCACCAACCTCGTAGGGTCACTATGAGTCAGAATAAACTCAATGGCGCTTAGCAACAACATTTACAATTAATCGATTTGCAAAAGCAACCACTAATTATTCTGACAATTTAAGTTCTGTAACTATTTCATCACCAATGGTTTTAAGCAGCACACAATTGTGGGTATTAAATATATACTATAAGTGATCATTCTTAATCAATCATAAAACTTTTGGAAGTTTTATTTATTAACACTAGTTACAGTGGGGACGTTCAAAAAGCATTGTATATATGTGTGCATGTGTATATGTGTATGTGTGCAAGCATGTATATGTGCATATATGGGTGTATGTATATGTGTGCATATGTATACGTATATATGTGTATGTGTGTATATGTATACGTGTACGTGTGTATGTATGTGTGTGTGTGTATGTATAATCTGTATGCTTGCGTGCTTGCTTATTTATTGAGGACCCGTCACTGGGTCATGAGAGAATTTTATACTTGACAACTATGTCTCATGTGAAAACGAGATCAACACGAAGCATAAAACACTCAGGGAGTGGCTTCCTTTAAAGCCAGGAAAGTAAAAATAATGAATTTCCGGTTTTGGAAATTGCTGCTGTTGCCGAGTGCTGTCGAAACGAGTTTTGAAATAAAACTTATTAATTAAAAATGGCGTGATTTCCGGTCTAGGAAACGCACAGTTCATATCGACCTTTAGGCCGAGTGCTTATCCTGTGGGACCAAAGTACATGCAAACCAGCTTGGACTGGCTTTATGCACATGGGGTACTTTAACAATATAAACAAATGGTTCCAGAAGACACAACTCACTTGTTTTCTTGGCTTCCTCTTACGGGTCATAGAGATAACAAAGAAACAGTGATATACAACAGGACGTGGGATTCTGACTGAAAGGAACCTTATAGAGGGTTTCTGAGACTGTTTACTGAAGCAGACAAGCTCGTCTTTCTTCCTCAGGGTTTGAACTGCCAAATGTGTAACCTACAGTAGTCTCCACCTGCTGGAAAAATAAATTCTCATTTAACCTGTTTTCCACTTCTTAGTAAGAAAACATCTCAGCTTTCCATATCAATGGCCTACCCAACTGTCCTCATTTACTTAAATGACTTGAGCTCTGAACTTAAAGTAGGCAGGAAGCAGCTCTGGCCCTCCAGTCCCTAAAGGCTTAGAAACGGATCAAAAGAAAGACGCTCAGGGCAATAAACCCAGGTGGGAGCCCAGGTGCCTCAGGCTCCGCTTCTTACACTGTGAAGCCCCGCCTCTGCTCTCGCCGCACGGCCCGCCCACTAGAGGCCACGCCTCTCCCCTCCTGCCCCAGCCCCACAGAGTGTCGCCCTGCTGACGCCATTTCCTGTCGCCTGAGATGAGGAACCCTCATAGAGACCTTGCTCGGTGGGTAAGTGAGCATCTTGTATGTCAGAGCCACACTGGGTGTCCTCACCCGGGCCGGTCTCCGTCCCCTGGGCCCGGGGCTTCCTGCCAGCGTTAGAGCGGCCGCTGCCCGCGTCACCCGCGCGGTGCCGGCGTCTCTGTGTCCCCTCGAGGCGGTTCGCGGCGGTGAATCCTGAGGGTTGTAAGACAGGTTGTGCACTCGTTCTGCAGTAGCCTGCCTTCCGCCTCCCCCAGTGTGATCACGGCCGCCCCAGGCCTCCCAGCCGTCTGCAGCTCACGGAGGCTGGCAGAAGGGCAGCGGCCTGGTGAACCCACCGCCCTGGTCTCGTACGCCTCCGTCTCCCAGTTCCACGTAGAGCCTGGCACTGGTCGCCTTCCCTTCCCTGGAAGAGGAGGCCATGGAAGGGACATCGCAGAGCCCAGGCCAGTCTGCTCTCTCCCCCAGTGTGTGCCGTCTGACACCTCCCAGGAAAAGTCAGGGAGCGGGGAGGACTGATTGGGCCCCTCTTTCCCGGCTCCTTCCGCGGCTCCTCGACGTCTCTGCGCTCACTTTGGCCTTTTGGTGTCCGCCTTTACCTGGTTGGGCAGCGGAGGGGCGTCTACCAGCCTTGCGGGAATCCTGAGCTGTGGGGGCGGGAAACGCTGCACTCAGGACACCCGTTGGGCGGATGTGGTGACCCTGTGTTTGGGTTCACCTCTACAAAGAATTTCACTGGTACCCCACACTTGGGTATGGTTTCCCCACCTCAGGGGTTTCTCTGTACGTTAGTTACAGTCGGTGTAGCCATAGCGTGTGCGGGTCCTTGGCTTATGTATCCTTTGATGATCAGCTCAGAGTCTGGGGAGGTGAGCTGGACTGGTATGCAGACTGGAATCGTGCATCCTTCATAGAGTGTACGTGTCTTCTATCTCAGAGTCTAAGGTAGTGTGTGCTTGAATGTGAACAGCACAGGGGTCTAGTGAAAATGCGGATTTTTCTTTTTATTGTGGGGGTGACTTGAGATTCTGGATCGCTCACAAACTCCCCGTTTGTAACTATTGTAGAAATAGAATGTATATTTAAACTAGAGAATGGTAATAAAAGGCAAGATAATGCTTAAAGGAGAGCCTCTGGTCTATAGATCATACAAGGGAAAGAAGAGAAAAAATTACACTGAGACTATAAATGAGTAGGAGTTGGCTGGCTAATGGGAAAGAAAGAAACAGGGGCACACATAGGAGACGGGTCCTTAAAGAAAAAGTCATGATTTACCGATTTCTTGGTTAATCGATTGTTGTAAGGTTGAAAGAGAACGTGTTCAGAAATTCTCCCAGATTTCTGGAAAGTGGAAGGAAGGTGATATCATGGCTAGGGAATGGAAACAAAATCCCAACACAAAAATTTAAAACGTCAAGGGAAGAAAAGAATTGTTGGTGGAAAATTCAGTGGGAAATATATTGGTCACATATTATCATTTTATGGAGTACTGATGTGGCGCTGTGGGTTAATGTGCTGGACTGCAAAGTTGGTTTGAACCACAAGGTCGGCAGTTCAAGCTCACCAGCCGCTCCTCAGGAAACCTACACATGGGTGCTAACAAGTGGTAATGTACTCAATGGCACTGAACAACAACAACAATTATCATTCACTAAATGTAAGTTAAAAAGTAACAAATCCAGTCAGTTATTGACTGAAGACAAGCTTGCAAGCTTTAATAATAAATTTCCAATATTCACGTCTATCACACTTAAGTGTCTGTTGTTGTTGTTGTTAAGTGCCGTCGAGTTGGTTCCGACCCATAGCTACCCTGTACAGGGTTTCTGAGGGTGTAAATCTTTACGGGAGTAGAAAGCCTCATCTTTCTCCCGCAGAGCGGCTGGTGGTTTCGAACTGCTGGTCTTAAGGTTCGCAGCCCGATTTGTAACCACTATGCTACCAGAGCTAAGTGTCTGTAATAGTAAGCAAAGGAAGTGAATATCCATGAGACAAGCACTTCAACATTTTCCCCCCATTTAGACTGTGTTAGTCCCTGTGTCCCAGAACACTGTTTCCAAGGTTGTGTATAAATGACTGTTTCCCCCGATGCCATTTAGGGATTCAGGCCTCCCTAAATGGTCCTCTGTCATCATTGTTCATGTGCCAGCCTTGCTCTTGGGTATTGCTTTCATCCTCCTTTTGATTTGTTCATTTGTGAAATATAAGATGTAAAAGGGAAATCCCAGGGAGGAAGGAGGCTAACTGTTGTTGCAAGGAGGGGATTGTAATCACAGAGATGTAGCAAAACATATAATTTGTTTAATGTAAAGCTGAATATCTTGTCTGATATTCTTCACTGAATTCACAATAAAAACTTAGAAAAACCTGCACATAATTATAAATCAAGTGACACATGTTGAGCTCCTTGGCTTTTAATTTAAAAATATATTCACCAGATTGATATCAATGAAAACTTTGTAAAATATTCTACAAATGTCAACCCTTAAAAACCCTCCACCTACGGTTTAGAAACATAGCTCCCTGAAGGTGTCTGGGTTCATGGTTTCCATTATGTGCAGATCTGGATTCCATTCATGCACTAGGATGAGGAAACACATCCTTTTCTGACACTGTTGCCAAGAAAACAGATCAGTAGAGCTGTATGAGAGTGAACGTCTCTGCCCTGGAAGGCTGGAGCAGGATCAGTCTTAAATGCACATACCTTCAGATTGGTGTATGACCTTGAACTTGGATAGTTGGTAGGGAGCCCTGCACAGGGGAAGAGTTGAAGGCCAAGACCTTGTCGTTCTTTACTCAGCACTGTCTATTTCAGGTCTGTGGTGTAGCACAGGGAGAGATCCTGCTGTCTAGGGTGCTGGAGACTGAGAGCAACTCTCCTCTACATCCATGTGATCTCAGAGAAGGATACCAACTATTGTGACAGGCTGTGTGGAACAGTCATCGTTCACCTGGCTCCAAGCTGCTTCGTTTCTCTGCTTCTTACTTAGAGAACACCTTGATTCCAGAAACTCGACTCAGGAAATGGTGAGTACTACAGAGAAATGAATTATTGGCATTATACAGCACAAGCCTAGATACCAAGTGTTGGGGGACTGTGTGCTTAAATAACTGAGGTTATTCAATAAGATAAGGATTTATTAGGGCAGTCCAGGGACTGAGCCCTATGAGACATTCTAATGTCCTGCTCTACATGTATGTGGTTATTAGGCATTGAATGCCTGTGGTCACCTCCCTTCTGAGACTCTTGGGGCTGGCGACGTGGGGATTTATAGTACCCATCTTGGGCCCAGGTTCCGTGTGGTGACAGGCACACCTTCCTGTCCAGAAACTGACTACGGAGCAGCTCTGCCTGAGGAGACCAAAGTCACATGACCTCCAGAAGCAGCTTTGCTCCATCCCTGCAAACGGTTTTCCTGGTTGACCCCGATTGTGAAAACTTTTCTGTACAGTTCTAGAAGTACAGCTGGACCTCCCACTGTGTGATGCAGTAGAAAACTGGAGAGAGAGTTAACAGCAGCAGCCCCCACTGTACATGGGGTCCTGATTGAGACTTGGCGCTCTCACGGTCTCCCCAGAGAATGCAGCAGGTGACACTGTGACCAGTGGGTCATGTTTGGGATCTCCAGAGTCATAGTTTTTGCTGGTTTTCATGTTAGGTTTCATAGAGTTAATTCCAGCTCATAGTGACTCTCTCCTCCCTATGTCATCCTCACAGCCATTGATGTATTTGAACCTATTATTAAACCAATCTGACAATCCATTTTCTTACAGACATGTAAGAACTTGATGATCCTCTTCCTTTTTTTAATTAATTGTGAATTGAGTTAAGGTTTATAGACAAGATCATCAGTTTTACTTTCAACATATCATATACTTTGTTTCATCTCAGTGAGTGCAGTCCCCTTCATGCAACAACTGTTTCCTTACTTCCTCCTTGTGGTACCCATGGACAAATATCCTCTTTCAGACTCACATCTCTGTGGGATGTCTGGATATCTATGTATCTCTGTCTTCCTCCCATATCCATTTACCTGTGTCTCTGTCCATGTATCTACACACAGAATAGTATATATCTAACCATTTACCTCTAATCTGTGTAACCCATGCATACTTCCGTGTGTCTTCACCTGCCTTTATCCCTATACAAACCTCCCTCTTGTCTATTGCCCCCCTGTCTGACCCCCATGTTACCACGTAGAACCCTCTAGCCAGTGAATTTCTCTACCTTCTCTTCCAGCCCTGGTAACCATCATAGAATGTTCATGTGAGGATGAATGCTTAGTCATAAGCTTTTACAGTTATGGTCTCACACAACATTTTCCTTTTGTGACTGACTTACGTCATGCAGCCTACTGTCCCCCAGGTTCATCCATGTTATGAGGTGATTTGCAGATTCTTGGTCGTTCTTCAGAATTGCATCGTATTCCATTGTGGGTGTGTAGTAAGGTTTGTTTATCCACGCTTCCGTTGATGGCGTTTAGGCTGTCTCCATCTTTTATTATTATGACTAGTGCTGCCCTACTGGAATCCTGCCTCTTAGTTCTTATGTATGCACTGGAATTACTGCGCTGACCCTCTTTACCAACTGTGATGTCTTCCTCTAGAGACTTGTGCCTTTGATAACATGCCCAGAAGGTTATCATTTTACACTCCACCATTCATACACATTTTGCTTCATCTAACTATTTCAGTTCCCTCAATGTAACATCTGTTAGCCACTTCCCTATGTTTCCTAGTTCCCTTCCTCCTCCTTCCCTTTATGATCTCAACTGGTTGATTCTAATGTGTGTATACCCCACTAATGTTATGTTTCCACTGATAGTCCTCTCATTTGGCAGAAAATTGAAACAGTGGTGAGTTTAGCTCTAGACTTGAAGGTCGACTACAAACTCTAGTGTTAGGGAATTCCATCAGTCTTTATCTGACCAATCAGCCTGGTCTGTTTTAGGATTTTGAGTTTTATTCCATATTTTCTCCAATTAGATTCAAGACATTCTCATAGGATCCCTTTCAGAGCAGTTGGTAGTAAAAGCCCAGCGCTGTCTAGTTTTTCTGGTCTCAGGGTTGTGGAGACTGATCTTCATATGGGCCATTAATTCATTGGACTAATTATTTGTATGTTTGTTTTCATCACTCCTCTTTCCTCCAGCCAGGGAGAGACCACAAGTTGCACCTTAGACGGCTGCTCACAAGTTTTTAAGACTCCAGTGGCTACTGACCAAATTAGGATGTAGAACATTGTCTTTGTGGACTGTGTTAGGCCAGTTGACCATGGTAACCCTGAGAATATGGTTCTGAGTCACATTACCCAGTGACTCCTTCCTTCAAAGCTTAAAAGACTTAATAGTTTTCTCTCATGTATGCTTCTTCACGTTTATGTGTATATATTTGTATACATATAATTTACATTTGCACAAAATGTAAAATAAAATTAAAAAAACAATTTACATTTGCACAAAAATGCAAGTAAAATTTATTAAAGAGAATTGGAAAATATCTGCAACAGTACATTAACACAACTACTAGATAGTCAAGCCGGATTCAGAAGAGAACATGGAACTAGGAATATCACTGCTGATGGCAGATGGATCTTGGGTGAAAGCACAGAATACCAGAAAGATATTTAACTGTGCTTCTTTAAATATGGAAAGGTTTTCAATTGTGTGGATCAAAACAAGCTATAGATAACATTGCCTAGAATGAAGAACCTATATATAGACCAAGAGGCAGTCATTCTTACAGAACAAGAAGACACTGAATGGCTTAAAATGATCAAAGGTGTACATCAGAGTTGTTTTCTTTCACCATACTTAACTCAGTCTGCATGCAGAGCAAATTTTTTCAGAAGCTGGATTATAGGAAGAGCATTGTTGCATCAGGATTGGAGAAAGGCTCATGAACAACCTGTGATATGCAGATGATACAACCTTACTTGCTGAATCTGACTTACTGATGAAGATCAAAGATCACAGCCTTCAATATGGATTGCACCTCAGTATAAACTAAAGTTTTCACAGCTGGATCAATAAATAACATCATGATAAATGAAGAAAAGATGGACGTAGTCAACTCCTTCCCTTTGCTTGGATCTGTAGTCAAGAGATCAAACAACATACTGCATTAGGCACATCTTCTGTACAAGACCTCTTTAAAGCGTTCAAGAGTAAATATAATGAGTTTAAAGAGTAAATGTGCCGGATCCAAAATATGGCATTTGCATGTGTAAGTTAGACAAAGAATAAGGAAGACAGTAATAGAATTGCTCCATTTGTGTTTCAGTGTTGGAGAAGAATATTTAAAGTCCTGGTGTGGCAGGCACAGTGGGCTAATGCGTCAGACTGCAAAGTCGTTGAAGTACAAGGTCGGTGGTTCAAGCTCACCAGCTATGGGTCAGAATAGACTCTATGGCACTTAACAACAAAACAGCAATACTTCTAGAAGAACAAACATCTGTGTTGGAAGAAGTACAGCCAGAATGTTCCTTAGAAGCTAGGAAAACTAGACTTCATCTCTCTTACTTTTGACATAGTCGCAAGAGGAACCAATCCCAGGAAAAGGACATCATGCTTGGTAAAGTAGAGTGTCAGGCAAAAAGAGGAAGCCCCCAAACGAGATGGATTGATAGAGTGGAGCAGCCATGGTCTCAAGCAGAACAATTGTGAGGATGGTGCAGCCCAGGCGGTGTTTCGTTCTGTTGTGCATTAAGATCGCTATGAGTCAGAGCCAACTTGAGGACTCCCAATAGCAGCAGCAAATGTAGAAAAATCCTGTCTGTCTTTATTGCTCTCCTTCCCACACCTGTACAGCCTGTCTATCTATTCAGTGGTTTATTGTCTTTCCCGTCACCAAAGTATCGAATGCATTCATTTGTTCCCAAGTGTAAAACAGTCTGTTCTGTGTTGAATTCTGTTTAACTTCCTCTCCATTTGAAAGTTCTGAAAATGTACTAGTCCATATTTTTACTTTATAATTTTTTTTCTTAAAAACAGACATTTCTGATTCCTATTTTCAATCCTTTAGGGTTGTTTTACTTTGGATACTTCTGTATCTGGATGACTTTAAGGTGGTGATCTCATTTATGTCAGATTGACATAATTGTTGTCAGGTTGTCTCTGTCCTAAGGAGTCCCTTTAGGATTTCTTACATGATTGATATGATTTCTTAAAATTCCCTTCATTTCTTTACAACTGGAAATGTCCAAATTTTGCCATCCAATTTTAGGGACAGTTTTGCTGTGTAGATGGTTCTCAATTGACATTTTGTTCTTTCACTCTTTGGCATGTTTTATATTTGGCATCCCATTGCCTTCTTTCTAATGTGGTTAACGATGAGAATTCAGAGCTTAGTCTTATTGAGTCTACTTTGTTGACAACTTCTCTTTTTCCCCAAACTGCTCTCAGAATTCTTCCCTTCTCTTTGGTTTTGGAAAACTTGATACGTCTTGGTGGTTTTCTTTTGGAGTCTGTCCTGTTTGGGGTTTGTTCAGCTTCTTGAATGCATACCTTCTCTTTCATGTCAGAGGTTTCTTCAGACAATTCTTTGACAATTTTTTCTGTGCTTTTTTTGTTCTCTTCCTGTTCCTGAATTGCAGTCACAGGTAAGTTATTCCTCTTGATGCCGTCCCCCATAATCCTTAGGCTTTCTTTGCGTTTGGGGTGGAGGTTGTTCTGTTTCTGATTGTTCCTGTGGAGATTAGTATTCCGAGAATTGTTGTCAGGCTGGCTAAGTCTGTCTTCCAGCACTTCAGTGCGGTCCATTGGTCGCTTTCGGAAATCTTCGTAGTAATCATATGGATTCCTTTTTTGGTATTGTATGATTTCTTATTTTTCCTTTATTTTTCCAGTATATTCTTGAAGTATTTTCTTAAGTTCTTCTACAGGGTTGTGTTTGTTTTCCTTGTTTTTGTCAGCAACTCTCTCAATCTACCTCACAGTTCATTTAAAGTCCCTACAGATCATGCTTCTGATTTACTTCTCAGACCTTTCCAGTGCCATCGCTTCCTCAGAAACCTCAGGTGGCTCTATATTTTCGTTGCTAGCTTGATCCACTTTCTCTTGTTTCTTGGTATTAACTGAGTGGTCTGTTTTCTCTTCTTGTGGTGCTTTTGTTGTTGTAATTAATTGACGATTGTATATTGGTGTGTTCTTAGGCACTCACCCGTCTCCTGGTGGATGTAATCCAGAATGTGAGTGTGTGTGCAGTTCTCTGATCACTGTTTGTGTAGAAGTGCTGGTGCTGTATATTGGTGATCAGGTGGTATAGGAGTAGTCATTGTACCTTGCCCACTATGTAAGCTGGAGGAGGTGTGGGTTTGATGGGCCTTTTAGGCTCAGTTGTGGTGTTCCATTGGGTGGGAAAAGGAAAAAAAAAACAAAAACAAAGCCAGCAGCTTGAAAAAGTATTGATACTAAGAAAACAAGAAATGGGAATTAAGGCAAACAACAGGAAGTAAAAAGAATGCAATGACTAAAAAGAAAGGAAAATGAGGAAAGAGAAGAGAAAGAAAAAATAAGATCCAGATATAAAAAATGTAGACACATGACCCTACCTGATTTAAGACAAGCTAAACAAAATGGAGTTGTTTTCATGTGATTTTGTAAATGTATTATTTGAAAATTACATTTCTTTTATGTTTTAAGTCATTAATATGAACTGTTGTTATCAGCTGGTGTGGCTCTGTGGACTAATGTGTCAGACTGCAAAATCATTTGAACTGCAAGGTCGGTGGTTCAAGCTCACCAAGTGCTCCTTGGAAACCCTATACAGGGTCACTATGGGTTGGAATCGACTCAACGGCACTTAACAACAACATATACACATTAAAGCTTTAATTATGAATTAAATGATAGTTTACATGGTAGGAAATCAGTTTTGCTCTCAACGAATCTTATTTTGTTTCATTGCACTGATTACAATCCCCTCCATGCACCATCAGTTAACAGTATTTGCCTCTATTCTCTTTTTTTTCGCACACAAAAATATGCAGGAATATATAATCATTTAAACAACCAATGGGCACATTTTCCAAGTCAGCCTCCTGTTCACCAGCACACAGCCTTTCTCTTTACATGAGTCTAGGGTCCTCAGCTGCCCTATCTCTCCATGTCATCACCTCTGCCTCCGTCTCTAGTGTCACTGCTTCTCTGGTTAGGAGCCCATGTTCTGTTCTTGCTCTTCCCTCATGATGGTCCTAGGGTCCTCTGTTCTTGGAATGCAAGATTAACTATTCCCACCTTTTTGCTACACAACTTCTACTTTTATAGTTGTGACAATTGTAATCAGTCATGATAAGCATTACTCACTATTGACTCAAAAGAATCCTCTCCTCAGTCTATACTATGATTGATAGTGATGGTTATGTGTTGTAGAAGTGACCCTGTATAGGGGTTCCGAGGCTGTATCTCTTTTGTTTTTTTTAATTGTGAATTATGTGGGTTTACATGGGAGAACATCAGCTTTACACTCATCCTATCATATTTTGTTTCATTGCAATGATTATAATCCCCTCCATGCATCAAATAACTCCAAACGGTACACTACACAGTCCGTCCCCCCAACCCCACGCCAGCTGTCAGCTCAAAGCCCCTCTCCCTCCTTGAGTCCCGTGTCCCCAGCCACTCCATCTGTCCACGTCATCATTTCTGTCTCCATCCCTGGTGTCACTGCCTCTCAGGTAGGGTCCCACTCTCTGTTCTTCTCACTTGATGGTCCCAGCGACCTCTGCTCCTGGGCTGCAAAATCAATCACTCTCCTCCTTTTGTCAAAAAACGTCTACCTCTACATTTCCTACCCTCACAGTCACTCCTGATGGCAGTTACTCACTATTGTACCACAAGAGTCTTATCCCCATTTCCTTTCGCCAGCCCGGTCCCAATGGATTGTAAATCATTCAGTGGAGAATCTACCTACCCCTGCCCCGTCTGAAACTAGGCTCCCTCTTGAAAGCTTGTAAGCCAGTCACTTCTTGCCTTTATAGGCTTCCCCACCATTTTGGATAACCAATGTCTATGTTGCCCATCCATGTCAACCCTGTGTACCTAGGGGGTGGGAGTGATCCTTGCTGTAAAGATTTATTCCCTGTTTTGAGCTACTACATCCATAAGTATAGGTAAAGCTCATCAGATTGTAGTGGGTTACTCTTTTTTTTTTTTTTTTTTTTTTCTTTCCCTCTTCTTTCTTCTTCTAGTCAAGTTCTGATCATCTAGTCATCGAAGCCAGATCAAGTGGGTACTTTCTGCAAGTTTGGGTGTTCTTGTGTGTCTTCCCTCACATCTTATCAGCTGGATGCTTTTACTCTCAGCTCTAGCCCTCATTGACTATGTCCTCTGACATCCACTTTGGTCTTCTGCTTCATTCCTGTCTTTTTAGTGACCTTTTGCTTTCTTTTCATGTATGATGTTCCTGATGCCATCCCACAACTCCTCTGATGTTTGTTAACTAATGGTGTATTTCACAGTTGGCCGCTAGCCTTGCTTTGGCCGACTGAGCTTCTGTACCGTCTTTCCACAGATGTAGTAGTTGGATTCCATGTGGTGAGGGCCACACTTTTTATGCTGTTGAGAAAATGCACTTGAAAACAATACGTCATTGGTCTTGCAAAATTCCATCATGAAATATTCAACATCGTTTTGTGACCAAGGCCATATCATTTAACTATAACTCTTTCCTATTTGTTTCTAATTTTTGCATTCCAATCACCAGTGAGTATTAATGCATCTTGATTGCATGTTTGATCAATTTCAGACTGAAGAAGTTGATAGAATTTTACAATTTTTGTCAATAGCTTTTTTGGTTGGTGTGTAAATTTGAGTTATAGCCTTATTAACCGGTCTTTTTAATTGTACAGATACTCTGGTTTTTAAGTGGTTGAGCTCATAGTGTGTGTGTGTGTGTGTGTGTGTGTGTGTGTGTGTTTATTCAATGGGACAGTCACTAATAATTGGCAAGTCAAGGCTTTGGGTGACTACTTTTTGTGTACAAACCAATGGCCTCCTTTAGCTGGTGTGGGGTTAAAAGAAAAACTGCTATTCTTACAGTATTCCCTAGTTGTTACTGTCTTATCCAGCTTTCACCCTGTGCTTCATTTGTGTTCAGTATTTTGTTGATCCTTTGCAAGAAGATGATTTTTTTTTATCCACACAAGAGAGAAATTGATCTGAATGTGAAATAAGACGTTTATTGTAGATCATTTCTCTAGTTTATGCTATGTGTTCTGATCATTTAAGACTATAAAGAGAGAATTGGATCTAGAATTAGACACAAACTCTGAAGATATCAGTTGATTGTGTTGTAAAATATGAGGTTGTTGTTAGGTGTCCTTGCTGTCTGCTCCGACTCATAGCAACTGAATGAAGCTGATATTAATGTGAAGCCTTCAAAAAGTTCTTGGAAAAATGAAATTAAAACATGTTGGAATTTTTCTATGAACGTCATGAAACCCTCTTGTAATGGTAAGTCTGTGAGATCAGGTGAAATCAGTGAGGAGGTAAATATAAACTGACTTGGTGACACTGATGGCTAACCCGAGAGTCGAACTTAGTAGAACGCAGAACCCTGTGTTCAATCCCCATGGAATCTCAGTTCCTCCAGACTGTCCTTCTCACTGTTCCATTCACACGTATTGGACTATGTAGTACCTGACTGAACCAGAATATGTGGGTTTGTTTTAGGACTCAGTGGCTCTTGATGATGTGGCTGTGGACTTTACCCAGGAAGAGTGGGAATTGGTGGATGTTTCTCAGAAGCAACTCTACATAGATGTAATGATGGAAATCTTCAGAAACCTGGCCATAGTAGGTAAGGATAACTTTGTTTGTTTTTTAACTTCATTTATTTTTTAAATGTATTGACCAAAAAATACTCATTGTTGTGGGACAAGGAATGGTAGTACATTGTCACATCAGACAACTGTGGTCACTGTCTGTCTGGAACATGCATGTCTTGGTTTCCCCATGAATACAATCCTGCATGTATTAAAGTCCCCCATTATTCTCGCTGTGTGGCTTGCATGTTCTTATGCTGGAAGCTGTTCCACCAGTGTTTTCATTACTGGCAAGGTCACCCATGGTGGACAGGATTTAGCAGAGCTTCTAGACTGACACAGAACAGAAAGAAGAAAGAGGTGACATCCTGAAAATTTTGTGAAAACCCTTGAACATTGTCTGATCCAGTGTCAGAAGATGAGCCCCTTAGGCTGGAAGGAACTTCAAATATGACTCATTGAGGAGGAATGGTGTCACTTGGAGTTGGAAGAGTCATCATTTAAAAAAATGTTTTTTTTCTATCCTGAAGAACAATACTGTCAGTGACAGGATAAAATCCACATGTGTACAAGGTGATTATTACTCAGGTTTATGCACCAACCACTGAGGATGAGGACATAGAAGGTTTACCAACTTCTTCAGTCTGATATTGTTCAAACATGCAATCAAGATGTGTTGATAATCACTGGAGTCTGGAAACAAAGATCAAGAGTTGGAAGATGTGATCTTAGAGATAGAAATCATGTTGAGGATTGCATGGAAGAAGTTTGCAAATCAATGACGCATTCATTACAAATGCCTCTTTTCAGTAACATATATGGTGACTATACCTATAGACCTTGCTGGATAGAATACACAGGAATCAAATTGACAGAAAAGTTCTGTATCATCAGGACAGGGCCAAGGGGTGATGGCAGAACAGACAATAAATTGTTCATGTGAAAGTTCATGTTGAAGCTAAAGAAAGATAAACCAGTTCCAGGAGGGCCAAAGTATGACATTGAATATATTCCACTGGAATTTAGAGACCAAATCAAGATTATGAGGAGACTTGAGCAAGTTTGTGGAAAAATTGCATTAAAAAATATTTTCCATGAATTTATTGAAGCCCCTTTGTAGATTTGACACATTGAACAATAATGAGTGAATATTAGGTGAGATTTGGGATGACATAAAGGATATCATACATGAAAAAGCCCAAAGATCATTAAAAACGTAGGAAAGAACGAAAAGAATGAAATAAGCTATCATAAGAGACTTTGAGATTCTTGTTAAATATGAAATACCTAAAATGAAAAGAAGAAATGATGCAGTAAAAGATCTGGACAGAAGATTTCAAAGGATGGGTGAACAATATCAAGTAAAGTATTACTAACAGAATGTGTAGAGACCTGGAGTTATGAGAAAACGAAGTGTAGGGCAACATGCTCAGTTTTTCTCATTGTGAAAAAACTGAAAACAAAATTCAAGCCTAGAGTTGTAATATTGTGGGATTCGGTGAGCAAAAGATTGAGCGACACAGGAAACATCAAAAGACGAGAGTGACTACACAGAGTCACTCACCAAGAAGAACTGGTCAACATCCAGCCATTTCAGGAGCTAGCGTATGATCAAGCACTGACGGTATTGGTGGAGGAAGTTCAATGCACTGAAGCCATTGGAGAAAAACTAGACTCCAGAAACGGACTGAATCACAATGATAATGTTTTAACAAAGGGTTAAAATGCTGCAGGTACTCATTCGTTTATGCCAAGCAATTTGGAAGACAGTTACCTGGTCAACAGACTTGAAGAAATCTATGGTTCTTCCTATCCCAATGTAAAGTGATACAATATAACATGGAAATTATGAAATCACATACAACTAAAATTTTGATGAAGATTATTCAGAACTTTTTGTAACAGTATGTCAATAAGAAATATCCAGAAATTCAAACTGGGTTCAGAAGAAGATAAGGAATGAGGGATATCATTCCTGACCTCAGATGTATGCAGATTCATAATGTGGGGGGAGAAGAATATCCATCATCACCCCTGTGAAGTGGAAGTCAGACATGTGTCCACAATCCAATCATCTTTAGCCTATTCTGACACCAACCATCCCTCCCACATTCAACACCTATGGGAGTAGCATATTAGATGCATTTAAATTATAATGTTGGCATAGAACCTAAAATATACCCTGGACCTTGGTATAGTTAAGACAGAAAAGAGATTATTATGCAGGAAGAGCTCAGTGAGACATACTACCGTCAAGCAAGAAGACCTAAGAGTGGAGTGTTGTGTCCTTCAGACTTGGGCTTCCTGCCTGTGAGGCTCCTGGATCCAAGGATTTGATGCCAAGACAGAAACCTCCAGGGAGTGCTGGGTCTACAGATACTGAAGAAGACAAGGTCGTATTTCCATGGCCAACACTCTCAATTTATCATTTCGCATCCTAAACTGGGAGAGATGAGATTTTCGTTTCTTAAAGGTACCTACTTGTGATATTTCTTTGATAGTTTTTGTTGTTGAATGCCGTTGAGTCAGTTCTGACTCATAGCAACTCTATATCGGGTTCCCAAGGAACACTGTGGTTCAAACCAACATTGTTGTTCAAACTGATGTCTGGTGTGGTGCTGTTGGTTTCACCTGCAAGGTTGGTGGTTCAAACTCACCAGCTGCTCCTTGGAAACCATATACAGGGTCGCTATGAGTAAGAACTGACTCAGCAGCACTTAACACCAGCAACATAAGTACAGACGAATTTTGTTCACATAGTCCTTTGAAATGGTACTTTAAACGTACCATCATGTTGGACCAGTCCCTGGAGAAGAAGAGCATCGTGCTTTGTAAAATAGAGAGTCATCAAAAAAGATGAAGACCCTCAGTGAAATGGGTCGGCACAGTTGCTCTGACAATTGAAGCAAACACAGAAATGATTGTTAGGATGGTGTAGGGACTGGGCATTGTTTCATTTTATTTTTTATTTTTTATTTTGTAATGTGAAAAAAAAATGCCGTTAGGTGGCATCAAGCCATTTATAACTCGCAGGGTCACTGTGAAGTTGGAAGTGATCTGAAGCCACCTAATAGCAATAACAACTTGCATTAAACCTACTTCTTAATCAAGTTGTGTTTATTCATCCTCTATGCTGGCTATGGACTTATGGTGTGGTACTGTAGGATCAGCACTGGACTGCAAACCACAGGGTTGGCATTCAAACCCAGTAGCTCCTCTGTGGAAACCCTAGACAGAGTCGCTCTGAGTCGGAACCTACTTAACAGCTACATTATACTGGCTATAAGTGTGGGCATCAACTTGAGGGTTTGTTTATATTGGTACACAGAAAATACTTTTGGCCTGCGTCCTAGTAAAGAGTTTTGATGTGTTTATTTGAAGTATGACAAAATTATTTTGCTTCAAATTAATAAGTTTTTGCCTATCTCTAGGCACCTTGAATATCAAAGCATTGGATCAGTGTCAGACAGATGTTCACTGGTGGTCCTTCCATTAAATTATGACTTTCTACATGAACACCATGTCATCAACACCCTTTCGTCCTTCCAGTTGCAAGAGAAAGACCTGAGAGTACAGAGTTCTCAGCAGCCTTAATGGAAGGAATGAGATTTAAATAAATCAGTTAGACTAGGGTCTCTTTTGTTCTAGACAAGGAACTTCACTTATAACTGACTTGTCTTATGGTAGGGTTTCTAGAAATGCATAACCAGTGAAACATATATTTATGCATATAGATAAAGAGAAGTTTATTGTTAAGGAAATGGCTTACAATTGTAGAGTCCCAGGTCCCCACCAGAAGAAAGAGGAAGAGCATTTCCCATGTGTCCATTTTATTGGGAGCAGGCCACATCTCTAAGGAAGCATCCCTTCAATTAGGTGATATGAGCAGCCAGCCATCATAGAGTTAACTATGCCTGTTTAATGTTTAATCACCATGGGGATAAGCACACCTTAACCTCAACTGCTAAACCTCTGGAAATTCTGGCCTGGCCAACTTGACACAGAACCCTACCTGTTACGTACCTTGTTTGACGACATTCGTGAAGAAGAGCCACCTTTGCTCATGGTGATAGATTGTCCCCTTTTCTTTTAATGTTGGAGAAGTGCCTTGTATCCAGTCCCTTTTTGTTTTACTCGTTAATGACGCCATATTTATGCTGCGTTCACTCAGTCTTCATGGAAGTCTTATAAATTGCTATTCAACCAACCCAAGGTATTGAAATCATAAAATATGACAGTCTTTCTGTTCTCACAACTGCTTTTCTCCCTTACTAATGCTTTTCCTTTTTATTTCTTGCTTTAAACCTAAATTTAAACTGTTATATCAGCTTCTCAAAATGTTAATGATCAAGAAAACCTAACCACTGAAGAGACAATGGTACAATTTATGGAAAATGACAGCTGGCCCTCCATGTTACGAAAAGTCTGTGCAGTATATGACACTGATGACGATGAGAACAAGCAGAACACACATGTCAGGTGAGTGTCGTTCACTGGACATATAGCAGTGCTTCAGAGAGAGTCTGAAGAAGGTATCATGACATCAGAATATTCATAGAAATATAGGGAGCTCAGGTGGTACAAAGACTTGACGGCTAACCTAAAGACCATCCATTCAAATTCATTCAGTGACTCTGTGGGAGAAACACCTGGTGATGTGCTTCTGTGATATTTCTTGCCAAGAATACCCAGAGTCACTGTGAGCAGGAGTTGTGTTGCCTGCAGTTGACAACAACATAGCTATTCTTGTGTGTACCATCTGTGTAGCCTGTAGTCACTCTTAGCACACCATGTATACATGCCCACCCACCTCTGGTGCCTCCATTTGGACTCAGTGACTCATTAGGACACAGTAGAACTGATCCTTTGGGTTTCTGATTCTATAGCTCTTTACAGAAGCACATGAACTTGGGATTTTTCTGTGAAGTTTGTGAATTCAAACCACTGACGTTTCAGTTAGCTCAGTGCCTAACCCCCTTCAGCTGCATGGCTCCTATATATATGAAGGGGCTTCAGACAATCTGTGGGAAAATGGAACTCAAAGATAATGGAACTTTTCCATGTGTGTATATCTGTATGTGTGTACATATGTGTACACTGGGACTCCTTAACTTAGTAGTGGAGCTACTTTTGTGCCACCTAGGCAACTTGTCACTGACTTCCATAAAATCAATTCCAACTCTTAGTGACCCTGTCTACAGTTTCCAAGACTATCAATTTTTGTTGTTATGTGCCATGGTTCCGACTCAGCGACCCTGTACAGGGTTTCCAAGGCTGTAAATCTTTACATGATCAGAAAGCCTCATCTTTCTCCCACAGAACAGCTGGTAGTTTCGAACTGCTGACCATGAGCTTAGCAGCCCGGTTCGTAACCACTACGCTACAATCTTTACAGGAGCAAATATCCTCATTTTCTCTCTTTGACCTGCTGGTGGGTTTGAACAGCCAACCTTGTGGTTAATACCAGTTCTTACCTTACGTTGCGCTGGGGCTTCTTAGATATCTCATGTATATAAAGCCAGCTCTCATTTTGAGTGTTAACAGAACTTTCACATTAAAATATTTTTGTGAATGTGATTGAATGATATAGTGAATATTTGAAACAGCTTTTACTTGTAATCAATTATTCAGAAAGTTCCACATTTGGTAACACTGATAATAGTGGTGGAATCACTTCCAACTCATTTAACCTGTGAAATGTGAAACTATTCAGGGGTGAAAAATCATGTTTACTATCCATGGTAATGGTAAAATTGTAATACATTTATTTGTACTCAATTTTTAACAGAAGATATCTGGCAAACACTCTTTGTGGAAGAAGTGAAGACGATAAATTTGGAGAAAATTTCAGCCAAATTCAAAAATTTTCCTTATTTCAAAGTCATATGGACTTATATCCCTTTGAAGACCATTGGTGTGAAAAATCATTCAAGGATCTTTCCTCAGTTGAGCATTTTAACAGATTTCACTGTGGATGCGATGCCAACCAGTTTAAAGATTGTGGGGAAGCCAACATAAACTCTCCTGTGAGAATTCTCAAAGGAAAGAAATGCTATGAATGTAACTGCTGTGGCAAAGTTTTTAACCAGTCCTCAGTCCTCACAAATCATATGAGAACTCACAGTGGAGAGAGGCCTTACATATGTAATGAATGTGGCAAAGCCTTTAGGCAGTTATCACACCTCACAATTCATAAGAGATCTCACAGTGGAGAGAGACCTTATGAATGTAATGAATGTGGTAAAGCCTTTAGTCAGTCATCAAGCCTCACAATTCATAAGAGAATTCACAGTGGAGAGAGGCCTTATGAATGCAATGAATGTGGTAAAACCTTTAATCAGTCCTCAAAACTCATACTTCATAAGAGAACTCACAGTGGAGAGAGACCTTATGTATGTAATGTATGTGGTAAAGCCTTCAGTGAATCCTCAAGTCTCAGAAATCATGAGAGATCTCACAGTGGAGAGAGGCCTTATGTGTGTAATGAATGTGGTAAAGCCTTCAGTCAGTCAAAAATCCTCACAATTCATAAGAGAACTCACAGTGGAGAGAGGCCTTATGAATGTAACATATGTGGTAGCGCCTTTAGTCAGTCATCACACCTCACAAATCATAAGAGATCTCATAGTGGAGAGAGGCCTTATGAATGTAATCAATGTGGTAAAGCCTTTAGCCTGTCCTCACACTTGACAGTTCATAAGAGGTCTCACAGTGGAGAGAGGCCTTATGAATGTAATCAATGTGGTAAAGCCTTTAGTCGGTCCTCACACCTTACAGTTCATAAGAGAACTCACAGTGGAGAGAGGCCTTGTGAACGACTAACTAATGCAGAAAAGCCTTTAGTCAATCATCAAGCCTCATAAAGCATAATGGATTTCACATTGGAGAGAAGCCTTATGAATGTAGTGAATTACTCTTCAAGCCTCACTAAAGATATGCGAACTCACAGGAGATAGAGCCCTTAAGGATTGTGGGAAGACAACAGTCTCTTGTCTTTAGTGGTGCTGTACTGGACTTCAAACCACAAGGTCGGCAGTTCAAACACACCAGCTGCTCCTCAGAAACCCTATAAAGGGTCTCTGAGTTGGTACCAACTCAATGGCACTTGACAACAACAACACTGTTTTAGTATGCACTTTTGATTTTTTATATCTTATGAGTTTTTGTAAGTTTAGTTTTGCTTTTATTTGTACAGAAATACATTACTTTAGAATTACCCATCATTCTTCTAGCTATTTTCCTTTTTAGCAACAATGTTAAATATTAAGGTTTCTAATAACATTAAGGAGTCCAGGTGTGGCACTGTGGGCTCATGCACTGGACTGCAAAGTCTGTTTGAACCTGTAGGTCGGCAGTTCAAGGTCACCAGATGCTTCTAGGAAACCCTACAGAGGGTCACTATGGGTTGGAACCAACACAACAACACTTAACAACAACAACAACAACAACATAGTTAATGTTGTTAGCTGGCAGCAGCAATGGTCTCTGTCAGAGTAGTGAGGTTGTTGCAGGACTTGGCAGGGTTTCATTCTGTTGTGCGTAAGATTGCTGGGAGTTGATACCATCTCGACAGCACCTGACGACAACAACAACATTGTTTTTAATAAAGCTTATGTAAATATTTCTGCACCACTTTTGTCTGAACATACATTAAAAAATTTTCTGGCATATAGCCTTAGTTATGTTGATATCAAATTGATGGTGTTTGTATAGCTTTATAAGAAACTCAGGGGATGGGGGTTTCGTGGTGGCAGAGACAGGTAGGAAAAGCTCCATGGGTGGAGGATTGAAAACCCAGAGAAGCTGCCCTCACAGAACAACTCCAGAGCTCTGGATCTACCATAAGGTCCAGGACGTCAGTTTCCCGCACTCGCAAGTGAAAAAAGTCATGATATAAAGGAAAATATTGCAAGTTAAGAATCGCTGGAGACCGGACTCCCTCTGCGGCCACCCCACCTGGGTGGAGTTCAGAGGATGGGGCTACAGATAGACCTGTACAGGGAACCAGCACTAAAAGCGGTGCAGTGACATTTGCAAAAGGAGTTGCGGGGGATTCTACACATTTTTTCCTCCTATTCCCTGTTGCGCCTCCTTTGCCCAGCCTGGATGCCTTCAGGCAGGTGGGTGTACCACCACCCCCCCAAAAAAAGTCCAGCGCTGAACCCGGTTTTCCCATGGTATAGAGAGAAGAAGCTTGGTGGCTACTTATGACGTCAGCCTCGTGCTTGCTGCCCTAAAATTAACTTGTGCAGGACCCTTTACTCTGCCCTATCTAGCAAGAAAAAAGCACTCCGTCAGACCTGACAGACAAACCATAGAACAATCTGTAAAACCCAACGTATAAGGATGCAGCTATCTCAAGAATTACACTGTGCGTACGCAGTTACCTAACTGACCTTCAGAGACAAAAATAGTGGACAATCTTTCCCCCATTAACTTCTCAATATCTATCAGTGCACCTCTACGTTGGTGGCTAGAGGAGGAGCCTGATCAAGCAGACACCCCCACCCAGTGCTGGAGGCTTATACGATGCACACACACTGCCTGTGTAGCAAGGCAACTGGACAGTCTGCCACAGTTTTATTTTTGTTTCAAAGCGGTGGTTTTTGTCTCTGCTTTTATATTGCTTCTGCTTTTGGTCCTTTTGATCACACATTTTTCCTGTAGGTGGGAGCTTTTTCTGCCTACGTTTACCCAAGAAGAGAGCTGTCGTGGTCATATAGTCAAGCGACAATCGTACCCCATAATATTCCACCATTGAAACAAGAGCCAATAACAGCTGCTAAGCATTACGTGTGAAAAGGGAAGCCTATCTCCTGATCATATCCACCAGGAGACCCCAGTAAGCTTAATAACACAACAACAAACATCCATTTAAGCATTAAAAAATCCACATAACTACTGGAAATGACAAACAAAAGATCTCAAACACAGCAAACGATCTCACTATGTCCAAAAACTGAAAAGACTAACTGAGACAAATGCACTGGAGACAGACAAAGGCTTCCCAGAAGAGGAAGAGCAGGCTTTGGATTTGCCTGAGAAGGAATTCAGAAGAATGATATGGAAACAAATTCAAATGCTCCAAAAAGTGGTGGAGGAAAAGAAGAAGTCAGGAGAGTACTACAAGAACAATCAAGATTGATACAGCATTGGAAACAATTCAAAACCTGCAAAAAGAGGTCTGGGTGATCAATAATAAAATATCGGAAATGGACCATACACTAAAAGGGAAAAGGATCAGAATAGAAAAGATGGAAGCCAGAACTAGCAAGCTGGAAGACAAATCTCTCAATACTGGTAAGATGGAAGAGCAAGCAGAAAAAAGGATTTAAAAATCTGAAGAGGATCTAAGATTCATGCTGGATAACATGAAGAGGGACAACTTAAGAATTATTGACATTTCGGAACAGGAAGAATCAAGAGAAATCCACAGAGGAGATAGTTGAAGAGCTTCTGGAAGAAAATTTCCCTAACATCTTGAAAGATGAGAAGATAAACATTCCAGAAACTGAACGTACCCCAGGAAGGATAGACCCCAAAAGAAAGTCACCAAGACATATAATAATCAAGCTCTCCAAAATCAAAGATAAGGAGAGAATCCTAAAAGCACCCAGGGAGAAGAGACGTGTAACTTACAAAGGCAAGCAAATCAGATTAAGCTCTGACTTTTCAGCAGAAACCATGCAGGCTAGAAGGCAATGGGGAGACACGTACAAGATGCTAAAAGAGAAAACTGCCAACCAAGAATCGTCTATTTGGCAAAGCTGCCAATCAGATATGATGGTGCAATGAAAACATTCCACAATGAACAGAATCTCAGAGATGTTGTCAAAACCAATCCAGCACTTCAAAACATCATGAAGGGATTTGTTTGGGCTGAAAACCAACAAGAACAGACAACAACCAGAGATTGACATGCGTGGCAACACCACCTGGAACTCAGTCGACAGATAGCAGAGTTCAGAACAGAACAAAACTACAACAAATAATTCAAAGGAGCTGGGAGGTCAACCGAAGATCAAAATAATATCAATGTCAAAGAAGGGATAAATGTAGGAACAGAGACCCAGATGGTGAGGATATCAGGTAGATTACAGGATACAATGTTGTTGTTAAATGCTGTCGAGTCGGTTCTGACCCATAGCGACCCTCTAGAGGGTTTCCAAGGAGTGACTGGTGAGCTTGAACTACCAACCTTGCAGTTCAAACTGAATTTGCAGCCTAGCTCATTTACCCACAGCACCACATAGCCTATAAGATAACCCTAAAGAAAGTTAATACTGAAGTATTATGAACTTCAAGCAGAACAAGCAAACATGAAAACTAAGAAGAAACTGACAAGAAATAGCACAAAAACCCCCCCACAAACTCAGCACAAGAAGGCAATCAGAACAAAGGAACGAACAGCAGTACCAAAAAAATTAATATAATGGCAGCAAATAATTCATACCTATCAATAATTACGTTGAATGTCAATGGATTGAATGCACCAGTGAAGAGACAGAGTGGCAGATTTTATAAGAAAACAAGATCTTTCAATATGCTACCTGCAAGAGACACACTTTACACACAAAGACAAAAACAGACTAAAAGTGAAAGGATGGAAAAAATTTACCAAGTGAACTGCAACAATAAACAAGCAGTAGTGGCAATTCTAATCTTTGATAAAGTAAACTTTAAGACAAAAACCAGCATAAGAGAAAAAGGACACTATCTCATGATCAAAGGGTCAATTGATCAAGACAACACAACCATAATAAATATCTATGCTCCCCATGAAAAAGCACCACGATATATAAAGCAAACCTTACTAGAATTGAAGAAAGAAATAGATAAATCTGCAATTATAGTGAGAGATTTTAACATGCCACTTTTGAAAAGGGACAGAACAACCAGAAAGAAA
>NW_006408574.1:72125-73387 GCF_000296735.1 Chrysochloris asiatica | reverse complement strand
TGTAAAACTGATGATATGCCCTATAAACCTTCACTCAATCCACAATAAAAATCTTAAAAGAAAAAAAAAGTTTGTGGAAAAATTTAATTGAAAGGCATTTTCCATGAATTTATTGAATCCCCTTTCTGGATTTAATACATTGAACATTAATGATGTAATATCAGATTGGTTGTGCAATGACATAAAAGACATCATTCATGAAGAAACCAAAAGGTCATTTAAAAATAGGAAAGAAAGAAAGGACTAAAAGGGTTAAAAGGGATCTCCGAATAGACTTTGATATTTGCTGTTGGATATGGAATGCGTAAACTGAAATAAATAATGGAGAGAAAGAGCTGTAGGGAAGATTTCAAAAGATGGCTGAAGAATAAAAAGTGAAGTATTAAAATAATATGTGTACAGACTTGGAGTTAAAGAAAAAGGGGGTAGGAGCAACATACTCAGTATTTATCAATGTGAAAGAACTTAAAACATAAGACAAAGTCTAGAGTTACAATGCTGTAGGATTCAATGAGGAAAATATTGAACACAGGAAAATCTCATCAAGAAGAGCTGGGTAACATTCAGCCATTTCATGAGGTAGCATATGAACAAGAACTGATGGCCATGGAAGAAGAAGTCCTAAATACCCTGAAGGCATTTGAGAAAAATGAGACTGTAGAAATTGACTGAATATCAATGGAAATGTTTAACAAAGGGATAGAATGCTGAAGGTACTCACTCATCGTTTCCAAGCAATTTGGAAGAGAACTACCTGGCCAACAGACTTGAAGAGATCTAAGAATCTGCCCATCTCAAAATAAAGTGATCCAATAGAATATGGAAATGATCAAATCACATATAATTCAAACTGTTATGAAAATTGTTCAGAATATTTTGTAGCAGTATGTCGACAAGAAACAACCAGAAATTCAAGCTGGATTCCGAGTACTTTGCCTCATTTACTGATGAAGATCCAAGACTATCTAGCCTTCATTATGGATTGGTCTTCACTGTAAATGAGGGCTATCATTCCTGAACTCAGCTCTATCTTAGTCACAGAGAATACTAGTGTGAAAATGGAGCGGAGGCCATGGCTGACATCTTACTGATAGGTAAGTGTGGAAGCAGGAGAATATCGACCACCACGCTTGACCGAAGCCGTGGTATTTTCAGTAACCTTACATGCATGTGAAAGCTGGACAGTGAATAAGGAAGACCATAGAAGAATGGATGCTTTTGAGTTATGGTGTTGGAGGAGAATATTGAAAGTGCCATGGGCT
>NW_006408574.1:38336-71650 GCF_000296735.1 Chrysochloris asiatica | reverse complement strand
ATGTCTCCACACTCCAGTCTTACTTGTCCTATTCTGACACCAACCATCCCTCCACCACGCTCTACTTTCTGCTGTGGATGGTCACACTGTAATGGTCACATACAACTCACAGCTCACAGACGATGCTTAGAAATAAGGGGTTTATTAGGGAACTTAACACGGGTACAAATCAGACTCCAAACAGCTGGCCCTGTTCACGTTAGCAGTGCCGCTTCTCAATCATGCGCACAGGCACAGTTTACTTTACTTTGTCTGAGGCCTCTTGCCTTCTACCCTGTTGAAGCAAGTGTAACAATCTCCGTTAGCTGTGTAGATAAATGCTCAGAGGGCACTCGATACCTACTGTCCAGCCTCCTAGCCAAAGACACTCTGTTTTACTCTATTCTCGGGCCAGGAAATCACTGCTCTGTTTCTCTGTGTCGCTCCCACTGCCGCTGCTGCCGCCTCTCTGCACAGCATGTTGCTCCACAAGCCGAGCCGTGCTGGGATCCTCCTTTCTTGCCTCAGAAATTGTTCCTTTTTATCTGAGTGGATGGAAAAACTGACTAACCTCTGGGTTAGAGTCCCATACACTCTATTTGCATGTGCCTACCAATTTGGTGGAAATTACAAAAGCTGTGACTATTAGAGACATATTAAATAATTGACTGTACCACAGCCTGGAAGATGTTTGCCTGTGTCTTATTGATTATGCAAAAGCATTCAACAGCATGGATTATTGCAAATTATGGGTAACATTTAAAGAAATGGGAATCCTGTAATAGTAATATTCATATGGAAATTATTCCTATATATGTATATGACGCTGCAGGTTAATGCGCTGAACCGCAAGGTTGTTCTGAACCACAAGGTTGCCTGTTCAAACTTATCAGCTGCTCCTCAGAAACCCTATACAAGGTCGCTATGAGTCAACAACAACAACATATAAAGAGTTTACTATCAAGGCAATGATTTATTATTGTATAATCCCAGATCCCCAGCGGAAGAGAGAACAAGTTAGATCCTTTCCTTGTGTCTGTTATCTTTGGAGCAGGCCACACCCCCAAGGAAGCAGCGCTTCAATTGTTTGGCTTCTCATAGCCAATCGGAATAGAGTTAACTATACTTGTGTTGGCCTTCTGGTGTGGCACTGTGGGTTAATGTGCTGGAATGCAATGTCAGTTTGAACTGCAAAGTTTAAGATCACCAGTCGTTCCTTGGAAACCCTATACTGGGTCTTTGTGAGTCAGAATCAACTTGACAACACGTAACAACAACAGAGCTCTGATAGCATAGTGGTTACAAATCGGGTGCGAAACCTCAGGGTCAGCAGTTTGAAACTACCAGCTGCTCCGCGAGAGAAAGATGAGGCTTTCTGCTCCTGTAAAGATTTACAGCCTCGGAAACCCTGTACAGGGTCGCTATGAGTCGGAAGCGACTCCACAGCACATAAGAACAACAACAACAACAATACTTGTATTAGGTTTCATAAACTCAATGCATAATCTCAAAATAAAGAAAGTTGTGAAGTCATACTTGCATATGTATTCATTTACATGTGCAAAGGTCCCATTCTGCAAGCCAGCCTCCTGCTCTGAGCTACACAGCCTTACTGAGTCCATGGGCCGGGGCTCGGCAGCTGCCCCGTCTCTCCGTGTCGCCATCTCTGCTGCTGTTACTGCTGACAGGGAGTCCCTGCTCCACTCCTGCTCTTCCTTCTTGATGGTCCGAGGATCTTCTGTCCTGAAAGATGAACTACTCATAATTATAATCCTACTACCAGTTACTCACAATTGAAATCTTAAAATCCTGTCATTATCATCCCTCACCTCCCATCTGAAAAAGAGGGAAACTGTTCAGCGAGGACCCTATCTTCTCCGCCTCATTCTGAAACTTAGCACACTCATGAAAGCTTGTAAGTCAACCTCTGCATGCCTTTATGTTGTTTGGTGTTACGTGCTGTTGAGTCAGTTCTGACTCAGTAAGATTGGCAGTTCAAGCTCACCAGCTGCTCTTCAGAAACCCTATACAGGGTTGCTGTGGGTCAGAACCGACTCGAAGGCACATAATGACAACAATTCTGTGTTGGGTTTCCACGGATTGGCTGGTGGGTTTGAATCACCTGTGCTTAGCCGTACAGTGCTGACCCCACAGCATCATAGTAGGGCTCCTCATGTCTCTATAGGTGCCCCCATTTTTGATAGACAGTGTCTAAATTGCCCATCCTTATCAACCCAGTACAGTGAGGAAACAAGCATGTTCCTTGATCTGAAGAAACTTCTTTTCTGTTTGGAGTTTGCAGCTTCTACAACCATAAGTAAAAGTTCACTCCCTCAAATTACAGCAATTCACACTCACTCACAGTATCAGACAATTCACAGTCGCACACAGTATCAGAGAGTTCACAGTCGCACACAGTATCAGAGAGTTCACACTCACTCACAGTATCAGACAGTTCACACTCACTCACAGTATCAGACAGTTCACACTCGCACAGAGTATCAGACAGTTCACACTCACAGTATCAGATAGTTCACACTCGCACACAGTGTCAGTTCACTCACTCACAGTATCAGACAGTTCACACTCACAGTATCAGACAATTCACACTCACACACAGTATCAGACAGTTCACACTCACAGTATCAGACAAGTCACACTCACTCACAGTATCAGACAGTTCACACTCACACACAGTATCAGACAGTTCACACTCACTCACAGTATCAGACAGTTCACACTCACTCACAGTATCAGACAAGTCACACAGTATCAGACAGTTCACACTCGCACACAGTATCAGACAGTTCACACTCGCACACAGTATCAGACAGTTCACACAGTATCAGACAGTTCACACTCGCACACAGTATCAGACAGTTCACACTCGCACACAGTATCAGACAGTTCACACTCACAGTATCAGACAGTTCACACTCGCTCACAGTATCAGACATCTTTATCTTCATCCAGTCAGGTACTGCTCACAACTCAGCTCTAGCCACTATCGCTGGGTCACATGAGTACCATCTGACCTTGCAGTTCAAGTTAACCCACAGCGCCACACCAGGACTCCCTACTTACATACGTGTTGTTGTGAAGTGCCATCGAGTCAATTCTGACCCATAGTGACCCTGTATAGGGTTTCTAAAGAGCAGCTGGTGAGTTTGAACTGCCGACCTTGCAGTTAAAACAGCTTTGCAGTCAGGCGCATTAACCCACAGTGCCACACCCCCAAAAAAAGTCTCTTTTTTCTGGATCACTTTGAACTCCCCTTCTGGCAAATCCAGGCAAGTATAAACTGAAGGTAGGTTATAAGCTCTTGGTAATCACCACACATGTATGTCTGGTTTAGAATAATAGGCAGGAGAAACCAACACCCATAAACACTTAAGTTCTCTCTTCTCCCTTGGACCAACCCCATTCATATGCATATGGACTTTTGCCTGTGGCTAGGTGTATTCCAGAAGGCCCTGTTCCCCATATCAACCATCCTATTTAACCAGGCTAAAATCTGCTCTAGGCAACTCCCAAAGCTGTCCTCTCCCCTCTTAAGCAAAATCAAAACTAACCATCTAAAACTGAAAAACTTTACTTCCTATGCATCTTGGTTCTTTCTCTTACAAAACCTCATACTTTGATGGGTCTGGAGCCCTTACAATGAACCCCACTCCTGGCACCAGCTGTTTAAACCATTTAGGGACCATGTCTGACTTCCTCTGACTCCACAAGTGGGAAAGAAGATATTCACAATCCATCCAAGGCCAGTTCCTCTAAAGTAGAAATCAGGCCTGCTCCAGCCTCTATCAATGCATTTACAAGTAGTCAGACTTGAGAACTCATATAGGAAAGTCACTCTCTTGGTACCACATACCTTAGTCTATGTTTTTAAGAGAAGCAAAAACATATATATATATATATATATATGTTAAGTGCCATCGAGTCAGTTCTGACACATAGCAACCCTTTCTCTGTAGGGTTTCTGAGGAGCAACTAGTAAGCTTGAACCACTGCCCTTGCAGTTCAAACAGCTTTGCAGTCTGGCGCTGTATGTATGTATGTGTGTATGTGTGTGTGTATGTATGTTACCTACTTACCTATCTATCTATAAATGTTTGTACATACATACATACATACAGAGATGTTTATTATGAAGGAAATGGCTTACTTACACTTGTAGAATCCCAGGTCTCCAGTGGAAGGAAGAGCGTGTGAGAAACACTGTCAGTACACTGGCCCTGCCTCAGTCTCTCGAGGCTGCAGTATAAACCCCTGACTCCAGTGGGTCTCCGGAGGGAGAACTAAGGTGGGCCACCTTATCCCATATCAGGTTACTGATAAGTTATCACAAGTGCTTACCAACAAATGTTCAAGAAATCCAATCTGTACTCATTTTAGCGAGAGTGAAGCTTTTTAATGTGATTTTGCAAAATTGGGCACTGAGCCCAGAAGACTAGGGCAGATGCTTTGTGCAGTTTGCCTCACAGAGAATTTAATTCTCCTAGTTCAAGAGAGCCCCTCTCCTCGTTGACTGAGTACTGTGGGATTAACTGTGTTTCCCTTGATGGTGGCATTCTTATTTAAAATGCCTAGTCAGCAAACATGAGCATCTATTATTTACACTAGCCAACAATTTCAGTTAGCAACTTGTTGGACTCCCCACATTCCAGAAGATGGACCATCCACCCTAAGAGTTATTTCTCACAAATCCTTTCCTTCTCTCTTTACAGTTGTTGGTCTCATCTTCATTTATACTTCTCAAATTTATCTAGAAGGAAGCTGTTGGCTTTCTGCCTCATAAAGTGTATCATCTCTAGAAATCCCTAAGAGTGGTAAGTTGGTTTATTGATATGCCATGGGCGTGTTTATTCACAGCAATCTCGATTAGCCTCCAGACTAGTCCTTGGATGCAGGGTGTGGTACAACATCCAATAGCTGTCAGAATTCCAGCCACTATTATGAGAGAGCTGAGGATTGAAGCGGCTGTATTGTTCCACTTTCTCAACCCCTTCTCTAACCAGTCAGGAAAAGTATCACTACTTCCAGCCAATTCATTAGCTAGGGTGGGGAATCCTTGCAGGGCCTTTGTGATCGTTCTGTTAGGAGCTGTGTTGTTGGAGATAAAGGGACAACACTTGACTCCCAATATTACACATACCCTTCCCTTTTGGGCTAGCATCATGTCCAGTGCCATTCGGTTTTCCCAAACGATCTGGCTAGTAGCAGCTGCCTGGCTAGCTACCCTTGTAGGCTGTCTCTGGTGTAGTTTATGAACCTGTAAAGGAGCTCTGGTAGCGTAGTGGTTACGAATCGGGCTGCGAACCTTAAGGTCAGCGGTTCGAAACTACCAGCCGCTCCGCGGGAGAAAGATGAGGCTTTCTACTCCCGTAAGGATTTACACCCTCGGAAACCCTGTACAGGGTCGCTATGGGTCGGAACCGACTCGACGGCACTTAACAACAACAACAAATTGGTTATAGTACATGTAATTAGTCTACAGTCCTGGGGTGGCGCTGTGGGTTAATGCACCAGACTGCAAAGCTGTTTGAACTGCAGGGTCGGTGGTTCAAGCTCATCAGCTGCTCCTCGGAAACCCTATACAGGGTCACTATGGGTTGGAATAGACTCAATGGCACTTAAAAACAACAACAACAACAGTTACATTTATGGTAGACCACCAGAAAAGAATACTCTTAAAACCTGCAGGTATTTAATTCTTAGCTTTAAATTTGTTAGCAACTCCCCTCGAGACTCCAGTGGGGCCTGTATAAATATGTGGATGTAAAGATCTTGGGATGGGATGGGAGAGATCTTGGAGCTCAGGATTTCTCACCATGCTCGGTTTTCAGCAGAATGTTAGGGTGAAGGGAATTGCCAGCTGGACCAATGCGCACGTCCCAGTTCAAACGGACGGTAATCGGAGACATTCCCTTTTCCACAATACCACCAGGCATCCGCCGGGGATACTCAGAGGGCCAGATTGTTGGCATTCCTAGGCTCACTGGTGACATCTTGGACGTGGGTGCAAGTTGTCAATTCTCCTATGTTCCTGCCTTGAAAGAAAAGAACAGTGGTCCATCATCCCTATGGAGAACGAGAGAACTGCTTTCAGGTTTGATTGCTGCAGCACAGGAAAGAGCACTGACAAGCCCGTCCAACTTTCAGTTCCTCAAGCGCCCTTGTCTTGGTACAGAGCCAACAACATGCAGTACATTCCTGATGGATCCGAATTCCAACCAAGGGAAAAGGGAACTATCAGCTGCACAAGTGTGACAATCTCTTGTGTAGATGGTGCTGTCTCATCCCTCGAGAAGCTGTAGGGCTCCATGGAGAGCATGGAATGTACCGGTATGTGCTGATTAGGTTATCTCCACGTCTCCCAGAGGGACTGTTGGACCCCATCCAAGGAGCTCTGGGGAGTCCTGGGGTGATGCTGTGGGTTAATGTGCTGGACTGCAAAGTCGGTTTGAACTGCAAGGTCGGATTTTCAAGCTCCCCAGCCGCTCCCCAGAAACCCTATACAGCATTTCTGTGGATCGGAACCGACTCAATGGCATATAACAACAAAGGAGCTCTGGTAGTATAGTAGTTGTGAATCAGGCTGCTAACCTCGAGGTTAGCAGTCATTCCCAAACTACCTGCTATCCTATGGGAGAGAAGAGGCTTTCTGCTCCCATAAAGATTTACAGTCTTGAAAACCCTATGCAGGGTCACTAGGAGTCGGAACTGATTCCATGGCACACCGCCACCACTATCGCATAACCAGTATGCTTTTTCGCTTCAGTCCGTAAGGAAGATCCATCTGTACACAGTCTGTCTCCCCATGTAGAGGGATTTCCCTTTGGTCTTGTCTGACCTTCGTTTGGTGTGCTCTCATGTCTTGGCAGCTGTGCTCAAGGGTCTCTGGGTTTTCCTCTCCTTTCCATAGAAGGCTGGCAGGCTTTAAGCAAGTCTTGGTTAAGACCAGGGCATCCCTTTCTAGTAGTATCGCTTCATTCGAGAATCTCTCAGCCACCTCCCTGTCCTTTAGTTTCATATGTTCCTGACCTGATGTGGGGTACTCATGATTAGCGCTCCCCCGAAAGTCAACTTTCGACTCTCTTCCAACAGCAGGGCAGTAGCAGCTACTGCCTGGACACACTCTAGCCACCTTCTCGAGACAGGAGCTAACAGTTTGGATATAAAAGCAACAGGTTGCTTCCTACCCCCTGCCCAATCCAGGTAAGGACTCCAAGAGCCACACCTTGAGCCACTGTAGTGAACAGGTGACAGGGCTTCTCTAACGATGGTAGTGCCAACACTGGGGCTGTCATCAATGCCTTAAGTTTTCTATTGCCTGAATCTCTGGGGGGTGGGACCAGACCAGACGGCTCAGGCTTCTCTTCTAAAAGCTGGAGACAGAAAACTTTCGTTCTTTGGGTACAGGAGTCACTCCACAGCCCACAGTAACTGGTCCGTCCCAACAGCTTCCTGAGTTCCCTCTTTGTCTTAGGGAGGGGCAAGCTCACAATCACTGAAATTCGCTTCCTTCACCGATCAGGTGTCTTAGGTATCCTCCCTCTTTTTCTACAAACTTTAGCTTACTTTTAGAGAACCTTTTTCTATCCAGGAAAATGGAGTAAACTTAGAGTAGTTTACTCCACCTGGCTCTTGTTTTGCCCTGAGATTAATAAACCAATCACGTATTGTAGTAACTGAGTCTCTACCTGTGGTAGAAACCCTTTATGGCTTTTCCTAGGACCTGACCAAATAAATTGGAAGCCTCAGTGAGTCCCTGGGGTAACATTTTCCAGTGATACGATTATTTTTTTCCAGTCTGGGGGTTTTCCCACTTGGAGTCAAAGAGATCTCTACTCTCAGGATCAAGGGGCACACCCAGAATGCACCCTTCAATTCTACCACAGTAAAGCATTTATATTCATAGGGGAGCTTACTGAGGAGGGTTAGGGTTAAGGTTAGGGTTAGGGACCACTGGTTGATGGGTTCCGACAATTTGAATCATGGCTCTCAGGTCCTGAACCAGCCTATACATTCCATCAGATTTCTTAACTGGGAGAATTGGGGTGTTGTAGGAGGTTGGAGGCCATCTCTCACTAAGCCCTCTATTACTGGCTGCAGACCCTTTCTCCCCTCTATGGGAGCAATTGTCTCCTATGGATCATCTCCATGGGTGGAATTTCCAACCCTTCCCTGTTGCGTTCTTTAAACCATACTAACAGGTCAGCCTTTTCTTCCTTCTCTTCAGTCAGAATTCTCATATTTACCTTACCTGCTCCTCCTCCACCCCCACCCTAACTCCACTTTTACAATTAGGGTCCATCTCAAAAGATTCATCCCTACTTCTGGGACATAAAGAAGCCTGTCTTGTACTTGATCAAGTCCCCTTCTGAGTAACGTTTTCTGAAATACAGGAGCCTGGAACCCTTCGCCCATATCTCCCTGCACTGTTAGGTTGTCTGTTGATAACTTGGTGCCTTTTGGCAGGTCAGGGAGGATTGGGTGGTCCCAGTGTCAATTAGAAAGTCATTTCCTTGTCTTTGAGTCCCACCTTCAGATTTATCAAAGTGCCTGGTGGGGCCCAGTCATAAGGAACCCCGGACTCCCACTAGTCCTCATCAAAGGCCATAAGGGCAGTCACCTTTTCTTCTTCTTCGTTTTATTACTGGGCATTCTCTTTTGAATGATCATTTATCTGCTGGTGGGTTTAGGGGCCTGGCCCAGCCCTCTCCTCCCTATCCTCTGAGGAAGCTAAACACTGTAACCACTGTCCCACTTCCTAGAGGATGGGGAAGGGGGTGTCTTGTTCTAGACTCTTGTTAACTATTTTATTCACAGTAGATACCATGATTCTTGCTTTTTGCCTTGTTTTTTCCTCTTCACTTTACAAAAACGTTCTGAGTTTCTCTTAACAGTTCATAAATGGGTTGCTCACTCCATCCCTCAACCTTGTGTACTTTCTTAACGATGTTGAGTTACTGGTTACAAAGCTGACTTTTCGGAGTGCTTGTCCTATTTTACTCTCTGGGTCAAACCCACAGTGTTTTGTCATTTGATCCCTAAGTCTCTGGAGCAAAGCCTACGGGGTTTCCTCTCTCCCTTGTTGGGCCTTGAAAGCCTTGGCCACATTCTGGGATCTGAGGATGGATTGCCTTAGTCCCTCAATAATTACTCCTCTAAGTTCCTGCATCTGACATCGGTCTTCAGGGTCATTGTTGTCCCACCCTGGGTCAATGTTGGGCAATTTCTATTCGGGAGAAGGAGCATCTCACCCCGCAGGAAAGTGTTCCTTCTCCCAAACTGCCATAGTCGCTCCCCTCTCTTCCCTGTGAACAGGATGGTCATAATGCACATCATTGCCCCCCAAGTATAATCATTGGGCCTAGAAATGAATCTAATTGTTCCTCCAGGCCAAGGGGGTCTTCCAGGAGGGATGTCATTTCCTTCTTCAGTCCTGGTGACGAGTGGCACTGCTGGACGTCTCTTCCTTCTCAAACCTGCATAGGACGGGGCAGTTGGCTGTTTCCTTGTTATTCTTGGTCCCAGCTCCCTCACTATATGTAGTTCCTGTCTCTTTCTGCCTTGTGGCATAAGGGGGTGGCAGGCAGGATTTTGACCGAGGCTCCCCCTTTTCTTCGTTAAGGGGGGAACATCTTCTGAACTGATTCCACTCCCCCTACTGACCAACAAAGAGCATAGGCTAGTTCTTCCTGAGAAGGCCAAGGTCTGTCGTTCACATGAAGGGTTCGGGCCTGGCAGACCCAGTCCTCATTGCAATCAAATTGAGGCCAAATAACCAACAATGTCTAACCATCTTTTGTTGATCTTTTCCCCGTGTTTGGGGACTGTCCCCCCAGGCCCTCAACATTCTCCCCAAAAGGCCTGTCAGGAGGGATGTGTGTGGGAGGCTCTCTTCCTCCCTTTCTTTCTTCTTTCCTAGGCCTAGAATTTTCGTTCCTCATTTTCTATTGGTATTGGTGTCTGGTATCTGAGTTTCCCTATGTGCTCAAACTCCTAGTTCCTGGAGGTTATTTTGCACACCCTGAGATTTGCTTCCTCTGTCACCAGCCGTTTCCCTCGCAGGAGAACAGAACCGCAGATCGGGACTCCACACTTGCTTCCCTGTGCATTCAACCCCCCTATTTCCTTGGAGGTTTCTTGCACACCCCAAGATTCGCTTTGTCTGGCTCCAGCCATTTCTTTTGAGGGAGGACATAACCGTGGTTCAGGACTCTGCACTCACCACGCGTCTTTAACTGTCTCGGGTCTTTCTGGCTCTCACTGGGAGGCAATCACCTCTGTGGAGCAGGCCACTGAAACCAGGCAGGATTACCACTCCAAGCGGGCAGAAAATCCCCATTGAACCCCCAGTTTGTGAGAAACATTGTCGATACCCCAGATACTGCCTTGACCCCTCTTGGGTACTAGTGGGTTAGGGTTAGGGTCAGTATAAAGCCCTGAGTGGCACCTCACCCCGATGGGGCTCCAGAGGGAGAACTGGAGCACATCGTCTTATCCCGTATGAGGTTACTTACTGACAAACACTCAGGAAATCCAAACTACTGATTTTAGCACGAGTGAAGCTTTTTATAATTCGATTTTGCAAAATCAGATGCCAAGCCCGGAAGTCACAGGCAGACACACCATGAGGCTGTTTCACAGAGAATTTTATTCTCCTATTTCAAGGAAGACTTTCCCCAGGTTCCTCATTGACTGAGTCCTATGGGGTTAACCATCTTTCTAGGATGTCACCTTCTGTTCCTTGATGGTAGCACTGTAATTTAAAGTTCCTAGCTGTGGAACTGGTTCCTTTCCCCTTCCCCCATGAACTTCTGTTGTTACACTGGCCAACAATTTCAATTAGCAACTTCCAGGATCCCCTTCATTCCTGAAGATGGACCACCCTAACTGTTATTTCTCACAAGAGGCAGAGTCATTTCTTCCTGTCCATTATTTTGGGAGCAGGCCACATCCCCAAGGAAGCATCCCTTTGATTGGATGATATGAGCAGCCAGCCATCATAGAGTTAACTATGCCTGTTTCATGTTTAATCACCATGGGGATAAGCACATCTCAACTGTTAAACCTCTGGAAATTCTGGCCTGGCCAATTTGACACAGAACCTACCTGTTATGTACCTTGTTTGACGACATTCGTGAAGAAGAACCACCTTTGTTGGAGAAGTGCCTTGTATCCAGTCCCTTTTTGTTTTACTCGTTAATGACGCCATATTTATGCTGCGTTCACTCAGTCTTCATGGAAGTCTTATAAATTGCTATTCAACCAACCCAAGGTATTGAAATCATAAAATATGACAGTCTTTCTGTTCTCACAACTGCTTTTCCTCTTTATCTCTTCCTGTGAACCTGAATTTAAATTGTTGGATCAGTGTCTCAGAATGTTAATGATCACAATAACCTAACCACTGAAGAAGCAATGATACAGTTTATGGAAAATAGCAGCTGGCCCTCCGTGTTACAGAAAGTCTGTGAAGTATATGACACTGGCGATGAGAACAAGCAGGACACACATGTCAGGTGAGTGTCGTTCACTGGACACATAGCAGTGCTTCAGAGAGAGTCTGAAGAAGGTATCATGGCATCAAAATATTCATATAAATATAAGGAGCTTAGGTGGTACAAATGATTAAGTACTTGCTTGCTAACCAAAAGATTGTCAATTCAGATTCATCCAGTAGACCTGTGGGAGAAAGACCTCATGGTTTGCTTCTGTAATACTTCCTGCTGAGAACTCCTGACATGGCAGTTCTGGTCTGTCATTGGAGTCACTATGAGCAGGAATTATCTTGCCTGCATCTGACAGCAATCTGTGTATTCATGTGTATGCCATGTATGCACCATCTCCTCACTCTGAGCCCACCACTGACATATATAGACTCACTTACCTGCTGATTCCATTTGGACTCGAGGGACTCCTTAGGACAGAGTAGAACTGATCTGTAGAGTTTTCAATTCTGTATCTACACAAGCCGACTTAACTTCAGAGTCCTCTGTGGCACTGGTAGGTTCAAACCAGAGGCCTTTGAGTTAGCATTCAAGGCTTAACCCACTTCACCAGCATGGCTCCTATATATAAAGTGGCTTCGGTTTGTGGAAAAATGGATAATGGAAAAAAGATAATGGACTTATTTCACAAATTTTTAAAGATGTCTTTGTGTGTGTGTGTATGGGGATGCATACATGTGTTTATAGGGATATCGATGTACATCTATATGGAGTCATGGTGGTGCACTGGATTAATCATTGGGCAGAGAACTGCAGGTGCCATGGTTCAATACCACTAGTTACTCCTTGAGAAATGGATGAAGCTGTGTCCAAGATTTATAGACTCAGAAACTCTAAGTACTTCTACTGTATTCTAAAGGGCACTAGGAGTCAGAATTGACTCAGTGACAGTGAGCTTTTACATATGTGTGTATATGTGTATATGTGTGTATATACATATAAAGGCATGTTGGGTCTATTATGACACATGACCACTTTTACATCTATGTGTGTTTATATGTGTATATGTGTGTATATACATATAGAATCATGTTGGGTCTATTATGACACATGACCACGTTTACATCTGTGTGTGTATATATGTGTATTTACATATAAAGTCATGTTGGGTCTGTTATGACACATGACCACTTTTACATCTATGTGTGTATATACATATAGAATAATGTTGGGTCTGTTATGACACATGACCACTGTATCACTGGATTTGTTCAAACTGCCTGTTTTACATTAGTTGTTATTAAGTGCCGTCAGGTTGGTTTCAACTCATACAGACCCTAAAACCGGGTTTCCAAGGAGCACCTGGTGAGTTTGAACTGACATATTTATGAATTAAAAGTCTCATATTTTGTAACCTAGTTCATAATAATAGTGATAGAATCACTTCCGAGTCATTAAATCTATGATATGTGAAACAATTTGGGCAAAAAAAGATCATGTTTACTGTCTGTGTTAATGGTTAAATTGTGACGAATTTATTTTAACTCCCTATTTCTAGCAGAAGACATCTAGCAATGTCTGTTTGTGGAAGAAATGAAGACAATAAATATGGAGAAAAATTCATCCAAATTCTAAATATTTCTGTGTTCAAAAGATGTATGGACCTACATCCCTTTGAAGACCATCGGAGTGAAAAATCATTCAAGGGTCTTTCCTCAGTTGAGCATTTTAACAGATTTCACTGTGGATGCGATGCCAACCAGTTTAAAGAATGTGGGGAAGCCAACATAAACTCTCCTGTGAGAATTCTCAAAGGAAAGAAATGCTATGAATGTAACTATTGTGGCAAAGTTTTTAGTCAGTCCTCAGTCCTCACAAATCATATGAGAACTCACAGTGGAGAGAGGCCTTACATATGTAATGAATGTGGCAAAGCCTTTAGGCAGTCATCACACCTCACAATTCATAAGAGATCTCACAGTGGAGAGAGACCTTATGAATGTAATGAATGTGGTAAAGCCTTTAGTAAGTCATCAGACCTCACAATTCATAAGAGAATTCACAGTGGAGAGAGGCCTTACGAATGTAACAAATGTGGCAAAGCCTTCATTCGGTCCTCACACCTTACACTTCATAAGAGAATTCACAGTGGAGAGAGGCCTTATGAATGTAATGAATGTGGTAAAACTTTTAGTCAGTCCTCAAAACTCACAGTTCATAAGAGAACTCACAGTGGAGAGAGGCCTTATTTATGTAATGTATGTGGTAAAGCCTTCAGTGAGTCCTCAAGTCTCAGAAATCATAAGAGATCTCATAGTGGAGAGAGGCCTTATGAATGTAATGAATGTGATAAAGCCTTCAGTCAGTCAAAAAACCTCACAGTTCACAAGAGAACTCATAGTGGAGAGAGGCCTTATAAATGTAATGAATGTGATAAAGCCTTTAGTCAGTCAAAAAGCCTCACAGTTCATAAGAGATCTCACAGTGGAGAGAGGCCTTGTGAATGTAATGAATGTGGTAAAGCCTTTAATCAGTCCTCACACTTCACAATTTGTAAAAGAACTCACAGCGGAGGAAGGCCTTCTGATTGTAAGGTGATTAAAGCTTTAGTGAGCCCTCAAGTCTCAGAAATCATAAGAAATATCACAGTGGAGAGAGGCTTTAGGAATGAATTAAATGTGGTAAAGCCTTTCGTCTGTCATCAAGCCTCATAAAGCGTAGTAGATCTCCCATTCCACAGGAGCTTTATGAATGTAATGAATGTGGCAATAGTTTTCATTAATACTTAACCCTCACTAAGCCTATATGAACTCACAGAAGACAGAGGTCTTAAGAACTTTTGGAAAGCCAGAGTTTGTCTTTAGTGGTACTGTAGGATAAGCACTGGACTTCAAACTGCAAGATCAGCAGTTTAAACTCACCAGCTGCTCCTCGGAAACCCTATTTATACTCCTCCTAAACCTTATAAATGGTCGCTAAGTTGGAAATGACTTTGATAGAACTTAACAACAATGTGTTATAGTTTCCACTTTTAATTTTTTAATTTGAGACATTTTGAATATACTGTGTGAATTTTTATAAGTTGTCTTTTGCTTTTATTTGTATAGAAGTACATTTTATTTGAATGACCCATCTTTCCTTTAGAGATTTTCCTATTTAACGAAGTTAGCTATGAACTTTAACTGTTAATGGTTTGAGAACATTAGTAGCTAACGTAGTTAATTGGCAGCAGCAGCGAGTTCAGGCACCATTTGTGAAGTTGGAGCCAGACTGGGCAGGGTTTCATTCTGCTCTATGTCAGTGTGCTATGAGTCGATACCAACTTGAAAGCACCTAACAACCACAACAACAACATTTTAAATAAAAGCTTTTATAAACATTTCTGTACCACTTGGTCTGAACATAAATTTATAATTTTTCTTGCATATATCCTTAACTTATTGTTGTTGTTGTTGAGGGCCATCTAGTCGGTTCCGACACATAGTGACCCTGTATAGAGTTGCTGGTGAGCTTGTACTGCTAATCTTGTGGCTCAAACCAAGTTTGGAGTAAGTGTTTCTAGAGTTTTATAAGAAACTCAGTCTGTTTGTAAAGAGGGCTTTTCCATTTTGTATTCCTGCCAGCAATAGCTCGCTGCGGGTACTGCCAGGATGTGCAGATACTCCTTTCTGTTTGGCCGTGGTATCAGGGGAGGGGATGAGGATGATGGCTCATCTGTGAGGGGAAGGGAAGGCTGGAGCAATCTGGTTTAGATCAAGGCGGCCTCTGGGCTTTGCCACCACTGACAGCCTGGTCCAAACCTAGATCTCATGAGTCTTTTTAGGGAAAGAAACGGTCTTTTAATTCAGGGTCCAGCTGTAGGAAGTGGATTCTGGGTCATGCCATCACAGTCCCTGGTGCCATGTGCATTACTGTCTTCCTGGTGTGGAAACCAGAAATCTGTGTGTGCATTTGAGCTAGTGCGTCAGCCAGTAGGCAGCCATCTTACTATCCAATACGCCCGTGTCTGTGTCTGAAGTGAGGTTTTTCCCAGCTGGCAGAAGTCCAAGTCAAGGTGTTGGCTGGTGACAGCGGAAGGGCTCCAAAGTGATGATTTTGGGACAAAGGTTTCTTGTCCCACAAGGGTTTCTTGGGAGCCACGGCCCCTCCAAAAGCATAGCATGTTTTCCCACACTTTGGTCTGAGCTCATTGCAACATTTTGCTATGGCTGCCACCTGGGTCTTGGATTCCTGGGGTGGTCCTGGAAATGTGAGGGTGCTTTTACATCTATTGTGCTCTGCCCACCCCAAATCAACATGTGTACCCTCTCTCCTGGAGGAGCCCTGGTGTGATGCCGAAGGTTAATGCGCTGGACTGCCAAGTTGGTTTGAACCGCAAAGTTGGTGGTTCAGGCTCACCAGCCACTACTTGAAAACCCTGTGTAGTGTCACTGTAAGGCAGAACTGACTCAATGACACTTAACAACAACAACCCTTCCTGTTAAAGAGAGTCTTCCTCAGCCTTGTTCTAGCCTCCTTTATTTGGAAACCTGGTTTATTATACTAAGCACTTGCTCTATTTCTCTGACTTTGAGTGTCTGCTATTCATATTAGATCATTGATATTTTGCTGAAAAATCATTTCAGGTTAGTAACTAAACAGTAACTAACCCAATGAAAACTGCATAAATACAAGTACAGCAGAGCTCATCAGCATGTGCCCAGGTCAGGAGCCACGGGCAGAGAAGATCTTTAACGGAATTTTTGCAGCTTAAATTTTGGGTATTTTTGGAGCTGTTTTTTGTTTGATAAAATGAACACAGACCAAGATTCCACACTAAAAATGAAGAACAAATTTCCCTTCATTTTGTAGTTCATTATACATATATAAATTCATTGAACAATCTGGAATGTAATGAATTAGCAAGATTGAGAAAAATGGTTAAACAGCAAAAGTTAGGACCACTCCTCACGTTCAGCCTCCCATGCAAGCTTCTTGAAACCTTTGGAAGAAAAAGAAGAAAGATGCTTGAGATAGTGTAGACTACTGATGGTCCCAAAGAACAGGAAGCACCCTAATTGTATTTGAGGGGCAGCTTTACTGGGTATTGATTCTTTGTTGTCAGTGTTTGAGTTCTTGCCTGCATGGGTTCTGCTGAGAAATCAGAACTTCATCTTATTGGTTCTGGAGGGAACATTTCTTTTGGAATCTATGCTCCTTGTTTGTTCTGCTTCTTGTATGCTTATCTTCTTTCTTGATGTTTGGGAAGTTTTCTCCCAACTTTTCACCAATTTCCTCTGTCCTGCTGACATTTGGGCTAGCTATCCAGTGTTTATACTACAGAGCCTCCAGGGCTCCTTAGGTCAGCTGTAATTTTGTGTGTTAGCAGAGCCTTCACATTAAAATATTTTTATCATTGTGAGTAGTATATTGATTCTTAAAAAAAAAATCTTTCACATATAATCAGTTATCAGAAAGTCTCATATTTTGTAACACTGTGATAATAATGATATGATCACTTCCAAGTGATTTAATCTTTTATGTGAAACACATTGGGGGGAAAATAATGTTTACTGTCTGTGGTAATGGTGAAGTTGTGGTATTTATTTTAACTCCTTATTTTTAACAGAAAACGTCTGGCAAAGTCTGTCTATGGAAGAAATAAAGACAATAAATTTGGAGGAAAAATTCAGCCTAATTCTAAATTTTCTGTCATCAAAAGATGGATGGACCCATATCCCTTTGAAGAACGTTAGTGTGAAAAGTCATTCAAGGGTCTTTCCTCAGGAGAGCATGCCAACAGATTATGAATGTGATACGTTGGTAGTCATCACACCTCACAGTTTATATGAGAGATCACTGCAGAGAGACATTATGAATGTAATGAATGTGGAAAAGCTTTTAGTGAGTCCTCAAGTCTCAGAAATCATAAGAGAATTCACAGTTCAATGTAATGAATGTGGATCCTCAAACCTCCCACGTTGTAAGAGAATTCACAGTCAAGAGAGACCTCATGAATGTAATGAATGTGGTAAAACCTTTTGTCCTCAGAACTCACAGTTCATAAGAGAACTCACAGTGGAGACTGGCCCTGATGAATGTCATGAATGTGCTAAAGCTTTTAGTGAGTCCTCAAGTCTCAGAGAATTCACAGTGGAGAGAGGCCTTAGGAATGTAGCAAATGCAAAGCCTTTCGTTGGTCCTCAAACCTCACACTTCATAAAAGAATTCAGAGTGGAGAGAGACCTTACGAATGTCATGAATGTAGTAAAACCTTTAGTGATCCTTCATATCAGAAATCATAAGAGGTCTCACAGTAGAGAGAGGTTTTAGAAGTGAAATGTCTGTACACGGTAGATCTCACACTTTAGAGAAACCTAATGTGCTAACGTCTTCATTAAATCCTCGTGCTTCACTAAGCATGTGCACACTCACAGAAGACAGGCCTAAGAATTATCGGAAAACCATAGTCTGTCTTTAGTGGCGTTATAGGATAAACACTGAACTTTGAACCAGAAGGTCTGCACCTCGGAAACTTAATGGTTGCTAGTTGGAACCAAATTGATGACACTTAACAATGTTTTCAATTTCCACTTTTCATTTTTTAATCACATTTGAAATATGCTCTATCCATTTCAATAAGTTGTATTTTGCTTTTATTTGTATGTTGTTGTTATGTGCTGTGGAGTCGGTTCCGACTCATAGAGACCCTGTACAGGGTTTCTGAGGCTGTAAATCTTGACGGGAGCAGAACACCTCATCTTTCTCCCGCGGAACAGCTTGTAGTTTCGAACTGCTGACCTTGTGGTTCACAGCCCGATTCGTAACCACTACGCTACCAGAGCTCCTTTTATTTTGTATAGAAATACATTTTATTGGAATGACCCATCCTTTTAGATATTTCCTTTCTTTACAACATTAACTATTAAAGTTATTAAAAACCATAATGTTTACAATATTAACTGACAGATGGCAGTGGGTTCAAGTGTAGTAACAATGTTTGTGAGGTTGATGCAGGACCAGGCAGTGTTTCCTTCTGTTGTGCGTAAGGTCACTATCAGTGCCGACTGGACAGCATCTCACAACAGCAACACCACCAACAATGGTTTTGATAAAGCTGATATAAACATTTCTATACCACATTTATCTGCATGTGGTTTATCATATTCCATTGTGTGTATGTACCAAAGTTTAACTATTCTTCTGTTGATGGGCATTTGGACTGCCTCCATCTTTTTGATATGTCTCTTGTAGCAGCAACAGCATATTGTTTTTAAGTGTCGTCGAGTCAGTTCCGACCCATAGTGACTCTGTATAGGGAGGGTTTCCGAGGGGCAGCTGGTGAGCTTGAACCTTGCAGTTCAAACGACTTTGCAGTCTGACGCATTAACCCACAACACCACACCAGGACTCCAGGCAGCATTTTGCAGGATCCAATTTTTGTAACGATCAGTTCATACCTATTGATAATTATTTTGAATGTAAATGGAGTAAATATAGCAGACAAGAGACATAAAGAGAGGAATGGATGAGAAAACAGGGTCCTTCAGAAAAAAAAAAAAAAAGACAGCCTATTGAAGGACCCTATTTTCTCATCCATTCTTCTCTTTATGTCTCTTGTCTGTTACATTTACTCCATTTACTTTATCAATAGGTATGAATTGATCATAGTCAATTTTTTGTGTGTGTGGTTCTGCTGGATCAATTACTCCGTATGATATCCTATTCTGAGTTCATTTTGTGGCTTTTATTTGCATTTTTATTTCTGTTAATGTTTACTAAATCATTCTGATTTCCTCTTTTTATTTTGATATGCAGGTGTATTATTTTTCTTCGAGGTCACTCTAATTTATTAATTTTTTCCCCTGCTTAAGACACTCTCTTTTATCTTGCAATCTACCTACAAGAGTGCCTCTTTTTACTTTGTAGTTGACTTCCCTATACAGCCACATCTCTAGTTTCCTATTGTCAGTCCTGTAGGGTTGTTTTACTGTAAATACTTCTATATGTTGCTTCAGTTCTAAGTGGTGTCATGTATAGTAATCTCAGGTTGTTGTCTGCTGTTGTTCATTTATCAGTCCAAAGATCATTCCTTAGCATTGTAAAGTTAGTCTGGTCATTACAAATTCTTTTAATTTCTGTTTATCAGGAAATGTCCTAATTTCAGAATTGTATTTGAGGGACAGTTTTGCTGGGTACTGATTCTTGGTTGTCAGGTTTTTAGTTCTGCGTATGTCATCCTGTTGCCTTCTTGCCTACGTGGTTTCTGTTAGGAAATGGTGTTGTTGTTGTTGTTAAGTGCCGTCGAGTCGGTTCCGACCCATAGCGACCCTGTACAGGGTTTCCGAGGGTGTAAATCCTTACGGGAGTAGAAAGCCTGATCTTTCTCCCGCGGAGCGGCTGGTAGTTTCGAACCGCTGACCTTAAGGTTCGCAGCCCGATTCGTAACCACTACGCTACCAGAGTTACTTTTATTGGCTCTTCTGTGGGTTAAGTTTTTTTCCAAGCTGCTCTCAGGATTCTTTCCTTGTCTTTGATTTTCATAAGTTTGATTATGATATGTCTTGGTGGCTTTCTTTTGGGAGCTATCCTGCTTGGTGTTTGCTCTGCATCTTGTATGCTTCTCTTCTCTTCTTTCATGATATTAGGGAAGTTTTCTTCCAGTAACTCTTTCATCAGTTTTCCCTGTGTTTTTCTTCTCCTGTAAGTTGTTTGGTTTCTTGGTGTCCCACATAACTCTTAGATTTTCTTCAGATTTTAAAATTATTTTTTCTGATATTCTAGCATACTAGTCTTTAGAGCTTTATCTTCAAGTTCACTAATGCAGGCTTCTGTAGTTTCACATGCACTCCTTTTCCTTTCAATCTATTGTCCATTTTCAAATCCATTTTCAAATTCAAATCTGAATTTCTACTTGCAGGATTTGAATTGTTTCAAATCTTTCATTTATTTCATCTCTTTTTCTTGTAATGTTTTCCTGAATTCTTCTAAAGCTTGCATTGTGTTCTTTGTGCTTTCCTCGAACTTTCTATTGATCCTTTGAAGGTACTTAATTAACATTCTTTTAAATTATTTTTCAGTTATTTCAGTTACCTTTTCTTCAGAAACATTTTCTGACTGTGTTTCTTGGTCATTTGTTTAAACTATTCTCTCTTGTTTCTTCGTGTGAACAGAAGTTTTCTGTTGTTTCTGGGGCATTGTGGGGTTATCGTATTTTATAAAGACAAACCGTTCAGTTGTTGAACCCAGAGAGGAGAAATCTCAGTGGACTCCTGCAATTCAAGGGACTCAGAAGGTGGTTCTTCAAGGCCCTATGTGGAGTTCTATTGGCCTTGTTAGTAGTCAGAGCAGTGAATCCAGAAATAATTCATGGGAGCCCTTGATGGAGCTGGTTTCAGTGTCTGTTAAAGACCACAGTGACATTGGGGACAGGGTGACTGGTTGAATGCTGGTCTGGTGGCTCTGTGGTTTTTCTAGTTCTGGAGGTGAGCGTACCTGAAATCAGCAACCAAAGCTGAGATTCTGCCCCCAACTCGAACTGGTGTGGCTCTCAGCCATGCAGCCCCAGAGCCACAAGAGCAGGGTCTGTGCTAGGGATGGATGAGGGTGGGAGTTGGCCATACCTCTCATCAACATGGTCATGTGGGGAAAAAGAAGACATCGCACCTTTCCCATTGCCCTCGAGAATCTTCTCTGCCATGTGTCCCTGTTGTACCAAAGCTGCTCACAAGTTGGTCGAGCTGTATCAGGCCAGCCGTTCACCGTTCAGTCTCACTTTTTCGCCATCCCTGCTCATCCTTTCCTAGCAAGCCCTACACCCACCTCTCGAACCTTTCTTCTGCAGTTCAGGGTGCCAGAATTTCCATCTATGTCTCTTTTATTTGATCTTTAATAAATCTGTTGTAGTGTGTCTGTGAGGTGTGTCTGCTTGGTCCGCCATCTTGCTGAAAGTTATGTGTTTTTGTGACAGCTTTTTCCATGGGTGTTCATTGTGGATCTAAGCACATTGACGTCTTTGGCAACTTCAATGTTTTCTCCATTTATCATGTTGTTATTTAGTGGTCTAATTGTGAGGATTTTTGTTTTCTTTACATTACGCTGCAATAAAAATACAAGGCTGTATTCTTGGATCTTTCATCAGTACTGATGCCACATTCTTCAATTAATCCAATTTCTCAGGTTATTTAGCTAGCATACAGATTTATTACGTATGGTGAAAGGGTACCTTTCTCAAACCTTTCCTGATTTAATACCATTGTGTCCTACTGTTCTGTTTGAATTACTGTGTTGTGGGCTTTGTACAGGGTTCTTATTGGCAAGATTAAGTGTTCTGGAATATCCATTCTTCACAATGTTGTTGTTGTTATGTGCCGTGGAGTCGGTCCTGACTCATAGTGACCCTGTACAGGGTTTCTGAGGCTGTAAATCTTTACGGGAGCAGAACGCCTCATCTTTTTCCCACAGAACAGCTGGTAGTTTTAAACTGCTGACCTTGCGGTTTGCAGCCCAATTCGTAACCACTACGCTACCAGAGCTCTCCTTCACAATGTTAACCATAGCTTAACATGGGATCCACACCATCAAAAGCCTTAACACAGTCAATATGTTGTTGTTGTTATGTGCCGTTGAGCTGGTTCTGACTCACAGCGACCCTGTACAGGGTTTCCAAGCCTGTAAATCTTTACAGGAGCAGAAAGCCTCATCTTTCTCCCACGGAATAGCTGGTAGTTTTGAACTGCTGACCGTGAGATTAGCAGCCTGATTTGTAACCACTACACTACCAGAGCTCCTTCATAGTCAATATAGCACTTGGAAATATCTTTCTGATATATTCTGCTTTCCGTCAAGTTCCATCAGACATCCCTAATTCCATGTACTCTTCTGAATCCAGCGTGAATTTCTGGCAGCTCTCTCCATGTACTGTTGCAGCCATTTTTCAATTTTTCGCAGCAAAATTTTATTTGTGTGTGATATTAATGGTATTGTTCAATGATTTCACTATATAAGAACACCTCTCTTTGAAATAAGCACAAATATGGATCTCTTTAAGTAAGTTGAACAGGTAGCTCTTGGCATAGATCAGTGAGTGCTTTTAATGTTCCAACAGTTTGTTGAAAGATCTCAGTTTATCTTCTGTCAATCCCTAGAGCCTTATTTTGCAGGAATGCCTTCAGTGCAATTAGTGCTTCTTCGTTCAGTACCGCCTGTTCTTGATCATATGCTACCAACAGGTTTACGTTTCTCTAATCATGTATTTTAGTGATTGCTGTTCCCTCAATGTAACGTTAGTTATTTCACTCTCTCCCTGTGATTCCTGATTCCATTCCACCATTCCCAAACCTGAGTTTTGTTCTTAGTTAACTACTGTCCTTTAAATCTTGAATGGTTGAGCATTCCACGGTGTGCATTACCACTAGTGTTGTTGCCCCTTATGTTCGTGTATGCCGCTTGGATGAACATGGACCCACTAGTGGGAGTTTAGTTCCAGAGCCGAAGCATGACCAAGGGCCATAATTTTGTGGCATCTCCAGCCTCTTTTTGACTTGTAAGCCTGGTGTTTTTTTTAATTTGAAGTTTTGTTCCATTATTTTCTCCCACTCTATCCAGGATAGTTGGTATTGGTAACCGGACACCTAGTTCTTGTTTCCTGGGTTTGGAGACTGATGTTTATTGTTCCATTAGTCTGTTGCACTAATTGCTTAGCACTGTTTTTTTGAATTGTATGTTGCTCTAGGATCAGCACTAAACTACTAACAGAAGGGTGGTAGTTCAAAACCACCAGCCACTCCTTGGAAACCCTATACAGAATCACTATGCATCAGAAGTGACTGGATGGAACTTAACAATAACAACAATAACATTCATTAGGATTTTTGAAACATACATTAGTTTTTGAAACTTTTTATTGTGACTTGAATGAAGGTTTGCAGAGCAGATCATCAGTTTTACAGCCCACAAAGTACTTTGTTTTATCTCAATTATTGCAGTCACCTCCATGTAACCACAGTCATCTCACTTCCTCCCTGTGGGGTGTTTTTTGTTGTTGTTTTGTATTTAACACCCACTCCTACAACTTGTCTTAAGCATAACCCTCTTATGGACCTTGTATAGAGTTTCCAAGGCTGTAAATCTAGCAGAATGCCATTTATTTCTTCTGAGGCCACCTGTTTGACTCAACCTTCTGATCTTGTAATTAGCAGCCCAATATGAAACCCACTATGCAATTGAAGCTCTTTAGGCCTGACTTAGATCTAACTACAGTCCTAGCCCAACAACAAAAAATAACTGCTGAGGTAAAATTAAACTTTAAAGAATATATATCCATTTTCCTCATGAGAGATAACATAACTGTTGACTGTACAGTTAATGAGCTAAATGAGGGAGAGACCATTTCTTAATTATCAGACAAATCCCATAAGAAATGCAAGCATTGTTTTTTTGCATTTGATGGGAGCTGACAAGGTCAGACCCTGAGGTCATGCTCCTCAAAATAAGAAATTTGTAGAGTAATTACAATTCACAAGAACCTGAAAGAATGCAAGGCTTATATAAAATTGTGATTGCTAATAATTGTATATTGATGAGAAAAATAGCAAATTATACCTCCTGGTTTGGACTTACTTAAAATTTCATATTTAAAATAGGTGTTCTCTTTTATGTTGTTGCTGTTATTGTTAGGTGTCATGAATTCAGTACCAACTCATAGCAACCTCATGCACAACTGAATGAGCCACTGCTCTATCCTGGGCCAACCTCACCATCTTTGCTATGCTTGAACCCATTGCTGCTGCCACTGTGAAAATCCATCTTGTTGGGGGTTGTCCTCTATTTCAATGAGCCTCCACTTTACCAAACATAATGTCCTAATGGTGGTCATCATGACTGGTCTCTTCTGATAACATGTCCGAAGTATGAGAGATGAAGTTTAGCCATTCTTGCTTCTAAGGAGCATTCTGGCTATTATTCTTCCAAGACAGATTTGTTTGTTTTTTTGCCGATCCGTGATATATTTAATATTCTCCTCCAACACCTTAACTCAAATGCATCAGTTCTTCCTTTGCTTTCTTTATTAATTCTCCAACTGTCACATGTATATGAGGTTATTGAAAATGCAATGGCTTGGGTCAGGCACAATCTTAGTACTCAAAACGACACTTGGCTCTTGGTCACTTTACGATGTCGTGTGCAGCAGATTTACCTCATGCAATGCCTCATTTGATTTCTTGACTGCTCCTTCTATGAGTATTGATGGTTGATCTGAGCAAAATGAAGTCTTTGAAAACTATAATCAGTTTATCTTGATGTTTAGTGGTCCAGTGTTGTGGATATTTTATTTATTTTCATTGATTTGCAACCCATACTGACTTCTGTGGTTTTTGATGTTCTTCAGTAAGTATTTTAATTCCTCTTTGCTTTCAGCAGACAAGGTTGTATCATCTGCATATCACAGTCTTCTTCCAGCCCTGATGCCACTTTTTTCTTCATACAATGCAACTTCTCGAATTATTAGCTCAGCAATAAGATTGAATACATATGGTGAAAGAATACAACCCTGGTGCAACACTTTGTCTAATTTTTAAACCATTCAGTGATCCCTAACTGCCTCTTGTTCTATATACAGGTTTCTCATGAGCACAATTAAGTGTTTCTGGATACGCATTCTCCACAATGTTGTCCATTCCTGGTCGTGATCCACACATTTGAAAGCCTTTGTGTAGTCAATAAAGCATAGGTAAACATCTTTCTGATATTCACTGCTTTCAGCCAAGATCCATCGGACATCAGCAATGATATCCCTCATATCATGTCGATGTCTGAATCTGGCTTGAATCTCTGGCAATTCCATTATGTACTGTTGCTGCCATTTTTTTTTTTTTTTGGATTATCTTTGGCAAAATTTGACTTGCATGTGATGTTAATGATATTCTATGATTTCCACATTCCATTCAGTCACCTCTCTTTGGAATAGGCACAATTATGGATCTCATCCAATCAAATCAGTTGATCAGAGCTGTCTCCCAAATTTTTTGGCATAGATGATTGAGTGCCTCTAGTGCTGCATTAGTTTGTTGAAATATTTCCATTTGTATTCCATCAATTCCCAGAGCCTTATTCTTTGATAATGCCTACAGTGCACCTAGAACTTCTACATTCAGTATCACTGGCTCTTGATCATATGCTACCTCTTGAAATGGTTGAATGTCGACCATTTCTTTTTGGTCCAGTGACTCTGCGTATTCCTTCCATCTGCTTTTGATGCTTGCTGCATCATTCAATATTTTGCCCATAGAATCCTTCAATATTAGAAGTCAGAGCTTGACTTTTTTTCGTCTGTTACCTCAGCTTGAGAAATGGTGAGTGTGTTCTTTCCTTTTGGTATTCTAACTCTATATCTTTGCACTTTTCATTATAATATTTGACTTTGTTTTCTTGCATTGCCATCTGAACTGTTCTATTCAGCTCTTCTACCTTTTCACTCCTTTTATGTAGGGTAAGTTAAAGTTATATGTAGATATGGCTTACTAATGTAATGATAGATTCCGTTATTCTTGGAAATGACATCTATATCTTACAGGAAAAATATGAAAATTAGGGAAAAGATTCTTGTATAGACCTCTGAGGAATCCTTGCATCCAGGCAATAAGACCATCTTCTAGTACCAACCATTTGTCTACCAATGGGAATCCACTCTTATGGCCCCAGAAAAACAAATTATTCCACACAACAATTGTTTTGCAACAACATATCACACAAGGGACTAATGTCTAAAATCTATATGAAACTAGAACACCACTACAAGAAAAAGACAAATAACCCAATTTAAAAATGGGCACAGAACATGAAGAGACATTTCACCAAGGAAAACATATGGGCAGCCAACAAACATAAATGTTCACAATCTTTAGCAATGAGAGAGATGCACATCAAAACAAGGTATCATCTTACACAAGCAATAACAATGAAGCTCAAAAAAGCAGAGAACAATAAATGCTGGTGAGGATGTGGAGAGACTGGGACCCTCCTAAATTGGTGTTGGGACTGTAAAATGGTTCAATCACTCTGGAAAACAGTATGGTGCTTCCTTAGAAAGTTGGAAATAGAAATACCTTATGATCCAGCAATTCCTCCACTTGGTATATGTCCACAAGAAATGCGAGCCAGAACATGAGTAGATATATACACACCAATGTACATCACAGCACTATTCACAACAGCAAAAAGATGGGGACGGCTTAAGTGCCATCAATGGAAGAATGGATGACCAAGCTTTGGTACATAAATACTATGCCACCTGGAAGAATAACAATGAAGCTGAAAACCACCACAAAACATGGATAAGCCTTGAGGACATTATGCTGAGTGAAATGAGTCATAAAAGGACAAATGTTGCATAAGACCACTATTGTAAAAGCTTAAGAAAAGATACCCATACTGAAAGAATAACAACATTCTTTCTTGGTTACCATTGGTGGGAGGGAAGGATTAGATTAGAAGAACACAGATTAGTCACATCATAGCTCAGGTGTTGAGGACAATATACAAGGAAGTGGAGGGCAATACACAAGAAGGGGTAGGGGCAAAGAGTGAGGAAAATAGAGGTACACTTAGGTAGGTTTGCATGGGCTAAATGGGACACAGGTACATAGTGATATATGCTCAAACTTGGACCAACAGGGCTTTGTGATAGATACAGGGATTGAGGCATAGTGTGAATGGGTAAAAGAGGGGAAATAGTGTTAAGATGCTTGACTATCTAATGGATATTGATTTCCCATACCTACTATTGTAAAATAAGGAGCTCTGGTAGTGTAGTGGTTATGAGTGGGGCTGCTAACCTCAAGGTCAGCTAGTTCGAAACTACCAGCTGTTCTGCAGGAGAAAGATGAGGCTTTCTGCTCCTGTAAATATTTACAGCCTTGGAAACTTTATACAGGGTCACTATGAGTCAGAACCAACTCCACGGCACACCACCACCACCATCACCATTATTGTGAAATAGACACTTGAGTGGGATAGAAAGGAATATCGGGAAACATAATTACAGAAAACTTTTAAGCTCGTCTTCAGCTTATAACTGATTGGAATACTTAAAAGGGGTTCTATAGCTTTTCCAGTGCAACAGGCTTCTTGAGGAGCCTTTGTAGTGTATAGGGCTTTAGTGTATAGGTGGACTCCTGAGCCCCATCCAGAACCTTCTGAGGTGGGACATTCCCACTTGAAAGGATATGCAGACCAGCCCAGAGAGGCTAGAGGAACAGAGATACTTCTTGAAAGAAAGACCATTAGGAAAAAACAAAAACAGCAGACTCTTTGGCTATTACAAGAACAAGCAAACTGTTCACCTGGAAGCCATCAAGGCAAGCATCAAGTCCCTTCAGTACAAACCCCCTTCCAAGACTAAAATTTAAAGGGAACACATGACTAGGCATGTAAGCTTGCTGGGGATCAAGTTGGTCTGCTTGTGAGTAAAAGTGGGGGAAAGGCAGTAATGAAGATATGGGCTGAGTTCTACCAGGTTCAATAGACTTCTGTCAACCTTGAGAAAGAAAAGAGGAAGGGTTGGTTGGTCTGAAGTTTGGGGAGACTTGGTAACTCCTGAGTCCTTGGACAGTGACCAAACCATGGTAGGCTAGAGCTGAGTGTGAAGTGTCCAGCTGATTTGCAGTGGGGGGAGGTGCACAGAACACTCAAACTTGCAGCTAGTACCCATTTGACCTAGCTTGGATGACCTGATGATCACAACTAGACTAGAGGAAGATAAAGAAGTTTGGTACAGGAAGCAAGTGTAAATTGCTACAATTTGATGGACTTGACCTATACTTATGGGTGTAGTAGCACAAAATACCAGTTGAGAGGGAAGGAGTCTTCACATCAAAGATCAGGTCTCCTCATTACACAGGGTTGATAAGGGACAGGCAACGTAGACATTGACTGCCTAAAATGGAGGTGACTATAAAGGCATGAAGTGGCTGGTTTACAAGTTTTCTAGACAAGAGTTTAGTTTCAGAGTGTGCGGGGCAATGTAGCATCCCCACTGAATAGTTTTCATCTTGTCTAGATGGGTCTGGTGAAAGGAGATGGGGATAGAATTCTTTTGATTCGATAGTAATCGTTATCATGACTAATTGTGATTGTCACAACTGTAAAGGTAGAAGTTGTATAGCAAAAAGTCGGGAGCAGTTAATTTTACATTCCAGGAACAAGGGACCATGGGACCATCAAGAGAGAAGAGCATGAGCGGAACCTGGGATCCTAACCAGAGAATCAGCGACATCAGAGATGGAGGCCAAGATAGAGCAGCTGAGGACCCTGGACTCATGGAAAGAGAAAGGCTGTGTGCTGGCAGGCAGGAAGCTGGCTTGCAAAATGTGCCCTTTGGTTGTTTAAGCAATTATATTCCTGCATGTTTTTGAGAATGTTGCGGGGATGGGGGGGAGGGAAATAGAGGCAAATGCTGTTAACCAATGGTGCATGGAGGGGATTGTAATCATTACAATGAATCAAAATACAATTGGTTGAGTGCAAAACTGATATTCTCTCAAACTATCATCAATTCACAGTAAAAATTTTAAGAAAAAAAAGCAAAGAGTTATACTGTTTTGTTAAGAAACTTTTAATGACCTGATCACCTTCTTCTTTTGTTATAAGTCTATTATTCAAGTTTTCTACTTCAGTCTGTGTGCATTTAGGTAGGTTGTGTTTTTCTAAAAATCTATCCATTTCATCCAGAGTTTCAAATTTATTGTAATATAAGTCTTCAGTGCTTATCCTACATAATCCATCAGTTTTGCAGCTGGAGGCTTGAGTTTCACTTCGGTACTTTCAACTTGAGAAATGCTGAGTGTGTTCTTCCCTTTCAGTTTTGTAACTCCATGTTATTGCACATTATAATACTTTAGTTTGTCCTCAAGTGCTGCCCTTTGAAATACTCTGTTCAGTTCCTTACTTCCTCATTTCTTCCAGTTGCTTTAGTATCTCTAACATGAAGAGCAAGTTTCAGAGTATCTTCATTAATTTTTTTTTTTTTTTTTTCTTTTCTGTACTTTGAATGACCGTTTTCTTTCTTCATGTATGGTGTTCTGGATGTATTCCCACAACTCCTCTAGTGTTTAATCATTAGTGTATAATGCATCAAATCTGTCTTTGAGATGGTCTTTAAATTCAGGTGGGATATACTCAAGATCGTATTTTGGCTCCCATGGACTTGTTTTAATTTTCTTCATCTTCAGGCTGAACTTGAATACTTGCAATTAGTGGTCTTTTCCACAGTCTGCCCCTAGTTTTGTTTTTGCTGATGATAGTGAGTTTGTCGTTCTTGACTTGCCACAGATGTAGTCAGTTTAATTCCTATGTATTCTATAGTCACCCTTTATGTTACTCAGAAAAGGGATTTGCAATAAGTACATCATTGGCTCATGCAATCTCCAGCACCATTTCTATCACTAAGGGTGTCTTTCCAACTCCTGATTCTCTGTCCTCTTTGTTCCCAGCTTTTGCATCCCAGTCACCAGTAATTATCAGTGCAACTTGATTTCATAATTGCTCTGTTTCACACTGAAGAAATTGGCAGAAATTTTCAATTCCATCTTCACTTTAGTGGTGGATTTGTCATTTTGAATAATATGGTTTTAACTGGTCTTCCTTGGACGTATATGAATATTATCACAGAGAGCATTTACTTCAAGATATATCTTGAAATGCTCTATTTCATGATGAATGTGATACCATTCCTCTTCAATTTTTCTTTCTGGTATAGTAAACCAGATGTTTGTCCTTTCAAAAATGGCCAATACATGGTCTATTTCAGTATATTTCCCAGGGTATTGATCTTTATGCATTTCATTTCATTTTTTATGACTTCTGCTTTTTCTAGGTTCATACTTTGTGCATTCCATGTTCTTATTATTAATGAATGTATCCAACTGCTTCTTCTGATTTTGAGTTGTGCGTCATCAACAAATACAGGTTCTGAAAGATTTATCCCTTCCATGTCATTAAGGTCCACTCTACTTTGAGGAATGGAGCTCTGGTAGCATAGTGGTTACGAATCAGGCTGCTGATCTCAAGGTCAGCAGTTCTAAACCACCAGCAGTTCCATGGGGAAAAAATGAGGCTTTCTGCTCCTTGGAAACTCTATGCAGGGTCGTTATAAGTTGAAAACGAATCCATGGCACAAAACCATTACCACCACTTACTTTGAGGAGGCAACTCTTCTCCAGTTGTATTTTAAGTCCCTTCCAATGAGAGGGGCTCATTCTTTTGGAAGTATATCACATGGTGTTCTGCTAATATTTATAAGGTTTTCAGTAGCTAACCATTCAGAAGTCACCCACTTCTCCTTTTTCCCTGTCTGTAAGCTCCGCAGAATCTGTCCACTATAGGTGACCTCTCTGGTATTTAAAATACTGGTGGCATAGCTTTCAGCAGCACAGCAAACCAGAAGACACTACATTATGACACACTGACAGATGACAAACTGACAAGTTTGCTGTATTCACTCTAATTTGGAGAAATTTTGAAAGGTGCAGGACAAAGATATTTTGCTGAAGAGAATTAAAAATGGTTGCAACAGTCCATTGACAGGGAACTGCCATAGGTTCAAGCTAGAATCACATTAGGACATGGAAGAAGGGATATCATTGCTAACATCAGATGGATCATGACTGAAAACAGAGAATATCAGAGAGAGGTTTATCTGTGAATTACTGACTATGCAAAGGCGTTTGTTTGTGTGGATCATGACAAGCTATGAAATAATATTATGTAGAATTTGTATTCCAGAACACTCAATTTGTGCTTATGAGGAACTTGTACTTAGACCATGAGGCAGTCATTTGAAAAGAACAAGGGAATACTGAGTAGTTTAAAATCAGCAAAAGAGTGCATTAAGGTTGTATTCTTTCACCATACTTATTGAGTCTGTATGCTGAGCAAATACTCTAAGAAGAAGAATGTGGCATCAGGATTGGAGGAAGACTACTTAGCAGTGCATCATATGCAGATGATATCAACCTTGCTTGTTGAAAGTGAAGAAGACTTGAAATACTGATGAAGATTAAAGACCACAGCCTTCAGTATGGTTGTACCTCAATATAAAGAACACTTGTTAAGTGCCATCGAGTCGGTTCCGACCCATAGTGACCCTGTACAGGGTTTCCGAGGGTGTAAATCTTTATGGGAGTAGAAAGCCTCATCTTTCTCCCGCGGAGCGGCTGGTAGTTCGAACCGCTGACCTTAAGGTTCGCAGCCCGATTCATAAGATCCTCATAATTAGAACAGTAGATAACTACATGGTAAATGGAGAAAAGGTTGAAGTTGTCAAAGACTTCATTTTGCTTGGATCCCTTATTAACACTTGTGTAAGCCACTTTCAAGAAATCAAACGACGTATGCATTAGGCAAATGTACTGCACAAGACCTCTTTATAGTATTCAAGGGTAATGATGTCAGTTTGAGAAATAGGTACACCTGACTCTCAAGCCTTGGTTTCTTCATTAGCCTGATGTGCGTGTGAGAGTTGGACAGTGAACAAGGGAGACCACAGAAGAATTAATGCACTTGAGTTATGGCATTGGAGAAGAATATTGAAAGTGCCATAGACAGAACAACAGAAGAATCTGTGTTGAAAGAAGTACATCCAGAATGTTCTTTAGAAGCAGGATGACCAGACTCCATCTGTTATACTTCGGACATAGTAGCTGGAGAGGGATGTATATCATGCTTCATAAAATGGAGGGTAGTGGAAATGAAGAAGACTCCCCAACAAAATGAATTGACCCAGTGGCAGCAGCCATGAGCCCAACCCTAACAATTGGGAACATGGCACACGGGTGGGCAGTGTTTCAATCTGTTTTGCAAAAAGTCCCTAAGAGTTGGAACTCACTAGACTGCACCTAACAACAACAACATGGGGAAAAAATGACTGAGAAATCTTACCTCCAATTGCCTTTGTATTAGTCCGAATTTCTTTTTGTGGATTAGTGTCACCAGCTTCTTGACCCTTTACTAAAAGGGGCTGTGAGAGTGGCTACCTCAGGAGCAGTCTCAGTGAATTTGAATACTGTGGATTTTAGGAGCATATTTTGGTAGCTACAGGATTCACAGCATTCTACTACACGTTCAGAGATGAGAGAAAAGATGCAAAGCCACCGAAGCCGTTTTTCAGGGGGCAGCAATCTTAGTTGATGGGACAAAGTTCCCTATCCTTTAAAAATGAGTGCTTTCCTGTTTTAAATACCAAATTGTTATGTGCTATCCAGTAGCTTTAACTCATAGTGACCATGTATAGGGTTTCCAAGGAATACCTGTTGGTTTGGGACTGCAAATCCTGTGGTTAGCAGTCCAGTGCTTATGCTACAGTGCCACACCTAATGCCAAATCCTAAACAAAATGACTGATAAAGTGTGCATGCAAACCAGACTGGATTGGATTGATGATGACCTGTGTGTTCATCGACTTAATATGCACCCAACACAGGTCATGGAGCCCTGGTGTGGTGCTGTAGGAGAAGCACCTAACCGTAGGATCGGATTGAGAAAAAGATTCAAAGTCATCAGCCACTCCTCAGAAACCCTATACAGGATCAGGATGAGTCGGAACAGATTCCACCGCACTTAACAACAACAACAACCCAGTTCATGATAATACTCTAAAAAAAAAAAAGCCCCCCTGTTACATAGGGCATGAGGTAGTTTTGGTTTAACAATATAAACAAATGGTTCCAGAAGACACAACTCACTTGTTTTCTTGGCTTCCTCTTACGGGTCATAGAGATAACAAAGAAACAGTGATATACAACAGGACGTGGGATTCTGACTGAAAGGAACCTTATAGAGGGTTTCTGAGACTGTTTACTGAAGCAGACAAGCTCGTCTTTCTTCCTCAGGGTTTGAA
>NW_006408574.1:9518-10460 GCF_000296735.1 Chrysochloris asiatica | reverse complement strand
CAATTTACACATATAATGCAATCCCAATCCAGATTCCAGCAACATACTTCAAAGAGATGGAAAATACAATTACAAACTTTATATGGAAAGGAAGGAGACCCAAGATAAGCAAAGCACTGCTCAAGAAGAAAAACAAGGTTGGAAGCCTCTCACTTCCTGATTTCAATATCTACTACATGGCTACAGTGGTCAAAACAGCCATACTGGTACAGTGAAAGATATATTCATCAATGGAACAGAATTGAGGATCCAGAAATTAACCCATCCATATATAGCCAACTGATTTTTGACAAAGTATGTTACATGGGGAGGAGGGAATCTCTTTAACAGATGGTGCTGGCAGAACTGGAAAGCGATATGCAAAAGATTGGAACAAGACCTTTACCTCACACCTATGCAAAAACCAACTCAGCATGGATTAAAGACCTAAATGTGAATCCCAAAATTATGAAAGTCATCAATTAAAAAATAGGGACAAATGTGAAGGCTCTAATACAGGGAATACACAGACTACCAAACATTTTGAAACGTACACAAACAAATGTAAAAATAGATGAGTGGGACATACTAAAAATTCAAAACTTATGTGCATCAAGAGACTTCACCAGAAGAGTAAAAAGGGAACCCACAGAATGGGAAAAAATCTTTTGCAACGACACATCAGACAAGGGACTCATTTCTAAAATACTTAGGAAACTACAACACCTCTACAAGAAAAAGACAACCAAATTTAAAATAGGCACAGGACATGAACAGACTCTTCACCAAGGAATAGATCTGGGCAGCCAACAAGCATGAAGAAATGTTCACAATCACTAGCCATTGTTGTTGTTGTTAGGTGCCATCGAGTTGGTACCCACTCATAGCGACCTTATGCACAGCAGAACAAACCACTGCTCGATCCTGGGCCAACCTCACTACTGATGCCACGCTTGAGTCCAT
>NW_006408574.1:7370-7924 GCF_000296735.1 Chrysochloris asiatica | reverse complement strand
AGAAAGCTTGTAAGTCCGTCTTCAGCCTATAATTGATTGGAATACCTTAAAGGGGGGTAGAAGTTGCCCAGTGAAAGAGGCTTCCTGTGGAGGCTTTACATTGCACAAGAATCCAGAACCCCATCCTGAACCGACTGAGGTAGGCAATTTCCACTGGAAAGGACGAGTAGACCAGCCTGGAGTGGCTAGAACAGAAGGTACTTCATGAAAGAAAGACTGGCAGGAAAAATCTGAAACATTTAACAGCAGTCTGATTGATGCCCGGGAGCCATCAAGGCAAGTGGTCAGGACCCCTCAGAGCAAACCCCCTTTTCAAGACTGAGACTCAAGGAGAATACATGAGCAGGCATGTGGTCTGCCTGGTGACTGTGTTGGTCACCGATAGGGAAGAGAGGGGAAAACCGCAATGAAATTGTGAGCTAAGCCCAACTACGTTCAATAGACCCTCATGAACCCGGGTGGAGACCTGGATGGCCAGCAGTACGGCAAGACCTGGGGACTCTTGGGCCCAGAGGCAGTGACATGGCCACAGAGGACTAGAGCGGAGAGTGAAG
>NW_006408574.1:5136-7053 GCF_000296735.1 Chrysochloris asiatica | reverse complement strand
AATAATTGCCATCAGGACTGACTGTGAGGGTAGGAAATGTAAAGGTAGATGTTTTTTGACAAGAGGAGAGTGATTGATTTTGCAGCCCAGAAGCAGAGGTCCCCGAGACCAAGTGAGAAGAGGGGAGAGCGGGGCCTGTGTGGTGTACCCTTTGGGGTTATTTAATGATGCATAGAAGGGATTGTAATCATTGCAATGAAACGAAATATGATAGGATGAGTGTAAAGCTGATGTTCTCCCGTGTAAACCTCACAATAAAAACTTAAAAAAAAAAAAAAAAAAAAAGAAACTCAGCCTGTTTTTATAATGGTTGTGTCATTTTGTATTCCTACCAGCAATAACTCATTGTACTACGGCCATGGTTTATGCACAAATCCCGCACACTTAGGCTTGGCAGTGGTATCCGTGGAGGGTACCCACAGTGGTGGCTCATCTGAGGGAGCCCAGCATACATGGAGGGGAGGGAGGGCCTGCAGCAATCTTGTTTACACCAGTGTCCTTTGTAATTTGGACTCTGGACTATGCCACCGCTATCTGCCTGAAACCCAGAACCCATATGAGTCTTTTGAGGAAAGGAAAGTTTTTAACTTCAGGTCCCAGCTGTAGGAAGCGGCTTCTGCGCCGTGTCATCACAGTCCCTGATACCATGCCCATTACGGTCTTGCTGGTGGGGAAACCAAAAATAGGTGTTTTCGTTTGAGATTGCGCGTCAGCCGGTAGCAGTCATTTGACTGTTTAATTCCCCAACATCTTCGAAGTGAGTTTTTCCCAGTTGACAGAAGACCAAGTCCTGATGTAGCTAGTGGCTGTGGAAGGGCCTCAAAGTTATGATATGGGGTCCAAGAGTTCTGGTCCCACAGGGGATACTTGGGAGGCACAGGTCTTCCAAAAGCATAGTGTTTTCTTCCACTTAGGTCTCAGCTCCTCACAAGAATGACCGCCAACTGGGCCTTCAGTTCCTGGGGTGGTTCTAGAAATGTGGAGGCTGCTTTTTCATCTGCTGGGCTGTATCCACCCCAGAGAACATGTCTGTCCTCTTTCCTGTAGGATAAAAAACATGGCTACCCTTCCTGCTAAGGAGAGTCTACCTCGGCCTTGTCCTACCCTGCTTTATTAGGGCACCTGGTGTATTTTAGTGAACAGTAATTATGTTTCTCTAACTTTAAGTGTCGGCTGTATTTTAAAGTGCGGATAGAGTATTTTTCTTTGAGGGTTATCATGTAATTTATTAATTTTGTTCCTGCTGAAACATTGTGCTTTAGCTTGCAACCTACTTGACTTCCTTGCTATTAGAAAGTTCTGTATCTACACTTACAACCTTTTATTGCTTTGTAGTTGACTTCATTATCCATTGATGTGCCTGGTTCCCTACTTTTAGTCTTGTAGGTCTGTTTTACTGTAAATACTTTTGTATTGAGGGTGAGTTGTGGGTGGAGGTGTTATGTATGGTAAAATCTCAGGTGGTTTGCTGGTGTTGGTTTACAGTTCAAAGAACACCCTTTAGCATTTTTGTAAAGTTAATTTGGTCATTACAAAATCATTTAACTTCTGTTTTTAAGAAAATGTCTTTATTTCACCATCATATTTGAGGGATAGCTTTGCTGAGTGTAGAATCTTGGTAGATCAATTTTTTTTTCTTTCAGAGTTTTGTATATGTCAGCCACTGTCTTCTTGCCTGCTTGCTTTCTGCTGATAAATCAGAGCTTAGTCTTATCGGTTCTCCTTTTTAGGGAGCTTTGTTTCTCCTGAGGTACTCTCAGGACTTTTTCCTTGTCTTTGATTTTGGAAAGTTTGGTTATAACATGTCTTGGTGATTTTCTGCTGCAGTCTATCCTGCTTAGTGTTTATTTAGCTTCTTGTGTGCTTATCTTCTCATCTTTCATGATGTTTAAAGTTTTAAGAGCAAAGATGTCAGTT
>NW_006408574.1:2664-4441 GCF_000296735.1 Chrysochloris asiatica | reverse complement strand
GATGGATAGGCCAGGTGGCATCATTGATGGCGTCAAGTGTGGCAGCGGTAGTGAGATTGGCCCAGGATCAGACATTGTTTTGTTCTGCTGTGCATGGGGTCGCTATGAGTCGGTTCCTACTCGATGGCACCTGACAACAACAACAATAGGATGAGCTTAGTTCCAGACCTGAAGTGTTACCAAGGGCCAGAGTCTTGTGGTTCCTCTAGGGTCGTTCTGGCTAGTAGCCTGTTTTGTTTTTTAAGTTCCACAATGTCTCCCACTCTATCCAGGAGCTTTTTAAATGTAATTCCTTTCAGAACGGTTGGCAGTGGTAACCAGACAACATGAAGGTCTTGTCTCCTGGTTTTGGAGACTGGTGTCTGTTGTTTCATTAGTCTGTTTTAGTACTGATTTAGAAATTTATGGTGCTGTAGGGCCAAGAGTAGACTGCTAACCACAAGACTGGCTCAAACCCAGCAGCCACTCCTTGGAAACCCTGTGTAGTGTGGCTATGAATCAGAAGTGACTTGAAGGCAGTGGACAACACCAACAGTAGCATTCACCTTTTAACTGCAGAGCGAGCAGATCGTCCGTTTTATAGTCAATAAAGCACTTTGTCCTGATGATTACAGTCATCTCCAGAGATCACAGTCATCCCACTTCCTTCCTGTGTTTAAGGGTTTATTGCTCTTGTTCAATCCCCACCCTTCCCTTACCGCTAGTCCTCACCCTCATAGCAACCCTTCATAGAGTTTCCAAGGCTGTAAATGTAGTCAAAAGCCTGTTTCTCCCAAGGGCACCTGGTGGGTTCAAACAACTGATCATGTGGTTATAGCAGCCCAGCATCAGAGCTACTCAGGTCGGACCTAGACCTAGCTAGAGTCCTAACTCTTTCTCTTTATTTCTACCCCCACAGGGAAAAAAATTAAATCTTAGAGAATTTATATGCATTTTCCCTCACGAGAGATAGACAGCTTAACCAGTGATGGCACAGTTAACGATCTCTCAGACAAAGCCCCTGAGAAAATCAAGGCTTCGTTTCTGTATCTGATGGGAGTTGTTAAGGGCAGGCCTTATAGTCACGTTCCTCTCAAAGTAAGAAATGTGCAGAGTATTTTCAACATGAACTGAAAAGAATTAAGGATTATATAAAACTGTGATTGCTAATTGTATATGTATTTAACAAAAACTCAAATTATACCTCTTGGCTTGAACTTAAAATTTCATATTTAAACTATATGTCGTCTTTTCTATAGGTAAGTTAAACTGTATGTAGATATAATTTATTAATATAACGATGGATTCTGACATATCTTATAGGGAAAGAATGAAAATTAGGGAAAAGGTTATATTTTTGGACAGATCTATGAGGAATCCTTACATTCAGGCAATAAAACCATCTGTGTGGGACAAAGTGCAGCCAGAGCGCCCCCTGGAGGCCAGGATGGCCAGACTTCGACTCTCATACTTCAGATAGATCTCTTGGTTCTTTTGGCCGCCCATGGTACTTTGAATATTCTCCTCCAACACCATATTCACAGGCATCATTTCTTCTACGGTCTTCCTTATTCACCGTCCAGCTTTCACATGCATATGAGGTTATTGAAAATACCATGGCTTGGGTCAGGCATACTTTAGTCTTCAAGCTGACATCTTTGCTCTTCAACACTTTAAAGCGGTCTTGTGCATCTGATTTGCCCAATGCACTATATCATTTGATTTCCTGACTGCAGTTTCCATGAGTGTTGATGGTTGATCCAAGCAAAATGAAGTCATTAACGACTTCAACCTTTTC
>NW_006408574.1:0-2064 GCF_000296735.1 Chrysochloris asiatica | reverse complement strand
TATGGTTGCAACCATTTTTGAATTACCTTTGGTAAAACTTTACTTATGTGGGATATCAATGATATTGTCTGATTATTTCCACATTCTGTTTGGTAACCTGTCTTTGGAGTGGGCGCAAATATGGATCCCTTCACAACAGTTGGCTAGGTAGTTGTCTTCCAATTCCACCACCACCCCCCCACACACACACACACACAAATAAGATCTTTAGTTTGTCACCATTAAAAGTCTGAATTGTAAACAGATTCTTGAACTGGTAGTTCATAGCCATCAGCTCGTTCAACTTCAGCACATGGCTCATCTCCAGTAGTTGTTCCAGAACTACTGCCTTCACCATGAAGCTCCATGAGTTTTCCCAACTCAAACCTGGGCTTCTTCAGCATTTTCACTTTTCCTAACAAACATGTCATGGAGAGGGTAAGTAGACTGACAAGCCTTCTCTGTGTCCTTTCCAATGCAGTCTGGGCACTTCTTTCAAGTCATTTGTCTGCACCTCTCGGGTCATGAGTTTCATCATTTTCTTCTGGATTTGATGGACCGCTTGGTGCTGAGCATAAGATGTCTTCCGAATCCGGTTGTTGCGTCTTTTAGTAAAACCAACACATAACAGGTGAAGGAAATAACCATCTGTAGAGTTGACATCAATGTGAGCTTCAGTCATGGTCTGCCATTTTTTGACCATGGAGCACATTTTGTCATGGGTAAGATCTATGCCATGGAAGTTGGTCAGGCAGTTTTTGCCCTGAACATCAAGGTAACAACAGTAATTACCTTGAATTTTCTAAATGCAACTTCATCGTTCTGCAGATCCGCAAGGCTCACTTCAAAACACGACCCTTGAGGCCATCAGATGCAACTGTGGTTCCTCGAGTCCTTGTGACTAGTGTTTCCCAATAGTTCTTAGATTGAACACAGCTGGGGCCTTCACTTCATACCAATCTTTCTCAGAAAATGGATCAACCACTTTCTTCTTGATTCCTTTTTGCCACCTTTTGTAAGGCGCTTGTTCTTGCCAACCGCCATGGTGCTGCTCAGAGAGCCAAAAGGCTCTTCCAAATGTTTTGGCATGGATGAGTGAGTGCCTCGAGTGCCACATCACTGTGTGGAAAGATTTAAATTTGTATTCCATCAATTCACGCTGCCTTTTTCTTTGCCAATGACTTCAAACACCTTGGATTTCTTTGTTCAGTATCATAGGTTCTTGATCATATGCTACCTTTTGAAATGTTTGAACAACAACCATTTCTTTCTGGTACAGTGACTCTATTCCTTCCATCACCGTTTGATGCTTTCTTCATCCTTCAGTATTTTGCCCATAGAATCTTTCAATACTGCAAATCAAGGTTTGAATTTTTTCTTCAGTTCCTTTAGCTTGAGAAATGCTAAGCATGTTCTTCCCTTTGGGTTTCCTAATTCCAGGTCTTTGCACATTTTGTTATTAGACTTTGTCTTCTTGAATTGACCTTTGAAATTTGCTGTTCAGCTCTTGTATCTCCTCACTTCTTCCATTTGTGTTAGCTTCTCTACGTTGGAGAGCAAGTTTCAGAGTCTCTTCTGACATCCATTTTGGTCTTTTCTTTCTCTCTTGTCTTCTCAATGACCTTTTCCTTTCTTTCTGTACGATGTTCTTGATGTCATCCCAAACTCTTCTGGTCTTCGGTCTTCAGTGTCTAATACATAAAATCTGTTCTTCAGATGATTTCTAAATTCAGGTGGGATATATTCAAGGTCATATTTTGGCTCTCATGGGCTTGTTTTCATTTTCTTCAGCTTCATCCTTAATTTGCATATGAGCAATTGATGATCTGTTCCACAGTCTGCCCCTGGCCTTATTTTGCCTGGAATATGGAGATTTTCCAACATCTTTTTCCACAGATGTAGTGTGTTCTGTCTGATGATGTCCATGTATTCCATCTGGTGATGGCCATGTGTATAGTCGTCTTTTATGTTGTTTAAAAAAGGTATTTGCAATGAGGAATTCATTGGTCTTGAAAAATTCTATCATGTGGTCTCCATCATCGTTTCTACCACCAAGGCCATATTTTGCAACTACTGATCCTTCCT
>NW_006408573.1:18699277-18699989 GCF_000296735.1 Chrysochloris asiatica | reverse complement strand
TTTTTGCTTAACTAGATTGTGAATCATAAGGTCAGCAGTTCAAATCCTTGGAAATCCTATACAGTATGGTGGGGGATGTCTAGCCTGTAGGTCCTGTAAGGCCCACAAAATCATTTGGTATGACCCCGCCACGGCAACCACAGTTTCAGCCATCACATAGTTGCTGTTAAGTGCCATCACAGTCATTCCAACTCATAGCAACCCTGTTTAGGTTTTCTGAGGGGCGACTTGCAGTTAAAACTACCTTGAGGTTGAGTGCTTGTCCTACAGCATTAGTGGTGAGCTTTGGCAATGAAAGGAGGCTTGACAACAGATTTGTGCAGGTGATGAGAAAGATGCAATCCCCCCATGCTCCTCTAATTATCAGAGATGTGATCATCTCCCACATCATCTACCCCATCACAGACCCTGATCTCCTGGAGTTCACAGCCAAGTAATTGGGAGCCATGCCAGTATAAATAGAGCTGCTTTGGTGCGCTGCTTTGGTGCCTGGATTTAGGTGGGCTCGGCTCTAGACCCACAAAACCCACAGAACCCACAGAACCACAAAACCAGTATTTAGCTAGTTACCTGCCCCAAGATTCCCTGTGGTCCTCACAGACAATAAAAACAGGTCCATCAGGGACCCCCATGAACTACTTTTTGATTGAGTTACCTGAACATAGATAAGCCCAAAGCTAACAGGAACTCCACTAAAGACCAGGAACTCTGT
>NW_006408573.1:18697337-18697981 GCF_000296735.1 Chrysochloris asiatica | reverse complement strand
GCACATAACAACAACAACAACAACAAGCTGTAGGACATATGCTTGACCTCAAAGTGGGTTTGAATCACAAGTTGCTCCTCAGAAACCCTATGCAGGTTCACTATGAGTTGGAATGGCTTGACGGAACTTATCAACAACAATGTGATGGCTGCAACTGTGGTTGCCTTGGCAGGGCCAGACCAAATGATTTTGTGAGACTTATAGGGCCTACAGGCTAGACGTTCCCACCCACACTGTGTAGGATTTCCAGGGAGCATCTGGTGGATTTGAACTGCTGACCTTATGATTCACGATCCAGTGCTTATCCAACAGCATCACACCAGACTCCAAAGAAGTTGGTAGAATTCTTCAGTTTCTTCATCATTGGCTTTGGTGTTGCATAAACTTGCATAATAATTGTATTAACTTGTCTTCCTTGTATAGATATTTTCCTGTCATAGCCAGTATTTTACTTCAAGATCTATTTTATGGGACTTACGACAAGATGATGAAATAGGCAAAATCACTACATAGGCCCCATAAAGCAAAGATATGAGAGACCAAATAAAACAGACACAAATGAAAATTCTGGTACCCTGAACTTTAGAAGAAAGGTCAGAGAGGTGGATGGAGTGCTTTCTGGGAGGAAAGGCTGGGCAGAGATG
>NW_006408573.1:18695674-18696584 GCF_000296735.1 Chrysochloris asiatica | reverse complement strand
AAAAAATCAACAAGATAAAAAACTGGTTCTTTGAAAGGGTTAATAAAATTGCTAAACCACTGGAAAATCCATCAGAAGAAAAGAGAGAGACAATGCAAATACCACACATAAGAAACTATATGGGTGACATCACAACAGAACCAAGAGAAATAAAATGGATAATAACAGAATGCTATGAAGAGCTGTACTCAAACAAATTTGAAAATCTAGTAGAAATGGATAAACTAACGTAAACTAACACAAAATGAAACAGAAAATGTGAACAGATGTATAACAAAGGAAGAAATTGATCAGGTCATTAAAAAACTCTCAACAACAACAAAAAAAGTTCAGGCCAGATGGATTTACTGGTGAATTTTACCTAAATCATTCAGAGAAGAGCTGACACCAATTTACTCAAACTATTCCAGAATATAGAAAAGGATGGAAAAATTTCTAACACATATTATGAAGTAAGCGTAACCTTCATACCAAAGCCAAGCAAATACATCACTAAAAAAGAAAATTATAGACCAATATCCCTCACAAACATACATGTAAAAATTCTCAACAAAATCCTAGCCAATAGAATTCAACAACATATAAAAAAAAATAATAAATCACAACCACGTGGGATTCATTCCAGGGATGCAATGGTGGTTCAATATTAGAAAAACAATTAAATAATTCAGCACATAAGTAAAAAAAGGAAAAGAACTGCATGATTATACCAATTGAAGCAGAAGAGGCATTTGACAAAATCTACCATCCATTCTTGATAAAAACACTCAACAAAGTAGGAACTGAAGGGAAATTCCTCACCATAATTAAAAGCATATATATAAATCAAACAAGGAGCTCTGGTAGCATAGTGGTTATGAATCGGGCTATGAACCACAAGGTCAACAGTTCGAAACTACCAGCTGTTCTG
>NW_006408573.1:18681401-18681958 GCF_000296735.1 Chrysochloris asiatica | reverse complement strand
GAATAAACAAATTGTGCTATATCCATTCAACAATAAAAAAGAAAATAATTATTGAGATACACACTTGAATGAAGGTCAAAATTGTTACACTGAATGAGAAGCCAGATAATAGCAAGAACTAACTATGTGGTTCCATTTATAGAAATCATCAAAAATGCTAACTATTTGTATAGTAACATATCAGATCAGTGGTTACCTCAGTAGGGGATAAGAGGGCTACATAGGGAGATGACAAAAAGATGTAGGAAAAACTTCTGGAGGTGACAGATATATTATCACAAATATAATGATAGTTTTATAGATATATACTTATGTCAAAGGAGCCCTGGTAGCACAGTGATTAAAACTCAACTGAGAAATGAAAGGTTGGTGGTTCAAACTCACCAGTCACCCCCTTGACAGTGTCAGTCTTCTGTAAAGATTACAGACTTAGGGGTAGATTTACTGTTTCCTATAGGGAAACACCTGAATTTAGAGATCATCTGAAGAACAGATTTGATACATTAAACACTAAAGACCAAAGACCAGAAGAGTTGTGGCATGACATCAAGAACATC
>NW_006408573.1:18677049-18678191 GCF_000296735.1 Chrysochloris asiatica | reverse complement strand
GGAATAGCAGGCAAAGCAGATCCAGGACAGAGTTCCAAAACTCAGAACCACAGAGATAGAAATATTTTAAAAGTTTGAAGGCTTATAGATTGTGGAACTTGAAGCTAAAGTAAAAAATCGCACACTTTTGAATCTGCCGGGCTTGGAGGCTCGGAGGACGGGAGCCATCTTGGGTGAGACCAAACAGCAAGGGGGGGAGCAGAAACACCATGGAAAAACACTGTGGGAACCTTGGAGCAAAGGTGGACAATACACTTTGTCAGTTTTTTTTTTTTTGTATCTGGTCATTGGTGCGCCACTGTTTGCCCACCTCCATTCTGGTGACGAGAGGGGGAGCCTGAGTGAGTGGACATCTCCCACCCTCACTGGTGGGTTCTTCTGCCATGCATGCGCACGGATACTCTCAGCCCAAGAGCCAGCACAGAACTGTTTTTTGTTTTTTTTTTTTAATAAGTAAAAGCCAGAACAAGGGGTATGAAGAGGGAAAGAGAGTTTAAAAACAAAACATGCTTAAAATTAAATTAAATCCTGAGGTACAGGAAAAAAACCAACAGTGTCATCTTGAAATCTCTCAGGCAGCTCTGAAGTCTGAAAGAGGACATTAAAATCATACTCATATTAGGCTACAGATTTTTTTTTTTCTTTTCTCCTTCCTTTTCCTTTTCTGTGATTATAGACTACAGTATCCAGTCTAGTTTTTTTGTTGTTGTTGTTTTGTTTTTCTTTGTTTTCTTCTTGCTGTTGCTATTGTGCTGTTATATGCTTCCCCTTCTACCTTTGGGGGGACTCTTTCTCTCCCTACATTACCCAAGAAGAGACAGCAACTGCTGCCATATAGTCAAGCTACAATCACACTTTATAAAACACCAAAATCCAGGCAAGAACCAATACCAATTGCCATATCCCAGGGAGGCAGACAACACTTATGAAAGTTACTCTGAGTTAACCAATAGAAGAGTGAAAAGAGAAGCCCATATCCTGATCACATCTACCTGGAAGCAATCTGAAAGCATTAAAAATACCAAAACACATACTCAATTAAGTATTAAGGCCACAGATAAACACTAAACATGTCCAAGAAGCAAACGCAGATGCCCATATTAGCACATGTCCAGAAACAAGATAAAATGTCTGAGACAAAT
>NW_006408573.1:18672602-18675848 GCF_000296735.1 Chrysochloris asiatica | reverse complement strand
CCATGTAAACTATCACATAATTCACAGTAAAACATTTAAGAAAAAAAAAAGGGGGGGGTGAGTGGTCAATCTTACAGTCCCAGAGTGGAGGATCATAGGACCATAAGGGAGAAGAATGGGAATGGAGTGTGGGACCCTACCCAGAGAAGTGGCGACACAAGCGATGGAGGCAGAGATGATGACATAGAGAGACAGAGCAGCTGAGGATTCTAGACTTATGGAGGGAGAGGGGATGTGTATTGGCAGCTGGGGCACAGTGAGAGCCCTTTGGCTGTTTGAATGATTGTATATTCCTGAGTGTTTTGGTGCACATCCCAAAAACAACAACAAAAACAGAGGGAATAGAAGTAAATACTGTTGAATGATGAAGCATGCAGGGAATTATAATCATTGCAATGAAACGAACTGATGTTCCCCCATGTAAACTATCACTTAATTCACAATAAAAACTTAAAACAAAAACAAGAAGATGGAAGGAATACACTGTTATATATATATATATATAAAGTTGATGCTCAACCATTTCAAGAGGTAGTATATGATCAAGAACCAATGATACTGAAGGAAAAAGTCCAAGGTGCACGGAAGATACTAGCAAAGAAAAAGATTCCTAGAATTGATGAAATACAAATTGAAATATTTCAACAAACTGATGCAGCACTGGATACACTCACCCATATTCCAAGAAATTTGGTAGACAACTACCTGGCCAATTAATTGGAAGAGATCCATATTTTTACCCATTCCCTAGAGAGGTGACCCAACAGAATATGGAAATCATTAAACAATATCATTAATATCACATGCAAATAAAATTTTGCTGAAGGTGATTCAAATATGGCTGCAACAGTACATTGATAGAGAATTGCCAGAGATTCAAGCCAGATTCAGACGAGAATGTGAAATTAGGGCTATCATTGCTGACGTCAGATGGATTTTGACTGAAAGCAAAGAATACTAGCTAGATGTTTACATGTGCTTTATTGACTGTGCAAAAGCTTGTGACTGTGTGGATTATGACAAGCTATGGATAATACTGTGAGAAATGGGTACTCCAGAACACTTTATTGCTCTTATAAGGAACCTGTACATAGATCAAGATGTTTACTTTAGAAAGAAGCAAATCAAAACAACAAGATATCCTTTTATCCCAGCATTAATAGCACAGTTCAAAAACGCAGAAAACTGGCTAGACCGTAGAGAGACTGGGACCCTCTTATACTGCTGGTGGGATTGTCAATGGTGCAACTATTATGGAAAATGGTATGGTATGTCTTCAAAAAGTTGGAAACAGCCATATTATATGATCCAGCAATCTCTCTACCTGGTATATATCCTCAAGAAATAAGAACCGTGATAGATATATTCACACTCATGTTCATCACAGCACTATTTACAACAGTAAAAATACGGAGACAGCCTAATACCCATCAATGAAAGAATGGATAAACAAACTTTAGTACATACACACAATGGAGTACTATGCAACACTGAAGCAGAACTGAATCCAGGAAACACCTCATAATATGGATGAACCTGGAGGATATTATGCTGAGTGAAATTAGTCAATCACAAAAGGACAAATATTGTATGAGACCACTATTAGAGAAGAATGTTGAAAGTACCACGGACTGCTAGAAAAACAAAGTAATCTGTATTGGTAGAAGTATAGCCAGTATGTTCCTTAGAAATCAGGACAGTCAGATTTTGTCTTTCATACTTTGGACACACTATCAGGAGGGACCAATTCCTGGAGAAGGATATTGTGCTTAGTAAAGTGGAGGGTCAGTGAAAACGAAGGAAGCCCCCAATAAGATAGATTGGCACAGTGGCAGCAGCAATTAGCTCAAGCGTAACAACAATTGTGAAGATAAAGCAGGACTGGGCAGTGTTTCGTTCCATTGCACATAGGGTTGTTATGTATCGGAACTGACATGATTGCACCTAACAACGATTATTGTAAAAAATCAACAAAAGTTTTCATACTACAAGAAATATTCTTTGATGGCTACTAGGGGTGGGAGAGAAGAGAGAGTGATTCACTGGTTAGAGGGTTGCTGTTGTTAAGTGTCATCAAGTTGATTTCGACTCAAGGCAAACTTGTATAGGGTTTCCAAGGTGGGCTTGAACCTCTGACCTTGTGGTTAGCAGTCCAGTGCTTATTCTACAACACCACAACAGGATTTTGGTTAGATGGTAAACATGCATTAACTTGGGTGATGGAGAAGACAATATGTAACCACACTACTAAGATATATGCTCACTTGGCATAAAAAAAAAAAAAAAATTGAAAACACTGGAGATGGGGCATATGTAAATGATGAAACATTCTTTAATAAAAAAAGAATGAATGGCTGAGCTGTATGAACCATCTAGCCTGAGACCAGAAGAACCAGATGATGCCAGGAACACAACAGAAAATCTTAGATAGGAAGGGAGAAAAATGGAAAAAGAAACTCAAATTCCTAAAAAAGGTCAGACTTGCTGGACCAACAGAGACTAGAGGAACCCTTGAGAGTACGGTCATAAGACACTCTGAAATTTGAACTGAAGTCAGTCCTGGTGGTCACATTTCATCCTAAATAATTGTGGTTGTTGTTAAGTGCCTTTGGGTCAGTTTCAACTCATAGCAACCCTATATAGGGTTTCTGAGGAGCGGATGGTGAGTTTGAACCACCAACCTTGTGATGCAAACTGGCCTTGCAGTCCAGTGCATTAACCCATAGCACCACACCAGGACTCCCCAAATAACAGATTGGTGTAAAATAAACAATATCACCTGTGAATACTGTGCTACTTAAATGATCAATTATATGAGATCAAATAGCCAACATTTACTGGAAAATAAAGATGAGAAGTCAGGACCAGGGATGGGAGCAGAGTGGGATGTGGAGCTAGGGAAACTAGGTATGGAAGTAGGACACAAATAATGGAAATAATGAAAGTGTTGACAATTGTGGAAAATGTGACAAATGTCATGAATTACAGGAGGCCTGCTTACATAATGGCTAAGCACTTGGCTGCAACCCAAAAGTTTATCTGTTTGGGTCCACCAGCTGCTTTTCCAGAAGAAGATGTGGCAGTCTACTGCAGTATAAATTTACAGCCTTGGAAGCCTTATGGAGCAATTCTCCTCTGAGCTATAAAGTTGCTATGAGTTGGAACCTACTAGATGGAAGATCAAATTGTATAAAAATTGTTAAATGGGAGCCTCATTTGCTATGTAAACTTTCACCTAAAACATAT
>NW_006408573.1:18665374-18672502 GCF_000296735.1 Chrysochloris asiatica | reverse complement strand
ATATATATATATATATATATAAAAACCAAAGGCTGTTAAGTGCCATCAAATTGGTTCCAACTCAAAGCAACCCAACATAGGAATTCTGAGATGAAGATTCACCTCTGATGAAGTAGCAAAGTCAACAGTGCATTTGTGACTCGCAGCTCAGCTTAAAGCGTTTTTTAATAAGAGAAGATGAAAGCCTATTGACAGATGGACAAAGTGCATTGAAAAGCTAGGAGATTATGTTGAAAAATTATGTATTTGTCTTTTCTGAAAATTGATTAAAATAAATTCTATAGCCAGAGTGCGGATAGTTTTTTACTTACCCTCGAGTGTATGTGTGTGTGTGTGTGTGTGTATAATTTGTTAAGTATCATTGAGTCATTTCTGACTCATAGAAACCCTGTATAGGATTTCCAAGGATTGACTGGTGGGTTTGAACTACCGACCTTGCAGTTAGCAGTCCAGTGCTTACCCTACAGTGTCACACCACAAAATCTATTTGCAATGGTGTACCTTTTATCTCCACCACTCACTCTTCTGTCAGTGTGTCCTACTGTGGTGACTTGTATGTTGCTATGATGCTGGAAGCTAGGCCACTGGTATTTTAAATACTAGCAAGGTCACTCATGGTGGACAGGTTTCAGTGGAGCTTCCAGACCAAGATAGACTAGGAAGAAGGAGAGGCAGACTACTTCTCAATGTTTAGACACTGAAAACCTTATGAATGGCAGCCAAAACATTGTCAGCTATAGTACCAGAAAATGGAAACACTCTGAATAGGAGCAGAATATTGTCAGATGGAGTGCTGAAAGAATGAGCCCCTCAGGTTGGAAGGCATCAAAATACGATTGGGGGAAGAGCTGCCTTCTCAAAGTAGAGCTGACCATACAACATGAATGAAATAAAACTTTCAGGGCCTTCATTTGCTGATGGAACACAACTCCAAATGAGGAGAAACAGCTGCAAATATCCATTAATAACCCAAACATGGAATGTACAAAGTATGAAACTAGGAAAAGTGGAATTTGTCAAAAATGAAAAGTAACACATAAAGATTGATAGATTCTAGGCATTAGTAAGCTGAAATGAACTGGTATTGGCCACTTTAAATCTGACAATCATATGGTTTGCTATGCAGGGAACAACAAATTCAAAATCTGTCTTGCAGCACAATATGCTGTCTGTGATAAGATAATATCCACACATCTATAAGGAAGATTATTTTAAAAGACTATTGTTAAAATTTACGCACCAACCACTAAAGCCAGTGATGATGAAATTGAGGAATTCTACTTGGTATAACACTGCAGGATAAGTATTGGACTGCTACCAACAAGGTTGGCAGTTCAAACCCACCAATCGCTCTTTGGAAACCCTATAAAGGGTCACAACTCAAAAAAGAAGAAACAACTGTAAATGTACATTAATAATCAGAGCGTGGAATATATGAAGTATGAATTTAGGAAAACTGGAATAGTTAAAAATGAAATAAACATCGATATCCTAAGCATTAATGAGCTGAAATAGACTGGTATTGTCTATTTTGAATCTGACAATCACATGGTTTACTATTCTGGGAATGATAAGTTGAAAAGGAATGGTGTCACATACATCATCAAAAAGAACACTTCAAGATCTATCATGAAGTACAACACTGTCTGTGATAGAATAATATCCATATGCCTAAAAGGAAGACCAGTTAATATAACTATTATTCAAATTTATGCACCAACTATTAAAGCTACTGATAATGAAACTGAAGAATTCTACAAACTTCATCAGTCTGAAATTGATCAAACATGCAATCAAAATGTATGCATAATTACTGGTGATTGGAATGTAAAGGTTGGAACAACGAAGATGGATCAGTAGTTGGAAAGTATGGCCTTGGTGGTAGAAATGAAGCTAGAGATTGCATGATAGAATTCTATAAGACCACTGACTTCTTCATTCCAAATACCTTTTAAAAGATGACTATACACATGGACCTTACCAGATGAAGCACACAGAAATTAAATTGACTACATCTGTGGGAAGAGAGTAGGGGAAAGCTCCATATCATCAGCCAAAACAAGGCCAGGGGCAGACTGCAGAAGAGACCATTAATTGCTCATATGCAAGTTCAGACTGAAGGTGAAGCAAATTAAAGGAAGTCCATGAGAGCCAAAATATGGCCTGAACATATCCCACCTGAATTTAGAAATCATCTCACGCACAGATTTGATGAATTAGACAATAATGGCCAAAGACCAGAAGAGTTGTGAGATGACATCAAGAATAGCAGACAGGAAGAAAGCCAAATGTCATTAAGAAGACAAGAAAGGAAAAGAACAAAATGGATGTCAGAAGAGACTCTGAAACTTGCTTTCCATTGTACAGATGCTAAAGCATATGGAAGAAATGAGAAGGTAAAAGAGCTGAATAGAAATATTCAAAAGGCAGCTCAACAAAAGGAGAGGAGTGACTGATTATGCAGCCCAGGAGTGGAGGTCCCTGGGACCATCAAGCAAAAAGAGCGGAGAGCGTGACCTTACCCAGAGAGGCAGTGATGCCAGGGATGGAGACAGAGATGACAGACAACTTGGACAGATGGAGCAGCTGGGGACACTGAACTCAGGGAGGGAGAGGGGCTATGTGCTGACAGCCGGTGGGGGGGGGGACGACTGTGGGCTGTATCCTTTGGTTATTTGGCAAACCTAACCAAAGAAAAGAGGGAGATGACACAAATAACATGCATAAGAAACCACATGGGTGATATCACAACAGAGCCAATGGAAATAAAAAAGGTAATAACAGAATCCTATGAAGAGCTGTAAAAATCTAAAGGAGAGGGATACATTTTTAGAAAAATACGACCTACCTAAACTTACACAGAGTAAAGTAGAAAACTTGAACAGACCTATAATAAAAGAAGAAATTGACCATGTCATCAAAAAAACCCCAACCAAAAAAAGTCCAGGTCCAGATGGCTTCATGTTACCAGTTCTACTTGAACTATTTCATAGAAAAAGACAGAAAACTTGCTAATACAGTTTATGAAGTAAGCATAGCCTTCACACCAAAACCAGGCAATACATCACTAAGAAAGAAAACTATAGACAAATATGCCTCATGGACATAGATGCAAAAATTCTCAACAAAATAATATATCATGACCAAGTGGGACTCATACCAGGGATGCAAGGATAGTTCAATACTAGAAAAACAATGAGTGTAATCCACCATACAAATAAAAAAAAGGAAAAGAACCACATGATCAAATCGATTGATGAGGAAAAGCATTTGACAAAATCCAACATCCATTCCCAATAAAAACGCTCAACAAAGTAGGAATTGAAGGGAAATTTCTCAACATAATTAAGAGCATGTATACAAAATCAACAGTCAACATCATGCTCAATGGAGAGAAGCTGAAAGCTTTCCCTTTGTGAACAGGAACCAGACAAGGATGCCCTTTGTCACCACTCCTATTCAATATTGTATTGAAAGTCTTAGCCAGAACTATAAGGCAAGACAGGGAAATTAAAGGCATCCAAATTAGCAGGAAGAGGTAAAAATCTCTCTATTTTCAGATGATATGATCCTATACACAGAAAACCCCAAAGACTCAGCAAAAAAAAACACACACAAAAAAAACTACTGGAACTCATTGGAAGATTTGGCAAAGTGGCAGGGTACAAGATCAATATACAAAAATCAATTGTAGAAAAAAAAATCAATTGGATTCCTCTATTAATGATAGCTCTGAAAATGAAATTAGGAAAACAATACCATTTACAATAGCCACCCAAATGATGAAATATTTAGGAATAAATCTAACCAGACAAATAAAAGACCTATACAAAGAAAACTATAAAACAGTACCACACGAAACAAAGAGAGATTTACAAAAATGGAAAACTATACCATGCTTCTGGGTAGGAAGATTTAACATCATGAAAATGTCAATACTACCCAAAGTAATCTACACATATAATGCAATCCAAATCCAGATTCCAACAACATTCTTTAAAGAGATGGAAAAAACAATTAAAAACTTTATATGGAAGGGAAAGAGTACTCAGATAAGCAAAGTACTGTTTAAGAAGAATAAAGTTGGAGGCTTCTCACTACCTGATTTCAAAATTTACTATTACATGGTCAAAACAGCCTGGTACTGGTACAATGAAAGATATTACAGACCAGTGAAACAGAATTGAGAATCCAGAAGTTAGCCCATCCACATACAGCCAACTGATGGTCAACAAAGAACGAAAATACATTGAATGGGGAGGAGATAGTCTTTTCAACAGATGGTGCTGTCAAAGCTGGGAATGGATATGCAAAAGAATGAAACAAGATCTTTATCTCAGACCATATACAAAAACTACTCAACATGGATTAAAGACCTAAATATAAGTTCCAGAACTATAAAGGTCTTCAATGAAGAAATAGGAACAAATTTAAGGGCTCTAATACAGGGCACACATCGACTATCAAACATTGCAAAAATTGCACAAACAAAAGACAAAATAGATGACTAGAACATACTGAAAATTAGAAACTTATGTGCATCAAAATATTTCACCAAAAGAGTAAAAAGGGAGCCCAGAATAGGAAAGATTTTTTGCAATGACATATCAGACAAGGGATTAATCTTTAAAATCTACAGGAAACTACAACACTTCTAGAAAAAGACAAATAACCCAATTTGAAAATGGGCACAATACATGAACAGACACATCACCAAGAAAGACATTTGGGCAGCCAACAAACATATGAAGAAATGTTCACAGTCATTAGCCATTGTTGTTGTTAGGTACTATCAAGTTGGTTCCGACCCATAGCGACCCTGCACAGGGTTTCAAAGGAGCAGCGGGTGAGCTTGAACTACCGATCTTGCAGTTCAAACAGCTTTGCAGTTTGGCACTTAACACACAGCACCACACCAGGACTCCATTTGCCATTGTTGTTGTTGAGTGCTGTTGAGTCGATTCCGACCCATAGCGACCCTGTATAGGGTTTCCAAGGAGCAGCTGGTGAGTTTGAACTGCCGACCTTGCAGTTCAAATGGCTTTGCAGTCTGGCGCATTAACCCACAGCGTCACACCAGGACTCCCCATTTGCCATTAGAGACATGCAAATCAAAGCAATGAGATACCACCTCACATCAGCAATAACAACAAAGTTCAAAAAAGCAGAGGATAATTAGTGCTGGTGAGGGTGTGGAGAGACTGGGACATTCCTACATTGCTAGGGGGACTGTAAAATGGTTCAACGACTCTGGAAATGGTAGGGCGCTTCCTCAGAAAGTTGGAAAGAGACATACCTTATGATCCAGCAATTCCTCTACTTGGTATATATCCACAAGAAATATGAGCCAGAACACGAGTAGCTATACGCACACCAATGTTTATCACTATTCATAATAGCAAAAAGATGGATTCCCATCAATGGAAGAATGGATAAACAAACTTTGGTACATACACACAATGGAAAACCTTCATGAGTAACAATGAAGCTACAAAACACCTTATAACATGGATGAAACTTGAGGACATTATGCTGAGTGAAATTAGTCACAAAAGGACAAATATTGCATAAGACCATTATTGTAAAAGCTTAAGAAAAGATCTCCATACTAAAAGAAAAAAAATTATTTGAGGGTTACCAGGGGTGGGAGGGAGGGGACAGTAAGGCACGGGTTAGGGTATAGACACATCATAGCTCGGGTGATATGGAGGGCAAAAAAATACAAGGAAAGGGAGAGCAATGCACAAGAAGGGGGAGAAGGTGAAAGAACAAGGAAGATAGGGGAACATTAAGGTAGGTTTGTGTGGGCTAAAAGGGACAGAGGTAAATAGTGATGTGATTCAACCTCGGACAGAGGTAAATAGCGATGTGATTCAACCTTGGAACAACACATCTCTGTGATACAGGGATGGAGGCATAGTCTGAATGGATAAAAGAGGGGAATCATGTTAAGGGGCTTGACTGTCTTATGGCTATTGGTTTCCCTTGCCTACTATTGTTAAGTAGACATTTAAGAAAGGAGTATTGGGGAATACAATTACAGAAAGCTTATAAGCCCATCTTCAGCCTATTTGTTGTTGTTGTCAAGTACTGTGGAGTCAGTTCTGACTCATAGTGACCCTGCACAGGGTTTCCAGGCTGTAAATCTTTACGGGAGCAGAACGCCCCATCTTTCTCCCATGGAACCACTGGTAGTTTCAAACTGCTGACCTTGAGGTTGGCAGCTTGACTCGTAACCACTACGCTACCAGAGCTCCTGGAATACCTAAACGGGGTTCTAGAACTTGCCCAGTGAAATAGGCTTCTTGTTAAGCCTTTGTAGAGTACAGGACCTTAGGTGAAATCTTGAACACCATCCAGAACCTTCCACTTGAAAGGACGTGCAAACCAACTGGGAGCAGCTAAAAGAACAAAAAGTACTTCTTGAAAGAAAGACCAACAGGGAAAAATAAGAAGAAGAAAAAAGCATACTGTTTGGCTGTTACAAGAGCAAGCAAACTGTTTGCCTGAGAGTCATTAAGGCAAGAAAAGTCAGCCTTTCAGCACAAATACCCTTTCAAGACTGGAACTCAAAGGGAACACACGAGTAGGCTTGCAAGCTCTCTGGTGACTGCCTTTGTCAGCTTGTGAGTGGAAGTGGAGGAAAGGCAGCAATGAATACATGGCTGAGTTCAACCATGTTCCAGACTCCTGTCGACCTTGAAATGAGAGAGAGAAGAGGAATGGCTGGTTAGTCCGAAGTTTGGGGAGACCTGGAAACTCCTGAGCGCATGAACAGTGACCTAGGCACTGGAGGCTAAAGCTGAGAATGAAGTGGCCAGCTGATCTGAAGTGGGGGGAGATGTGCAAAAATGCCCAAACTTGCAAATAGTCCCCATCTGACCTATCTTGGATGGCTTGCTGATCAGAACTTGACTGTTGTTGTTGTTGTCAGGTGCCATCGAGTCGGAACGGACTCATAGTGACCCCATGTACAGCAGAACGAAACAATGTCCAATCCTGGGCCAACCTCACTACCGCTGCCACACTTGACTCCCTCAATGATGCCACCTGGCCAATCCATCTCGTTGGGGGTCTTCCTCTTTTTCTCTGACCCTCCACCTTACCCAGCATGACATCCTTCTCCAG
>NW_006408573.1:18598466-18663599 GCF_000296735.1 Chrysochloris asiatica | reverse complement strand
GGGGGAGAAAAGTGCACAGAACCTTCATTTGCTGATGGGCCACAACTCAAAATGAAGAGAAACAGCTGTAAACATCCATTGAAAATCGGAACATGGAATGCATGTGTGAAGTATGAATCTGGGAAAATTGGAAGAACTTGACTAGAGGAAGATAAAGAAGTTTGATACAGGAAGCAGGTGTAAATTGCTATGATTTGATGAACTTGACCTTTGCTTATGGATGATGTAGTTGCTCAAAATACCAACCAAGAGGGAGGGAGTCTTCACATCAAGGATCAAACCAACCCATTCAATATAATTCAGGTAACTTAGACACTGGCTACCTAAAATGGGGGGGAGGGGCTATAAAGGCACAATGGTTGGCTTACAAGTTTTCAAGAGTGTGCTTAGTTTCAGAGGGATGGGGAGTGGAAGGGGGCATAGAATCCCCACAGAATAGTTTTCATCTTGTCTAGATGGGTCTGGTGAAAGGGGATGGGGGAGGATGGGGGGAGGATTCTTTTGATTCAATAGTAATTGTTATCACAACTAATTGTGATTATCACAACTGTAAAGGTAGAAGATGTATAACAAAAAGTAATCATTCCCACCCCCTCAATACACAGAGTAGACAGGGATGGGCAACTTGAACACTAGCTACCCAAAAAAGGGGGGGGGAGGCTACAAAGGCAAGAAGTCACCGGCTAACAAGTTTTCAAGAGGGAGCCTTAAAAAAAAAAAAAAAGAGAGAGGAGTAATTAATCTTTCATTCCAGGAACAGAGGACCCTAGCTAGGACCATCAAGAGGGAAGAGCATAAGCGCTTGACTGCTAACTGAAAAAAATGGTGATTTGAACCAATACAGCAACTCTGTGTGAGAAGACAGGAAATACATTCCCATAAAGATTGCAGTCTAGGAAATCCTATGGGATAGCTATACTCTGTCCTACAGGCAGAGATGGATTACCATTAAGCAAAGTAAACACATGTTTAGGGCAACAACAAAACAGGGGCACCATTGTCTAAAGTAAATACCCTCCAAGCAGACAGGACAAAAGAAGAGCGAGTACTACAGTAGAAGGAACCGATACCATTTTATAAATTTTGTATAAGACGATAGTATTTTCTTCTTCATTTTGGACCGATTGGGTATAACCTCACATTAATTTCTCTCATGAATCATGTGCCACACCTGTGGCACTATAATCACATGACTCATGATGTAAGTGATCAAAATGTGTCTTCGTATTGAGCATACACTTGCATTTGTCTCACACTCTTTGCGATCTCTCTTGGCCCTGTCATGTATCAGTGTTAGTCTAATGAACTGTGAAGACACAGCATCAAAGGGCAGAAAGTGAGTGTACACGTTTTTAAGTATTATTTCAAGACAGAGATCTGTGAAGGGCCCTGCAACAAATATCATACAACAAATTAATGAAATTACTTCCCATTGTCTCAGAAGGATTATTTCTTCTGACTGTCTCAGGCCTGAAGAATAAAATGACATGCATGTTCCAAATCAAAAAAAAAAAAGAGGGAAGAGCATGAGCGGAGCATGGGATCCTAACCAGAGAAGCAGCAACACCAGAGATGGAGACAGAAGTGATGGCATGGAAAGAGAGTGCAGCTGAGGACTCCAGACTCACGGAAAGAGGGTATGTGCCGGCAGCCAGGAAACAGGCTTGCAAAATGTGCTCTTTGGTTGTTCAGATGAATATATATTTCTGTGTGTTTCGTGTACATTAAAAAAAAAGGGGGGGAACAGGGGGGGAACAGAGGCAAATGCTGTTAAGCGGTGGTGCATAGAGGGGATTGTAATCATTAATGTAAACTCAATGACTCCTAAGCAAACACTCCTCCTTTCCTCCCTCCTACCCACATCTGGTAATCACTGTTTATCTTTGTTTCTATATATTTACTTATTTCAAATAAGTAAAATCATATGGCATTTGTGCCTTTGAAATTCTCTTTTTTCATTCAGCATACTGTTCATCCATATTGTGGCATGTATCAGGACTCCATTTCTCTTATGTCTGAGTAATAGTCCATTGTATTTCATCTATTCATTTGTTGATCGACATTCTGGTTAGTTTGAACCTTTGACTATTGTGAAAATTGCTGCAATGAACATCGGTGTTCAGTTTCTGCTTGTATTCCTGCTTTCAATTTTTGGGGGTATATGCCTAAGATTAGGATTGTTGGGACATATGGTAGTTCTGGACTTAAATTGTTGAGGAACTGCCAAACTGTTTTGACTCCATAGTGTTTTGGTGGTTTGTTTTCTTGACCATCTCCCTCAGAGACATGGAAGGTCCCTGTGAGTGCCTCAGGTCCTGTCTGCCGCAGGCTACGATGCTGATATACCTGTGTGCACACATCCCTGTAAAGACAGTCACTGTCCTGTAGTGAACAAAGACACTGATGCCTAGGTGTGATGATGTCCCACCCTAGAGCTGTCCTTAGTCTGGGTATTAACAGATCCCCAGAATCCCCATGCCCACCTTACCTGGGCACGTTTCCAAAATCTATATGCAGTCGATGTTCCCCATGCCCATCTGTTAAGCCAGAATCTCTAAGGATGGGGCCAGGGCACACGGTATATTTGATATATTACCCTTCCTGAACTCTAAGTGGACCAACCAGGAGGGTTACACACCCGTGTACCTAATATTTGCACCACTCTGAGAAGAGAAAGCTCTCAGTGGGCCACTAAGCTGGGCTACAGTTTTTGAGAGAGGAAGAGAGAAAGGTCAAGGCCGACTGCTAGAGAGGCTTTGATACTTCATCTACTTTGTGACAATGTCACCAAAATAGCCAGTACCATTCTCAGAAGAGGAAAAGGCACTGGCCCCTCTGCTAGATCATTTTGCAGGTTCAGCTCAGGGATCAGGTCCTCAGATTTTCCTTGACTCCCCTGCTTCCTTCTCTGGGGAGCAGAAACTTGTAGGAATGTTAACCTGAGCCAACCATAGGAGAGTCGTTGTCTACCTGAGTCTGAAGCAGACATCAACAACCATCTATGGGAGACACCTGCCTCTGGCCACTGGCCAGAACTCCTCTGATTGTTGGTGCTGACCCCAGGCACATCAAAGGTTTTCCTTTGGTTTCTACTCACTGAAAACCAATGACAGTATTTGGTTTTCATTTGTTGTCAGGAGGACCTCCTCAGGTCTCCTCCTGGTCGGAATGGCCCATGTGAACCTGGACAACCATCCCCAATGACCCTCATCCTCTTGCTACTGCTTGGGTCCAGTTTATACACTGAAGCCTCAAAGCTGATTTAGCTTGCATCCCCTCCGCAGATAGGCTGAACAGATGGGGGCCTGTGTGTCATGCCATCTCCATGAAGAGTCAGGCTTCCCCTAAACCTGGCATGGGCAGAGGCATGACAATACTAGGCGGAAGGAAGGAAGCGGAGATTAGCACTAATGAGGCAGGCGGCCTGAAAGCTTTTTACTCCAAAGCTGTCCGCCCACTCAGAGAACAATGCCAACCTGGAGAACAGTTCGTTCAGTTCCTTGGCTTCCAGGAACCTCAGGTGGAAAGGGGCTGAGGGTGGGGGACAGAAGCAGGGGTAGGGGTCTTGGTGGAGCCTGGAAGGAAAAAGGTGAGGGGAAGTAGAGCCCAAGGTGCAGGCAGGAGGACCTGATTTTGACTAAGTGGGCATTTTTCCCTCACATCCCCCCAAAAAGCCCAGAGTCAGGGTCTGCACCCTCCTCCACCTGGCTCCAGTCACTGTTCCATCTCCCACTTTGATGCCCTTGACCAAGTTCCTGGAAGCAAATGAAACAGAACACAGTGCGTAGGGGCTGAGTGAACATCATAAATTAAGTTAAACCTCTCAGGGCCGCCTGCCTTGTTATTGCTAATAGCTCCAGACTGGCTCACCTCTCTAGGCCCCTGTCCAACAGAAATTTGGGGGTTCTGGGCACCCTATCATGTTCCCAAACTTTGATTGGTTCCTGAAGACCTCATCCCAAATTGGAGATGGGCACTTTGCATGTAGAGCACTCAAAAACTCAGGGCCCAGGGAAAGAAACCCAGTGTCCCCACCCTCTAGGGAGGGCCCCTCACCTCAGCTGTAAGGAACAGTCACGTGTGACCCCTTCATTAGGTCCTGCCATATAAGCTGAGGAGACAGAGTGACTGGAAACTCGAGGGGCAAGGACCCAGCAAGCACAGGTAAGTGCTCGAGTTGGGCAGGAACTCTAGTCTCTAGGGGTGGAGGTGGGGATAGGGATGAGGGGGTGGTTCTTTGGGGTGGGCACTAGATGGGCTCCAAGGATAAGGAGGGACTAAGTGGTGGCTCTCCTTGCTGACCCAGGTCATGCTGATTGCAGTGCTGCTGAGCTGTGCCCTATTGCAGGCATTGCCCATCATGCAGGCGGCCCAGATGGGCCTGCCCACTCTGGAGGGCATCAGGCCTGACCAGGCCCTTTTCCCAGAGTTCCCAGGTCAGTATGGGTAGGCGTGGGCTGGGTGGGGCCTGGACACCTTTGCCCACACACTGTCCCACCCAGTATGAGCCCTCCTTCCCTCTTCACATTCCCAGCTTTAGGAGGTGGGTGACTGTTGGTGGGGAATACTGCCCTCACCTCTTCTATCCCAGGCCTGGGCCTGCAGCCGGCGCTAAAGAATACAGCTGCAGAACAGGCAAAAGAGGACCTGCTGCAGGAGGCTGAAGCTTTGGCAGAGGTAACTGTGTAAGGAAAGGGGTGAGGTGACATGGCAGGCCTTGGGGGTGGTTATCAGGCACCATCCCCACTTCCCATCCCCAGATCCCTCTACTTGTGGCAGGACCCTTCTGCACACTCCACTGCTGTCCAGTATTCCGTCTGGTCCTGCTCTCAAAAGCCAACGCTTACGTTCCTGCTCCCCCATGCCTGCAGGCGCTAGACCCTCAGGGCCGAGAGACTCGCTCCCCTCGTCGTTGCGTGCGGCTGCACGAGTCCTGTCTAGGACACCAGGTGCCCTGCTGCGACCCATGTGCCACCTGCTACTGCCGCTTCTTCAATGCCTTCTGCTACTGCCGCAAACTGGGTACTGCCACGCATCCCTGCAGCCGCACTTAACTGGCTGACGTCAGGGTGGGGGCCAGAAACAGTGGCGGGAATAAAGACTGAGACTAATCCCAACCGAGGCTGTTGCGTTATTTCGAATGTGCCGTCGGAGCGGGTTTGGGGCCCCGTGTTACTGCACTGAGGGTGCTGCCAAGTCAAGAAATCCCACGCACACACCCTTGCCCCAAGGCGTATACTAACCCTTCTTCTGAGTCACACAAGAGCGTTTTTAGGGCTCCTGTTGCTTTGAGGGTCCAGAGAACAGCCGCTCTGGCCCTCCAGAATCTTGTACAAAACACGCAGAGAAAAGCGGCGGACGAGGCATAGGGGCTCTAATTCTCGACTGGCAAATTTAGCAACCAACTCAACGTATAAAACCTGGCAGGCCGACCCATCAGTGGACCTCAGTCCCTCGTGAGGAAAGCGGACTCAAAGATTTCCAGGCTTACTTCCAAGTTTAAGAAGCACCGCCCCCTAGGGGATTAGACATACCAGACCCGCGAAAGCTACAGGGAGGGCCCAATGGCACTCCTGCGGTCATGAACGCCCCCACGCGGCGAGCCTGTGGCAATCCAAGCAGCTCCCTCTCCAGGGCGCAAGAGGCCCGCCTTCCCTTAGTGCGCAGGCGCTAGGGGACTAGTTCCAGACCACGCTTGCGCAATGTTTCCGCAAGAAACCACCCGGAAGCTGGGCACCGCTCAGGGCCCTGCCTCGTTGTGGTCACGTGAGGCGTTTGGCGTCACCTGACGCTCTTGACAGCCCGCTGCGGGCGCCGGGTCAGCTGATCCTGAGTTGCGTTGTGTGCTGGCTGGCTGGCGGGGGGTTCTACGGTCCTGCCGCCCACTCTGCAGCCATGTCGTCCTTCCCCGAGCTTTACTTCAACGTGGATAATGGCTACTTGGAGGGGCTGGTGCGCGGCTTGAAGGCTGGGGTACTCAGTCAAGCGGACTACCTCAACCTGGTGCAGTGCGAGACGCTTGAGGGTGAGCCGCGGGGCTGGCTTGCGGGGCCTTGGAAGGCGGGGATGGAGGTCTGGTCAGGAAGCCGGAAGCGGGAGCTCTCGAAGGGCCCGAAGGGTAGGGGAATCTGGTCTCAGGGCCCTCGCTGAAAATAGCGGGGGCTGATAGGGTGTGCCATGGAAGGAGATCTACCTCCAGCTGCGGCTCCGCGCGGGCCTAAACGCAAACAAGGCCGCAGTGGTCTTCCTCGACTGGGGCCGCCTCTACCCGAGTTGTGCCGGCTGCGTAGAGGGTGTCTGTCGGCCTGATGTGGGGGTATACCCATATAAGCTTCGTCACCCTGATGTAGCCAGAGAGCTATCCCGTGGCATCATTTAGGGAAGCTGAGCAGAAAATGTCTCCCACCGTGCCTGGCATGTACAGGGATCGTTGAGGGGTGGGAATTGCTAATTTACTTTAGAGAGATTCCCCACCCCTCCACCCGGAACTCTGAGTCACTAGCCGGACAATGTCTCCTGACGGCAGTGTTTGGGAAATCAAGAGGTAGCCCTGCAATTCTGGAAGTTCATACATGCGTATTTGACCAATAAATCCAGCTCGCATAGCAAGGGGGGCGGCATTGTCTGTTGGGCTTCTTAGCTCAGTGGTGAGAAACTGAGTTCCCCTTTCTTCTCAGCACATACCATCCCGAAGTAGGGTTGACTCTTCAAGACACAGACGCATCAGATACACTGATTTTCCCCGATTACAGCCTCGGTCTTCTCCCTATACCGGGGTAGTAGTTAAGGGCAGGGCGGCTGGATTGTGAATTGCTATCCTTACCTCATCCCCAAGTGATACCTTTGAGTAAAGGTACTGATAGTCTCGTGTTTGGTAGTTGGGGGCGGGGTTAAAAGCCAGATGATTCACCTTTTGAAGAAAAGTTTCTTGTCAAAAGCTTATTGAAGTTAAAAAGTGATCTCAAAGGGGGGGGAGAACTCCATTATTGCATGTGAACTAAACCAGTAAAGTAAAAATGAATACCTTTAAAATAGAAAACTTAACTGAATTTGAAATATAATAATTGTGCATTTTATCATTTTAAGTCAAATGTGTAACAATAGTTGTTGAGGTTGTCTTTGAGAGTGGAGTGGGGGAAGAAAGAAGAGCACGTGAGGGTGCTGGGTTTAGGATCCTCCTCGCAGCCAGATTGTGCATTTGTTGGCACTTAATTTGGGTTTTGTGCACTGACTGGAGGAGTATTTTTGTTTAAATCTGGAGGTGAGCATCTTGCTCATCAACTAGCCTTTGGTTGGCCTGTTTCTCTTCTTGGCTTTCTTCATGCCCACTGCTACCTGCCCCTCTCTAGTGTTTCCCAGGCATGGAGTTCCCTGTGGGTTCTCCACCATCCTCCATAAACATCCTACAACACTGCTCAGCTAACGGTCCCCTTGTGGGACATCATCTATACCTTTGACCTGGCATTCCTCTCCCTCACACAAGCTATCCCCCTCAGCACTTCATCCTTGTAGTGTGGTGGATTTTAGAGTTGGATAAATCTGAGTTGGAACCCCAGTCTTGCCAATTACTGTATAATTTTAGGAAGATTATCCAACGCCAATGAGTCTTGGGTTCTGCATCTGTTATATTAGGACACCTACCAATCTACCTCATAAGGTCATTGTGAGACGTCACTTAACCCATCACCTAGGACAGAGTAAGAAGTCAGGCATTATTTGTACCCGCTGTTCCCCGAATTTCTCTCTCATTCTCCAGAAACCCAGTGGTTCCCACCTTCAAGGCTCATTCCAAGTGCCATCTCATCCTAGAACCTCTCTGTGGTTATGCCAGGCCAGACTGTTGTCCTCTCCACTCACTTACAGCTCCTGTGGCCTTTATCTATACTGTTTGGGATTCTTGGAACTTCTTATGCCGAGATGCTTAGGACTTATGAGGGCTGTAGAGATAAGCAGAAGAAAGGAGTGACCAGGAGCCTCTACAAAAAGGCCTCTGCTTCTGAAGGCGTTTTCAGAGACCTGGCCTACAGGCCCTTTTGTTTGGTGACCTTGCCACCTCATCTCCAGGAAAAGGAGGATGTGAGAAGGAAAACCTAAAGAAGCCTATAGTCCTCAGTGGGATCTAGTGGTATGTCCTAAGCCTCGGAAACCCTATACAAGGTCACTATGGGTTGGAACCAACTCGACGGCACTTAACAACAAAGCTTCTAATCTTTCTAAGGAGTCCTGGCGTGGCATTGCGGGCTAATGTGCTGGACTGCAGAGTCGGTTTGAACCACAAGGTTGACAGTTCAAGTTCACCAGCCACTCTTCAGAAACCCTATACAGGGTTGCTATGAGTTGGAACTGACTTGACGGCACTTGGCAACAACAACAAAGGCTTCTAAGGAGCATAGTTCAACTGTTGGACAGTTCACAGGTAGCTCAGGGGATTGGTGTAAAGGTGTTTGTCTGCAAGGTAGGGCAGGAGTAGCCCCTCCACTACACTCTAGACTCCACCTCCCATCCCACCCCAGCAGGACACTAACCTCGCTCTTCTGCTAGACCTTGGTCTCTTAGGACCACCCATGTGTCCTTTGTTGTCCATTTTGCCCTGATCATCTCTTTCTGGAGAAAAGGAAAACCTGGAAAGGTCGCTCTTCATTAGTGAACTACGGGGACAGAACTGGGTGTTCACAGGAACTTTTTCAAGCTGTGAGTGTTTCTGGATGCTTTGAGTACCTTCTGGGAGCTGGACCCTGTGTTAGGGACGTATGGGAAAGAAGAGATGGGTCAGAGATGTAAAAAGAGAAATTGTCAGTGTTCTTTTTAATATTTTCATTCTTTCAACATACACTTATGGAGCACCAGTTTTATATCAGGCTTTGTAATTAGGGTCAGGAATGCTTTGTTGAATAATGTGCTCTTGACCCTCACCGTCTTGGGGTTTAAATCAGCAGGGTAGGGGAAGATGTGAATAGATGTGTATGGTATAATGATAAAAGGCTTGGCTCAATGACCCTAGGCTAGGTTTGAAACCCCTCTATCCTGAGTTTCATGATCTGTAGAATGGTAATAATAATAGAACCCAATTTATGGAGTAAAGAGCTCTGGAAGCATAGTGATTACGAATCTGAGTCAGGCTGTGAACCACAAGGTCAGCAGTTCAAAACTACCAGCTGTTATGCGAGAGAAAGATAAGACTTTCTGCTCCCGTAAAGATTTACAGCCTCAGAAACCCTGTACAGGGTCACTGTGAGTCGGAACCAACTCTACAGCACATAATCACCATCACCACCTTAGGGAGTGGTTATGAGAGTTAAATAAAAAGAGAGTCCATGAGTTTGGCACATGGTAAGTGGAAGTCAGTGTGCTGTTGTTGTTATTAAGTAAAATAAATATATCATTATTTATTACGAGTGGTATTTGTGAAAAGGACAGCAGAGAAGTGTTGGGGAATCACAGGGAAGGCTTCTTTAGAGAGCAGGACTGCATAAGAGCTGGGAGAAGAGAATTCCAGGCAGCACGTGAAGGCAGAAATAGTTGGACCGGTTGGAGGAACCGAAAGTAACCTAAGGGATGCGGGAGGTAGGGGATGAGAGTACAAATCTTCTGCGAACCCAGAACGTCAGGTGTAAAGCAAAGTCAGGCTGAGCTCAAGGGTGGAGACCCTTTAGCCCTGGGTATGGGGCAAAGATAACGATGGTTCAGAGCACCTTCTTTCATAGTTGTTAGGTGCCATCGAGTTGGTTCCAACTCACAGCAACCCTGTGTGGAGTCTAGAGTGTAGTGGAGGGGCTACCTCACATCAATCTCCTGAGCTACCTGTGAACTATCCAGTACTTGAACTATGTTCCTTAGAAGTCTTTGTTGTTGCTGCCCCATGGGCTTTTCTAGGCTGTAATCTTTACTAGAGCAGATTGCTGTTATTATTGAGTCGGTTCCGACCCATGGTGACCCTGTACAGGGTTTCCGAGGCTGTAACTCTTTACGGGAGCAGAAAGCCTCATCTTTCTCCCGCGGAACAGCTGGTAGTTTCGAACTACTGACCTTGCGGTTCACAGCCCAATTCGTAACCACTACGCTACCAGAGCTAGCAGAGCAGATTACCAGGTCTTTTTCTCATGGAACCACTGAGTGGTTTCAAACTGCCCACCTTTTGGTTAGTAGCCTATCACTTAATCATTGCACCACCAAGACTCTTTTGGGCCGCCTGCCAAATTTGGGCTAGCTGGATGTGACTGAGTCGGTGTATTTCAGACCATGAGGGACATACAGGTAATGCTACTTTCATCCTCATTTGCTCACTTAAGAAATACTTCCTGAAGGCCTGTAAATGTTTCATTCTGTTTGTACATAGAATTGCTATGAGTCAGAATCAACTAAGTGGTACCCAACAATTGTTTTTCCTTCAAATTGATCATTAGGTCTAAATGTTTGATTAGATTCTGGTTTGGTTTAAAAAAAAACAAAAACTTAATAGATGATGTCATGTGTACTGACATGGGGAAATATGTCACATCTGATGATTTTTCCTTTTGAGACAGAAGGAATCATTAATATGTATTGCCTAGAATCATCTCATTAGGCATTATAAAGATATATTATTCTGTCCTTCTGCAGTGACTAGTTTGAATACTTTCTATGCCAGCAAATATCGAGTAATCGGTTACTTTGTTACTCTAAGATGCCCTTTGTATAGGAAAGGCAGGCTAATGCTTGATTCTTTCCCATTATTTACCAGCTTTCAAAATAATGGGTTGGTTTTCCAAAATCTTCCCAAGATGACTAATTAGGCTTGGTTTTATTTGCTTATTTAGTATCATAATGTACTAATAGAATTTAATTTATTTGTTGTGCTTTAGCTATTGCAGTTATTAACCTGATTGCTGCTCAAATTGTCCTTGGTCAGTGGGAACTTATTCAATTGACTATTCAGTCTTTTTATACAATCATTAGCCTTTGAGAACTTCCTTACTCTTCCTGACCCAAACCTAGAGTTACCATTTCTCCTGGGACACCTGGTGTTTTTTTAATTGGAAAATGATATTTAAAGAGCATCATGTGATGTAGTACATCTTATTGCTACTGGGTTGGTCGTTATTTCAAGGATTTTTCTGTGGGTAAATCTTCTTACTCTAGAACAATAGAAAAGCAAAGATTCGTTGCATCATGAGATGCACCTCAGCTGATGGGTCAGAATGCCAGTTTCCTGATTCCGAATGGAGGCTCTTCCTAACCCTTGGGCCAGTCTGGACATCACCTTCCTGTTGCAAAAAAAAAAAAAGATCTAATTAACATTCTGAAGGAAGAGCACCGAGATCTCAATTTCCATGTGACTAGCCTGGTGTGGTTCTGTAGGATCAGCATTGCACTACCAACCAAGGTCATTAGTTCAAACCCACCCGCTGCTCCTTGGAAACCCTATAAAGGTTCCCTATGGGACACACTCAATGGCACTTAACAGCAACAAGGATTGTATTTCTTAATCATTGAATTAAGACACTGCAGGGACATGTTGAAAAGCTCTCCTGTATGCTATGCTGGCTGTGTTCTACAACAATTTAATCCCTCTTGCCCTTATTCGTTTCTTTTCAAATTGGCCGTGACAACATCTGCTTCTGCATTTCAATATTATTTCACAAGAGACAATCTCATATGGTAAGAAAGGAGTGAGAAACTCCAAACTGGACCTGGCCAATCACCAGTCACATGAAACAGCAGACGCAAATGTTGATGGTGGCTTCTGGGAGTGGCACATCATTCAGCCCATGTGGTGTGGTAGCAGTGTGACTGGAAAAGTAAGCAGACGTATGGGAAGCCATTGTTGTTGTTAGGTGCCGTCAAGTCAGTTCTCACTCATAGGGACCCTGTGCACAACAGAACGAAACACTGCTCAGTCCTACACCAACCTCAAATTCTTGCTACATTTGAGCCCATTTCTACTGCCACTGTGTCAGTCCATCTCATTGGGGGACTTTCTCTTTGTGCCAACCCTCCACTTTACCAAACTTGATATCCTTCTCTAGGGACTAGTTCCCTCACCCTGCCTCCCAGTGTTGTTGTTATTAAGTGCCATAGAGTCGATTCCAACTCACAGCGACCCGGTAAAGGGTTTCTGAGGAGCAGCTGGTGAGTTTGAACCATTGACCTTATGGTTCAAACCAATCCTGTGATCCAGTACATTATCCTGCAGCACCACACCAGGACTCCTGCCCTCCAATAATATGTCCAAAGTATGAGAGATGAAATCTCACCATCCTGACTTCTAATGAGTGTTCTGGATGTACTTCTTCCAACACAGATTTTTTTTGTTCTTCTGGCAGCCCATGGTATTTTTAATATCTTTCTCCAATACCACAATTAAATGCATCAGTTCTACTGTCTTCCTTATTTGTTGTCCAACTTTCATATGCATATGAGGCTATTGAAAATACCATAGCTTGGTCTGGTGCACTTTAGTCCACAAACTGACAGCTTTGCTCTTCACACTTCAAGGAGGTCTTGTGCAGCAGATTTGCTTAATGTAGTACATCTTTTGAATTCGTGACTGCTACTTCCATGAGTCTTGATTGTGGATCCAAGCAAAATGAAGTCTTTGACAACGTGAATCTTTGCTCCATTTCTCATGTTATTTACTGTTATAATTGTGAGGATTTTTGTTTTCTTTACACTGAGGTACAGTCCATACTGATGGCTATAGTCTTTGATCTTCATCAGTAAGTTTTTAAGTTCTCTTTACTTTCAGCAGGCAAGGTCATATCATCTGCATATCACAGGTTGTCAATGAGTTTTCCTCTAATCCTGATGCCGTGTTCTTGTTCTTCTTCATATAGACCAGTTTCTCAGATTATTTGCTGAACATACAGATTGAATAAATATGGTCAAAGGATATAACTCTGATTTTAAAACATTCAGAATTCCCTTGTTCTGTTCTAATAACTGCCACTTGGTCTATGTACAGGTTCCTTATGAGCACGATTGAAGTGTTCTTGAATACCTATTCTTTGTAATGTTATCCATAGTTTGTTATGATCTGCACACAGGAGTCCTGGTGTGGTGCTGTAGGATAATCAGTGGACTTCTAACCACAAGGTTGGCAGTTCAAACCCATCAGCCACTCCTTGGAAACCCTATTCAAGGTCACTATGAGTTGAAACTGATTCAGTGACATTTAACCAACAGAACAGTTGAAAGCCTTTGCTTAGTCAAAAAAGCAGCCATAAACATCTATGTGGTATTCTGTGTTTTCAGAAGATTCATCTGACATCAGCAATGATATCCCTAGTTCCACATCCTCTTTTGAATCTGGCTTGAATTTCTGACAGTTCCCTGTCAATGTTCTGTTGGAACTGTTGTTGTTGTTGTTGTTTTTTAATTATCTTCAGCAAAATTTTACTTGCATGTGATATATGGTATTGCTCAAGGATTTCCACATTTTGTTGGGTCACTTCTCTTTGGAATGGGCACAGATGTGGATCTCTTTCAATTGGTTGACCAAGTAGCTCTCTTCCAAATTTCTTGGCATAAATGAGTGCCTCCAGTGCTACATCAGTTTGTTGAAAGATTTCAATTTGTATTCCCTTAATTACTGGAAGCGTGTTTTTCACCAAAAGCCATAAGCAAAGGGAAAGGAAAAAGAAACCAGAGGCACCATTTTAGACTTTGTCCTGAGGGTAGGAGGGAGAAACTCAAATTATTGGGCCTATAGTTTAGAAAATACCTGCGGTTCGAAACGTAAATTGGAGGTGAGAAGCCACACTGGAGGTGGAAAGAAAGTTTGTAGGTTCTTGAACTAAACCAGGCCAGAGTAGATGGCCTGTCCCCAGACACTGGAAGGGGGCACTGTGGAGAACGGTAGGGAAAGAAATTGATAGGACTTAGGGGTTGGATGAGCAAGCTAAGGAAGAATAAAGAATCAAGGTTGATGTCCTATTTCTGGCTTAGGCACCTGTGTAGGTGTCAGTGTGAAATGATGGTAGTTTATAGGAGAAGGAAACAGTTGGGGAAAGGTTGATAAGATGGGACTCAGCAGCATTGTGGAGCCTGTTTTTGGTGCTTAGGACTGAGGTCTGAGCTGGAGAGAAAGCTTTAGGGCAGAGTGTGACCAAAGAATCCAAAGGAAAGCATAGACTGCATAAAGTAAACCAGAATGGGACCATTCCTCCCAGGAAGGGCTTAACTGAGGAAGTGGGAACAAGGTAATATTACCAAAGGGGCCTAAGCTGTCCCCTGTGAGAGTATCCCTAGTGGAGAGTCTGAAAAGCAAGGGAGTAGTAACTGCCAAATGTGGCCAAGAGACTGAAATGAAGTCAGACAGCTTTCCATTTGGTTTTACCATTCACAGGTCATTGGTGACCTTGATGAGAACAGAGGATGGTGGGGTTATATAAAAATGGCATAGGGACACCCAGACTTACAGATAGTGTCCATTTGACCTAGCCTCGATGGCTTGATAATCAGAACTTGACTAGAGGAAGATTAAAAAAATAAAAAGCAATTTTTGATAAAGGTAATGAGGGTAAATTGCTGCAGTTTGATGAACTTGACCTATACTCATGAATGTAGTAGCCCAAAATACCAACAGCAAGGGAAGGAGTCTTAACATCAAGTATCAATCCTGTCCCCTTTGTATACAGGGTAGATAGGGACGGGCCACTTAGACATTGGCTACCTAAATTGAGGGAGCTATAAAAGCATGCAAGTGGACTGGCTTACAAGTTTTCAAGAGGGAGTTTAGTTTAAGAGTGTGCGGGGGGAGGTAGAGTCCCCACTGAATAGTTTTCATCAATAGTCCCCACTGAATAGACGGATCTGGTGAAAAGAGATGGGGATAAAATTCTTATGATTCAGTAGTGAGTAATTGTTAATGACTAATTGCGAGTGTCACAACTGTAAAGGTAGAAGTTTTGTAACAAAAATAGGGGAGTAGTTAATCTTACAGTCCAGAAACAGACGACCGTAGGACCATCAAGGGAGAAGAGCACAAGCAGAATGCAGGAACCCATCCAGAGAAGCAGTGACACCAGAGATAGAGAGGCAGAGATGGGGACATGGAGAGTGGGAGCAGCTGAGGACTCTAGACTCGTGGAAAGAAAGGTACTGAGTGCTGGCAGCCAGGAGGCAGGCTTGCAGAATGTGCCCTTTGGTTGTTTAAATTATTATATATTCCTGAGTTTTCTGTGTACATCTCCCCACCCCCCCCAAAAAAAGAAAAACGGGAATGGAAGCAAGTATTGTATGATATGATAATGCATGGTTGTTGTTGTTGTTGTTAGGTGCCATCGAGTCGGTACTGACTCATAGTGACCCCATGCACAGTAGAATGAAACAATGTCTGATCCTGGGCCAACCTCACTACCGCTGCCACACTTAAGTCCATCAGTGCTGCCACCTGGCCAATCCATCTTGTTGGGGTCTTCCTCTTTTTCTCTGATCCTCCATCTTACCCAGCATGATATCCTTTTCCAGCGACTGTACCTTCCTGACAACATGTCCAAAGTATGAGAGACGAAGTTTGGCCATCTTGGCCTCTAAGGAGCACTGTGGCTGCACTTCTTCCAAAACAGATCTATTGGTTCTTTTAGCAGTCCATGGCACTTTTAGTATTCTCCTTCAACACCATAATTCAAAGGCATCGATTCTTCTACAAGCTTCCTTATTCACTGTCCAACTTTCACATTCATATGAGGTTATTGAAAATACCATGGCTTGGGTCAGGCTCACCTTAGTCCTCAAGCTGACATCCTTGCTCTTCAACACTTTAAAAAAAGTTCCTGTGCAGCAGATTTGCCTAATGCAATACGTCATCTGATCTCTTGACTGCTGCTTCCCTGAGTGTTGATAGTTGATCCAAGAAGAATGAAATCCTTAACAACTTCAATTGTTTCTCCGTTAATAAGAATGTTGTTTATTGGTCCAGTGGTGAGGATTTTTGTTTTCTTGACATTGAGATGTAATCCATGTGCCTTCGGTATGGATAATGCACAAAGGAGATTGTAATCATTGCAATGAAACGATGGTGTAAAGCCAGTGTTCTCCCATGTAAACTTTCACTCAGTTCAAAATTAAACACACACACACAAATGGCATAGGGGCAGTGTCTGAACTCCTCTGACTTCATAAGGGGGAAGGAGGATCAAGCCCAACATCAACCCAAGGCTGATTCCTATGAGGTAGAGTTCAGACATGCTTCCACTGTCTTTATACCACCAATTACCATCCCTTCCCCTGGCACTCTCTATTTCTCTGCTGAATTTGATAGTTCATTGCAATGGCCACACAGAACTCATGATGATGGAGTTTATTAGGGACGTTAACAGGATCGTAAATGCTCGGGATACAGTTCTTCAGTCAGCACTGCTGCTTTTCACCCATACCCATAGGCATGCCTCTCTCCGGCCCTCAGCCTCTCATGGAGAAGGTTTGGAGCAGGAGATGGGTGGTGGATGTGGAAGTAGTCTGTGTCTAACATGCCAAATCTTAGCATTGGAGGGAAGAGTCCAGCAAGCAGGTGGCTGTGTGTGGGTCTGGTGCTCAGGGGAAGTAGCTTGAAAGATCCCAATCTGGAAGTCATCAGTATGCTGGCTGGCAGCAGTCAGAGCCCACACCCGGCCATCTGTTGGCTTGTGGCCAGGACAAGCCTGCCTTGGAAGCCTGGTCCTGCCCATGAGGTCCTGCCAGGAGGCTGGAGAGCAGCCGTAATGACAGGCCAAGAAGACACAAAGATGGTCTGACAAGGACACCTGGCCTGGAGCCTAGAGCCTAATCTGAAGCAAGAGTAGCAACCAGGGATTCCCCTTGGAGGCCTGCTGCGCCACTGCCTCCAGGGCCTTGGGGTTTGAGGGTTTTTGTATTTAAGGTTTTTTGTTTTATTTTTAACTGGGTGTAATAATTGTTTTTAATTCCCAAAATAAAGTTGGTGGAATGGCAACTTGGTAGCTCCTTTGGAGGACAAACTTTTTCACCATTTGTCAACAGAAAGCGCTGTATATACTCTGGGATTCTGCAGTCCCATCAGTTAGCCCAGGATAGCTGGAGGTGTTCCCGCCAGACTACTAGTATCAGCAGACTAGCTGACCTGCAGAGTATCTACTGATACGAGCATGGGTAAATAAACCACGGCCTGTCCTCACAAAGGCAAACTATCCAAGTACTCCACAGCATAAATTAAATTATCATCAAGACTGATTGAAACATCTGTTGAGAGGTGAAATGAGTCCCTGGGTGGTACAAACCATTAACATACTTGGCTCCTAAACCAAAGGTTGGAGGTTCATGTCCACCTGGAGATGTTTTGAAAGAAAGACCTGACAGTTTGCTTCTGAAAAATCAGTCATTGGAAACCCTATGGAGCGCAGTTGTACTCTGACACACGTGGGGTTGCCATGAGTCAGAATTGATTCCACAGCAACTGATGTTTTTTGTTGTTTTGGTAGGTGAAAAGTTGCAACAAATTATTGTATTAGTAGAAAACCAGATGGTAGGCACATGGAAAAGTGGTTGAAAGCAAGGACTCCAAATTGTCCAAAGTGGTAGCCTCTGGGGAGAGAATTGGAGAGACTGGGAGGGGAAACGTTTCTTCCAAATGTTGGATGTCAGCATTGTAGGGCTGAGCCAAGTCTTAGGAAGCCCCCATGTAGACTTTCTCTTTATACCTGAAGACTTGGGGCCTGTTAGTGATTCTTCCAGGACCCAGGTCAGAGCCTGACTAGTCTCTTGTCATCCAGGCCAGAACCTCAGGGCTTTTACCCAGATATAACACACCTGCATACCATCTGCCCCCCTCCCCGCCTCCATTTCTTGCTTTTTTGTCACTGATTACACCTTACCTTGGTATATACTTTCACCTGGTTATATCTAAGGAGCTGTTTATGATCAAGTCAGTCGCAGGTACTGATAACCCTGTTTCATAAGCCCTGTCCCCAGAGGTCCTGTCAGAACTTGCTTTGGTGAGTAATACCATATGCTTTCTCTTAAATTTATTCTGTCATTTCTTAGGCAGGACTTCTGAGAAAGAACCAGTGCCTGAAATGGTGCCTAAACAGCCATTTGAGGTGGTCTCAGTTAAGCCACATGGTAGTCATCCAGGACCCTTGAAGAATAAAGTTTTCTGGGTGGTCAGGGTTTCTGAAGGCCAGAGAGGAAAAAGCCCCCAACACGTTATTTTCAGCATTTTGCATAGAACCCTTCTAGGATATATTAGGGTCACTTCTTAAAGCAGCCCACACTGCACATAATCGAGCCTCACCTGTGTTAGGACTATGAGTCTTGAAAAGAAATGGCCCAGAGTCACTGTCCCTGAGGGTCCAGGTCTCTCTCCAATAATTTTGTCACTGTCCAGCTCCCAGGCCACCACTCACCCTTCCTGTTGTGGTCAGGGTGCCTGCTATTGCACCCCTGGCCCCTCCTCTCACTGGTAACTATTGTTGTGATTTGGGCTCAGAAGTCAGACACACTCCATCTTGTTGGAAGGATTTACATCAAGAATAAGCAGGGACAAGGTCATGAGGCATATCATCCCATACTCTTGTTGTCATTAATGTGTCAAGCTGATTAGGTGCCGTTGAGTTCATTCTAACTCCTAAGGACTCTGTAGAACTGCTCCACAAGGTTCCCTAGGCTGAAATCATTATGCGAGCAGATTGCTATATCTTTTCTCCCATGGGGCAAAAGCCAGCTGGGCGTTTCAAACACCAGCTTTTCAGTTAACAGGCGAGCACCCCCATTGTACCACCAGGGTTCTATATAGGCAACAAAGCATTTGCCATTTCAATAATCTTCGCATGTATGAGGGAGTCTTCCAAAAGTTTGTCTAAAATGGTATTAAAAGATCATGGACTTTACCTTCAGGAATCTTTTGAACCGCCCTCGTGGTGTTCCATGACATTTACAAATGTTTATGATATTGTTCCAGTGTAGTCTTTTAAAGTCTCCTGAGCCTTGAACTTCTCTGGGTATCCAGGATATTTGTGAGTTCTGTGCAGGGCCAGGCATCAGGTCAACCATAGCTCCCTTTCTGACTGGCGGTGTGACTCTGAGCACGTGACTTAAAGCCTCAAGCTGTAAAATCACAAATTCTCAGGTGGTTAGGATTGAGCGGCACAGCACCCAATCAGAATGATGCTCAACAGACTCGTGAGGTTCAATGAATGAATGATGTCTCTTTCTTAGTGTGCAGCGTGCTGGGCTCTGGTGAATGCATTGGAAAAGCTGGGACGCCTGGCCTGGAGAGATGCACCATACCACAGATTGCCTGCTACTACTAGGCACTTTATTTTAGCCTAGACACAGCACTAGGCAGTAGAGACAGGAGGTGGAGGGAGCTGTCGAGAAGTGGATGAAGGGATTTGGAGACTCAGGGTCTGGCTAAGCTGGAGAATAGGAGTGCAGATTAAGGATTCTCACGCTTCCCTCACACCTCTTCAGCCTTGTCCCTCAGGAAGGCTCTGCCTTCACTGATGCAAGACAGACCAGTCTTCATAACTGGCCTCAGGCCCATCTTTTCTCTGCTTTGGCTTTCCTGGGCTTATGTCCACATCAGGCCTATTTCCTGTCATTCCTGTATGACTCTGTGGGTGTCTGGAGCCCCATTGCCCCAGAAACTGATGGTTGTGGGAGATGCAGATGGGAAGTCTGAGTCAGTGAATAAATTGGATGAAGCCAACCTTTTCCCACCACCAGAGCTGGGCTCTGTCAACCTTGCCATCCTCCCTTTGAACAGAAGGGGGCGAGCCAGGACCACTTCACTGCCAGAGAGCCAGGTGGCAGGAATGTGGCTAGACCAGTGTCTCTACCAAATGCTGCCTCACTGTGCAGCACCTGCCTGTGGCCTTACACTTGGGGCTCTGTCCTAAGCCACCTTCCCCACCCACATCCCAGTTAGCATTTTCAGATAAGGTCTCTGGCTTGGATCTTTCTGTCTGTCCATCTCTTCCTGCCCCACCTCCTGATACCCCAGCTTCCTGGATTAGGAAGGAAAAGGTAAGGGGATTTTTCCTAATAACCTCCACCCTAGTGCCCAGTGCAGGCCACTGCAGCCTTGACCACCAAGCTATCCTTATTTACCTCCTCCTGCTCATGCCAACAGCTCTCAGCGTGGGAGCTCAGCGATGGCAGTGTGCTAGCTGTGAACCCAAGCATCTTGAGCTGCCTTAGGGTCAGGGCTACACTTCCCAGGCACCTGGAAGCACTGCCCATCCCTAGGTAGCCAACTCTCATCCTGCCATCCTGTTCCCTCTGAAAGGTGGAAGATCTTTCCTAGGTGGATGCCTCTTCTTGAGTATTTGGGGAGAGACAGGTACAGGTACAGGTACTTGTATGCCAAGTGACACTGGGAAAGACCCAGACCAGACACCTTGAATTCCATGTAATGCACATAATCATCTTGGGAATGGGGTGATTATCAAGTAGTTGATCACTCTTCTCCACCCTGTACCCCAACTTGGGAGCTTTCTCATTGGCCTCCTTGGCCTCTGCCTCATCCACTCTCTACTGCTTAGTTGCTTTGTTTAAAATCTCCCTGATCCTGGAATGCTGGCCTTTCCTCTCTTTTAGAGACGGGAAAGCCAAGGCCCTAGAGGGCCACTTAGTCACCCAGGCTGCTAGTGCACAGCTTGGGCAGGACTGCAGATGGCCAATCTGGAGCCTGCTCTGCTGTCTGCTGCGTGCAGTTGCTCCCAGGGACCTTGGAATCCAGCTCTAGGAGTTTGGCTGGGCCGCCCCCAGGTACATGTGGGTAGAGGAACAGCCCTGGCTGATGCTGGGCACTGTTTCTGGCCAGTGTTGGCCTGGCACTTGCCTAGGTCTTGTTCTCCTTGACACTCGCAGCATGGTTTTCAGGTCATGACCTCAGCTGAGGCTTTATGCTTGGTTGGCAGATGGGGTTTTCCCTCCAAGGAGTCATCGGTGATATCTTTGCTGCTACAGCTCAGCCTCTCCTGTCTGCTCTCCTGCCACCACCACTCTCTGCTCTGGGAACATCAGTGTCTGAACTGGACAGGCCCCTGGAGATAAAACGATCCAGCCCTCTTATTGTATGAGTACATGGGAATTTGGGTCACAGGTGAGGCCAGGATTTGCTTTGTTGTTGTTAAGTGCCATTAAGTTGGTCCTGACTCATAGCAACTCTGTATAGTGTTTCTGAGGAGCAGCTGGTGGATTTGAACTGCCGACCTTGCATCTCAAACTGACCTTGTAGTCCAGCACATTATACTGCAGCACCACATCAGGACTCAAAAGATTTCCTTATGATCTGTCAAATCACTGTACATTTGTCGATTCTTTCCTTCATTTACTCCTTCAAAATACCCAAACTATGGCTCAGTATGTCCAGCTGCCAACTCAGGAGGGAGTGACCAGGTGAAGGAGGCCCTGTTGCCCCAGGCCTACTCCCTGGCATCTAGCTTGGAGATGAAAGGGTTAGGAGTGGGGAATATGGTGAGCTGCAACCCCTGACCAGGCTAATAGAGCTCTAAGGTGCAGCTCATGGCTTCAGCTTACTGAATCCACCTCTCCCCCCCGCCCCTCCCAAACCTTTCAGCTCCAAGATAGATGATGACAAGTGGCAGACCTGGGGGAACAGAGGGCCTGGCCCACACTCCCATGTCCACCAACACCCATGACTTCCATCATTTAAGTCTAGCCAATCTCTAAAAGGAGCCCTGGTAGCTCAGTGGTTAAGCTTGATTGCTAACAGAAAGTTCAGTGGTTCGAACCCACCAGCTTCTCCCATCAGTGAAAGATGAAACCATCTGTTTCCAGCCTTGGAAACCATCTGGGGCACATCTTCTCTGTCCTGTAGGATCACTTGGTCAGAACTGACTTGGCAGAAATAGGTAAATAGGTTTAGCTTGTTGGGTTTTACTGAGTTTCCCTGAGCAGGTGACAGCCTCTCTTGAGCGGGTAGAGGGGGTGTCCATGACTTTGATCATACACAGTCTGACTTGTCATCACTTTCTCAGCAGACATCCCACCAGACTCCACGATTGGGAGTGGGGAGGTAGCTGAAAAATGAGTCCAGGAGCCGGGGGCTATACAAGACCAATCTGCATGGTTACTGCTCCTGACTCCTTCCTGCTTGGCCCAAGCCCCTGGCTCTGCAGGGCATGAGTGTGGGGTGGGTCATCTCTGCTCCTGGTGCTCTGTCCAGTTTCCGTGTGCTGCAGAGAATGGGACTTCATTCAGAGGCTGGTGGCCTCACAGCCCAAATTAGGCTGGTCCCGTGGGGTCTATGCCCAGGGTCCCAGTCTACACAGACTGAGTCTTTCCATAGCTTTGACCGTACTTCCCTCCTTTGGACCGCTTCTGGGTACTGGGGAGCCTGGGGACTGCTCCAGCCAGGGGCCAGGCTGACCTGCCTTAAGTTTTTTGAGAACCACAGTTTCTCACAGCCCTAGAGCTGCCCTCCCAAGCCATCACCAGCTTTCCTTAGGGCCCCAGAGGTTTGCTCTTGTAGAACAGGAATATAGCCTCTAAGGTGGACAGAATCACTCAAGCAGGGTGGGCCCAGGTAGCCCAGGAGGCCAGCTTCTGAACACAGTTCACTGCCACAGCTGGCCTTCCCTGGGTGGCCTGGCACCTTGCCAGACCAGACCACTTTACCTCTCTCTGGCTCACATCCAGGTAAATGCAGCCCCAACCCCACTCCAGCCTTCAGGTTTTACAGCTATGCTGGCGAGGAGCTTGCTCAAGGTCAAAGTGCAGGGCAGCAGGAGAAAAGGTATTGTCATGCCACCCAGGGTGAGGCTGGGTTACCTGATTTTCAGACTGGGCTGTGGCCGAGGAACACAGGAAAGTTGCTTCTGAAGTCCCTTCGAGCCTTAAAGCCTGGGTGGGGGTGACCTGCGGAGGGGCTGTCCAGGCAGATCTCCGCTCAGTCAGAGGAGAGCTTTTTGGAACTTGCCCTGGGTGCAGCAGTAACTGGTTTTTTGCCCCTCCCTTTGGCACACAGACCATCGCCTGCTTGGCAGCCTCCTGACTGGTGGATGGATTGACTTCCTCATGGGTTGTGAGAGATGCTTTCACTCTTCCAGCGGAGGGTACGAGGTGTTCCTGAGAGCACAGGGGTAATTAAATAGGGCTCTGCTACCACAGTGAGGAAGCGGTGGTAAACCTGGGCAGACATCCTGCTATCTCCCAGGCATAGGGTGTGACCATTTGATCCCTGAGTCTCAGGTTGCTGGTGGGTGATGCCCCAGCCCCTGGGGTCAGCTGGGCCACCTCTGGAGCTCAGCCCTCTCTCCCTTCTGAGAATGCCTCACCTCACTGAAAGGTCTCCAGCATGAAAGGCATTGTGGGTCCAGGAGCCAAGGAAGAACTTGCTGTCTCCTCCCTGTAGGAGCTCTGCCTCGCGCCAGCTGAAACCCAGTAACTTGCATGTGCCCGTGCCAGCAGTTGACTCCAGGTTCTTCCCAAGACTGCTGGCCTGCCAGCCCTGGGGCTTCCCATAGAGCAAGAACTGCCCCTAGCTTCACCACCCCATGCCTACTCCCCTGCTGCCTTGCATCTCAAGGCAGTGGGTAATGCTGATCTTAGTCTCTGCCTCTCTAGGACCCTGGGGCTGCCTTGAGCTCAATATGACCTTGCCAATAGGTGAAGTGAGATGTGGGCTTGGGAACAAAGGCCAGCCCTATTTCTCCTTCCCTGGAGACAGCAGAGCAGGACCCGCGTGTATGCATGTCCACACTGCACAAGAGCTCAAAGCAGCCTCTTTGGCAGAGAAGAGGAATGCCAGCCCAGGGAAAGGGTGGGGACAGAGCAGGGGCATGAGGAACATTCTTTGGAGGACTAGGCAGGAGGGGGGCCGAGGTGCTGGTTGGGCAGCTATGGGTGATCCTTTGGTAGGAGACGTGGCTTGTGGCACACTGTGCTCACTCACTGTCTCTGTTCAAGTCCCGTGGCGTGTGCCCCAGGAGGGCACACGCCACCACCAGGCAACAGATAGGAGTCTTGTATCCAAAAGCTTCCACAAGCTGCTCATGGCCAGCCTGTGGACCAAAATTGGACCCAGGACCCTGTGGCTCAAAAGCTCAGGTTCTCTTAATGTCCCCACTCAGTTGCCTGAAAACTGAGGTCCCAAAATCAGGGATCTGACCACATGGGTCTGCAGAGAAGGACCAGGCTGTGCATGGACCAGCTGGGAGGTGCCAGGTGGCCTTGAATGGACCAGGGGAAAGGGACCACAGATACCCTAGTTGGGGGGAAGTGCCATGGCTTAGATAGGGAATGGCAGATGGTTCATGGAGGGGGAAGGAAGAGCTAGTATCTGGCAGATGAGTTGGAACTCGGGGTTATTCATCTAGCAGTTGTTGCATGAGGTTTGAGGGAGGCCCAGGAGCTAGTGAGGATGTTCAGTATGTGCTGCGGGTCCAGGTAAACCAGGGTTAATAGTGTCCGCATCATGACTCCCACATGGGGAGTTCCAGATGTGGTGCTCTAACCTATTGAAGCTTGCTGGCCCGTGTGCACATCTGCTTTGGAGTCGATACCAAGGTCTTGTTCCCCTAAGCCTAGGGAGGAGGCTCAGGCACAGCATACTTGCCAGGGAGTAGGGCTCCGGCTCTGATCGGACCACTAGCCGGGACATCTGTCCATCTGTCTGAGTTCTTCTGCTCTGAGCCCCTGCAAGTCATGGCCTTGGGGAGCCTCAGCTGATGAGCACTGGGGTATGGAGCCGGACTCGGGAGTAATAGGGCAGACGCCGAGGCTGCCACCTTCGCCAGCAGTGGCAGGATGGGCACACAGGCTCTAGGGAGTGTGTTCGCACATCTGGTTTCATTCAGTGGGCTGCAATTCCTGAAAACCCCTGAGCTCCCCAGGAGAGCGTCGTTGAGTGACCTCTGGAAAAGCAGAAGTGGAGTCTGGGAACATGCTGTCCTCTCACACTGTGCTGAGGCCAGCTGGCCGGTAGTGCCCCTCTCTGGGCCATGAGGCCATGGGTGAGTCTGGAGCGGGGGCCGCCCCGCCTAGCGAGCTGTGCCAGGCCCTGCCTCTATGCCTGCTGGGGCATTGTGGGGCCACCCCCTGACATGGACTTGGACCCTCTTTTCCTGCTTCTTGGGGCCTTTGGGGAAGGGCTACAGAAACTGGGGGTGGGGAGTTTGAGAGTTGGAGAAACCTCTTTGAGCCTTGAAGGGACTAAAAGATGACACCTTTGAGGTTGTCAGGGTCTGGGAACGGTTTTAGAAGGGAGGGACAGAGCTGCCTAACTGCCACCTCATGAAGCCTGGCAGGGGCTGTGGTCTTGCCCCACATTCCATTCTGCAGGAAGTGCTGGTCAGGCTATGGGTTCCCATGCCCCCCGTACTAATAGCCAGACTGGGGTGGTAACTGGGATATGGGGTAGGCAGGGCACAGGGGTAACATGGATGCTAATGGGGCCAGTTTTAGTCTGGCATGGCCTCATGATCTCTGGGAGGAGGAATCAGGACAAATGGCTAATGGGTTACAGCTTGGCTCAGCCACCTTCAGAGAGCTTCACTGGACCCTGCTGGACTTTGACACAACAATGCTGCCCTGTGGAGGAGGGAGGCCAGGGCTCCCACTCTCCAGGTTGGATGTGCATCCTCCCAATCCAGCCCCTCCTTCTGAGCCTGAGGAAGTAGCTCTGTTTTCTGAACTTCACATCTTCTCTTTAGAACAACCCATAGGTTTCCCTGAGGTACTTGCTGGGGCAGAGATAGTCGGGATGCTGCTCTCACCCAAGGATAGTGTTGGTAGACCAGAGTTGAGGTCCATGGCCAGGGCAGAATTCAGCACAGGGCTTCATAGGCTATGGGAAGGAGACAGAAGAGGAGCTAGCTCTGGATGAAGGTGACAGTAGCACACTGGAGTTGGAGGACTTCACTTTGATGACAGTGTGGAAAGTAGACTTGGTAGCAGAGGGCCATGATGTCAGGTTGGAGGCATCTTGGCAGTGAGGCCTGGGCATTGCCAGGAGATGGAGTTGGGGAAGAGACCCAATGGTTCTTGCTGACATTTTGGAAAGCAGAGGAGGTCTGAAAAGGTCCTAGGTGGGGTAGGGTTGCTGGGGAGCAAGCCAAGGCCCTGAGAGGAGACTGGAGACACTGGGAAACTGAATTGGCCCTCTTTCTCTGAGCAGGGGTGAAGTCAGGCTGCAGAGGAAGCTGTGAGGGCAGCAGCATCTTCTTGAACATGAGAAATGTACCTCTGAGGCAGTCTACTATGAGAGATCCCAAGCTGGCCAGGTGTTCTTTGTGCTGGGCCATGGATGGAAAAGGATTGGGGTAGACAGCTGGGCTTGTGGGCAGAGCAGAGTGGTCCCCCAAGTCTGTACTAATTAGAACACCACACCTGCCTCAGCCCAGGCACGTCAGGGGCTCTCGGGCCATCATTGAGGCTTTCAGGCTTGCTGAGCCCAGGGCACAGAGCAGAACTGGCCTGTCTGCCTCCCAGAGCCCCTGCCGTCCTCGACTGCTCCTGGGGGCTGGGCCAGGACTGGGTGGCCAGGTCTCCCACGAAGCTCTCAACAAGTTCCAGGCCTCTCCTCACACAGAACCCACCCCCAGTCGCATCCGTCCCCCTCATCCCTCAGAGAACAGGAAGCTGGGGGTGGGGAGGGAGGGTCCTGCCTGGCCTAGTTCCGGCCTGAGGACTGTCTAGAGGTTTAGGGCTGAGGACACCATTGTTGGCAACCACTGGGCCTGGGCACCACGTTTCTCCAGCAGGGTTAAAGCTTTTCAGAAGCCCTGTGTGGTCCCCTTGTGGGCAAGCCTAAGAATCGACTAGCCTGCCTCCCTCCAAATCTCCTCTTTGGCTGGCAGGCTGTCCCCTCGCCCTGGGTCACAGGGAGATGTAGGGTTTGGCCAGGGAAAGTGGGCTGGAATGGCCCTTTGACATTGTCCCTGGGGCCTTTTAAAAAATGAGTTTTCTGGTAAGGAAGACTGCTCAGGCCTTGGGCAGGATTCTCGGTAGTCTCCCGGGTTTGCTCTGATCCGACATAAAGCCAGCAGAAAACCACCCAGCCGTCAGTGTTCCAGCGGTGCTCGGAGGCGTGGCTGCCCCAGATGCAGTGTCAGCAGAACACAGTAGCACAGGCCCAGGGGGGTTGCTGTGAGTCCCATGCTGAGCCCCAGGCTATAGCAGCGCAACTCACCTTGGGCCCTTGTGCATGTGAGCATGCTCTCAGCTTCTCTAGGAATAACATCTCCAGGTGATGTCAGAAGGGCTTGTTCTGAATTGTGACCACCCAGGGCCTCTGTCAGGCTGTCAGTGGTTGGGGAGGGGGCATGCTTTTGGGTTCTCCCACCTCTCTGCCACCTGCCAACCCTTCTAGGATTAAAGAGAGGTGCCCAAAGCTGTCTGGCAGCTAGTCTGTATCTGAAAGGGCTGTCAAGGGCCAAGGGCTGTGGAAGAATGTGGGTAGAAAGAGAGAAGAGCAAGTTGGGCACGGACAGGATCCACCAGATCCAATCCACATCTGTGCCTGACTGTGGCCTCAAGCTAAGGCCCCTGCTCCCCCTAATTGCTCCTTTCTGAGTTCTGGAATGGATATGGCCCTGAGGATCCTGACTGGGGCTAAGGAGGCAGTAGGCGTGTGTTTCTAGTTGGAGTGGGGTTGGGTTTCCCATATCTTGTTGAGGTGACAGTTCACACCTAACCAGTGCTGGCTATTAGTTGAAGACTCGTTACAGGGCCGTGTATAGCCAGCCTTCCCAGGGAGAACAGCCATGTGAAGCAGAGGCGGAAGAAATTTCACTCCGATGGAGGACTTGTGAGGAGATGGAGTGGGAGGTGACAGTGTGCACTTGCCCGCCTGCTCAGGGAAGCCTCCAGCAGCATGTGCCTGGGATTCAGAAGGGCAGTGGCAGCAGGTTGCAGAGAGAACTGCGGGAGGCCTGACGCATGAATGCTTTGGAGGATTTGGGAGGCTGGATGCAATGTCCTGGAGCATAGTGGGCTCAACTAGCACAAGGGGCCCATGAGGAGGGCTGGGTTTTGATTCAGCACACTGGCCTGGCCTCCAAGGCTGTGAGCTAAAAGCCAACTCCAGGGCCCGAGAGGGGTTCTGGCTGGCTGACTGACTAGGGGATGAACAGGCAGGTTTGGGCTGGCAGCGGTTGCACCAGATGGTCTGACCCAGAGCACCGCATTCCGGCCCTGACTCCCAGCTGCTGTCCACAGTGCAGCTTTGCCCCTAGGGGCTTGGAGCACCTGCTGGGCATCGGCCAGCCTTCTTTTACCCAGGAGTAGCTGGGACTTGGCCTGACTGCAGCGGAGAAGGGTGGGAAGGAGTAGGTAGAACAACAAGCAGCCCTGGGTGAGGACACAGGAGGGCATGCACACTTCTGGGACAAAAAAGTGTCTCCGGGAGGAGCAAGAGGGCTGGTAGCATCCCCCTGTCCTGTCTTGCTGTCGTATTCCATCTCACTTTTGAGAGTGATGAGGGGGCAGCAACTTCTCCTGCTAAATGAAGTCCACTCTGAGTGCCTGGGAGCCACAGGGGATTTCCCCCCCTCCCCCAGAGATGCGTTAGGAGGTGGGCACATCCCTCTTCTCCCTCCCATATACTTTCTTCCATGTCTCATTTAGGACACCTATCTCTCCACTATTCTCTTGTTGGATTACAGGAGGAGAGTTATCACAGGGGTCCTGAAGCCTATAGAGGACTTGTAGACTCTACCCTCTCTTCCCCTCTGGCAGCCCAGGAGAGCATGGCCCTCTGGACTCCAGAGATACATGGGAGGCCTCGATCGGGAGCTCCGGCTTGTGAGAATGACCACAAGTAGAACCCCTCCTGTCATCACCTGGGCAGCAGGAGTCAGCTTTGGCTGCTGGGCTACACACACACTTGCCACGGGTCTGTTCTCAGTCTGTCCTCTGTACTGGCATCACTGCCGAAGTCACCTCCGTCTCAGTCCTGGAGTAAACCTTCCTGCTATGTTCACCAACCCTCCCCCTTCTTCCATTCGCTCTACAGTTAGTTACTTACTGAGCATGAAAACACACCAGACCCTAACTTGTTGTAGACTAGAATACCTTGGTGACCCAAAGTCCCTCCCTGCATGGAGCCTATATGTATCCTGATTCGGTGCTACAAAGAGCAAGGATGCCAGTGATGGGGCTGCAGGCGAGGTCTTTGAAGAGGGGACACGGGAGGGGAGCTGTAGAGGCCCGAGCCCTGAATGTGTCCATGCTTGCTCCTTAGGGAACAGAAGAGAGGCCAGTGTGGCCAGGGCAGCGAGGGAGGGAGAGGGTGGTAGGCGTCAAGTCAGAGAGGTGGAGGTGACCACACAGGCGGCCACTCCGCATGAAACGGGAGTCATCAAGGAGTTGAGGCGGATTGAAAAGACTGCTGTGTAAGGATGAATTCAGGGATGGGAGTGGCCAAGGGCAAAAGTGGGGCGACCACTAGGCTGTTGCCATGATCCCACTTGGTCTCACCTGTCATGCCTGCCCAGAACCACTCTGCTCTGTCCTCTCCTGTCTTCCCTCCCCGTCTCAGTTCTGGAGAGAAACCTCCTGGTTGGCTTGCTGCCTCCTGTCTCTCCTAGAGGAAGCCCAGTTTCCTCCCTCTCCCCACCCGGCTCTCATTCGCTGTCCTGGCCACTCTTCACTCACACCATCCTGCAGACTGTTTCCTTTCTTCTTGTTCCCTTCTCATCCTCTCTGTCCTGTGTCACGGCCCTCTCCACTCTGTGCTCCTCCAGCTTTGGGGGTCTTCAAGAGCTAGAACTCAAGTCTTGGGTTTGGGGTTAGGGCTGTCCTGGAGCATGGCATGCAGAAGGTCCTCAAAGGCTTAAGGTTAGGGTCTCAGCTGGGTTTCCCTGTGTTTGTTCAGCTTTTGCTTGGACCCTGGGTTCAGGGTCTAGGGCTGGCTCATGGCCAGAACTTAGAACTAGCTGTCCTGGGGTATGCTCTGAGCCAAGAACAGGAGGTAGAAGTAGGGCAGAAGGTCAGGTCAGTAGCCAGGCATGATTTTAGGGGAGAGGCTAGGGCATAGAGTCTCAGTAGGGATGGAGACTTGGGACCCTTGGGGAGGCTCGGAGACGCCAGCCTTCACCTCCATTCTTGGGTTTCAGACCTGAAGCTGCACCTGCAGAGTACCGATTATGGCAACTTCCTGGCCAATGAGGCCTCTCCACTCACCGTGTCGGTCATCGACGACCGACTCAAGGAGAAGATGGTAGTGGAGTTCCGCCACATGAGGAACCACGCTTATGAGCCCCTTGCCAGCTTCCTGGACTTCATTACGTGAGTGTGCCCGGGGTTGCGTGCCTCCCTCACTCTGGGAGGAGTAGGCTCAGGCTGGCTGCCTCTGTAGTCCTCCCAGCCTGGGTGATGGGACTGGTCATTCGACAGTCATATGGGGTCACCAGCAGTGTCACTGTTGCTCAGGGATTTGATGGGCAGGCGAAAGTGTCCCTTTCCCAGAGTTTGGGGTGGGGAAACCTGGGAAGATGGGAGCCTTTTTCTTCATTTTCCCTATAGAACTCACACTGAGCACTTCCTGGACCCCACCTCTGGGTCAGGGGCTGGAGAATGGTCATGACTTTGAGGAGCTGGGTTCTTGGGATGGGCCATTCGGGCCTGCTCACCCTCTCTGGATCTGAGACCATTCTCCATCTGCTCAGACCATGGTCTTAGGTCTCAGGGAGATGGGGTACGGTGGGTGGGGGTACCAAATGCCTGGCTGCCTTCCCCAGCTCTGGCCTAAGCCACCCAGAGCCCTGATGGACAGGCCCCCATGCTTCTTTCCATTGGCTCCTCAGCTTCCCCATCATCTTACCTTGTGGCACAGCCCCTGCCTTTGCTCCACTCTGCTCATAGAGAAGCAAGTACAGGCAAGGACCCTGAGGCCACCAGGCAGGGCAGCCGCTAGGTTGGGGCAGCCTCTGTTGGTCATGTGAGTCTGTAGAAATGGAGCTAGAGAGGAGCCCTCTGCAGGAATGACGGGGGCGGGGAACCTGGTGTACAAAGCAATGGCCTTTGGCCAGGTAGCTGCCTCCTACAGGTGATGAGGAGAGATGCTAAGAGGGGCTGGCGGCCAGGAGTGAGTGTGGGGCCTGGGCCGTGGGGAAGCATTTCCAGGCACTCTCTGGATACTGAGTAGTTTTGACCATTCTCTGATTACACTCTCCCCTCTTAGGACCTGGCACACCTACCCCACATATCCCTGAAGGGACAGGGTAGATGCCTGATCTGACCCCCACCCCCAGCAGGGAACAGCTACTTGCTCAAGATCATGAGAGCCGCAACCAGAAGGGTGCCATCCTCAGGCAGGAGGGAACCATCCTAAGGGCTGAGAGAAGCTGCTGAGGCCAAGAAGGGGCCCACTCCTAGCCACAGGCCTCCTGCCTTGGGGCCCTCTCTGCTGACCTGCACTCACCCTTCTGACAGGGTCTGACTAGGGCAGAGGGCACGAAGTGGGGGTGTATCATGTGCTCTTACACTGGGGGCTATTCTGCACACCCCCATCAGTCATCTGATCCCTAGTCTGGTCCTGTTTGTCCTCTGGCCCAAGGTCAGAGCTGAGGACATAACAGGAAGCAGCCTGTTTATTACTGGAGCCCAGCCTTCACCTGCATCTTATTTGCACAAGGCTCCTTTAGTTTCCTGGTGAATGTTCGAGCATTGCCAGCTAGGCTGGCCAGTGGAGGTTGGACCCCACACCAGTGGTCAGAGGTCAGCCATCCTGCTGTCCGCTTGCTTACCTGCCTGTCTCGGTGCCCTCAGAGGCTCAGTCTTAGCCAGGCTGTGAAACTGGAAAGGGTTCTGAGCATGCCTGGGGCTGCGCAGCTGCCAGCTCTTTGCTGGAGGTTGGCTACGAGCACCAAGCGTGCGTGCTTAAAGCAGCCAACCACTGTCCTGTGGCAAGCTATCCAAATCTGCCCCTTCCCCCTCTCTGTCCATTCATGGTGACTGTGGTTCCTAGTCCTCCCGGCCACCTCGGGAAGGGCCACGTGTCAGCTCATCTGAGCCTGTGGATGCTCCTTCTATGACCTCGTCATCTCAAATGTCCAACTCCTCCGCTCTGCACTTCAACCACCCCCACCGATGGCTGCCCAAGGCCGTGTCACCACCTGGAAGCGCTCCACCCCTGAAATCGCTGAGTCAGGACCCCTCTCTACCCACAGCCCACAGGCCCTCCAGCCCACTCTCAGTCCCTTGCGGGACCCGGGATCCGGACTCAGCAGGACACGGAGTCTTGCTTCCTCTCTGCTGCCCCTTTCCTCCCCAGCTGAGGTTCCCTGGTCCATCACTTGAACACTCTTCTGCCAATATCCGCAGCTTTCTTGGCTGCCTGTCTTGTGGTCCCCGCCCGGCTGGCAGCCCCCCAGCCCTGGAGGAATCCCAGCAGCCTCCAGCTTGGAGCCACCCTCCCCCACACCACTCCTGGGAGCAAGGCTGGGGAAGCAGCCGTTGGGTGGCTCATTCTTGCTGCCAGGCATGCCTGCCCAGCTGGCCTCAGCTTGTCACTGCTCAGCTGGCCTCTTGCTGTCCCTACTCAGCAACCTGAAGCCCTCCACAAAGATGGGCAGATCACCTCTCCATCTTAAGCACCATCCCTCCCTCCTCCAGCCTTCTCTCTGGGCAGATGGCCCACCTCCTCCTCCAGAGACAATAGAAGCCAACAGGCCTCTCAACAGCGCATCTGCACCCCCACCCTGTTCCAATGGCAGAGGCGCCTCCTCTTCTCTTAGACCTTCTATCAATGACCTGGGCCCCCTCACTACCACCCTTAGGACCCTGGGTAGCCACTCACTTGAACAAGAGTCTGTGCAGCCACCTTCTCCTCCAGATTCTTCCCATCAGTATCTAAACCAGCTTAAATTTCTCACATCTGTGAAAACCTATCTGGTAGCCCCAAAGTTGTATAGTCACTGTTCTCCTACCTTCCCCTCACCTCTTGAGCCTTCAGTGGGCTTCCAGCAGCCCCATCAGTCTACCACAAAGCCTTGACTGAAGTCCTAATCTTCAAATGGCCAAGGTCTCCAGGAAGTTGTTTGTCCTCTCTAGCAGCCCAGCGTCCCCCTCAGTCTTCCTCTAGCAGTCTCCTTACTCTCATGGTGTCTCTGGTTTAACCGCTACCTCCCTGGCTGTTCCTCCACCACTCCCACCCTACCACCAGGGCACTGGAAGATGCTGAGCAGCTCAGTCCAGGGGTGAAGAGTACTGCAGAAAGCTGTTCATAGGAGCCAGTGCCAGGGGACTTCCCCCAGGCTGGAGACTCCTGACTAGCTGCCTTAAGGAGGTGGCTATTTGGCTGAGAGAAGAATTGGGTCAGTGGGGAGGGGATTTATAGGTTGAGAGAACCATGTACAGAACCGCTGAATCTGTGCTCCCCATAACAGCTTCCAGGTAGGGTTCCCCATCTTAGCAGGAAGAGGTACGCTGGAGCTGTCTGGTGGAATGTAACCAGAGAGGAAAAAATGTGGTCCTCTGGGTGGTGGAAGCATCAGTTGAGGCCCCATCCTGGGGGAGAAGACTTGAGGAAAGAAGCCCTAGACACAGCTGTCCTGGCCACTGCAGCTCCAGGGACCCAGCTGGGCGGGAGGTTGGTAAGCTCACACCATTGAATCGCATTCCTCAGAGAATCTCTCATTTGACTTTGGAGCTGCCCCAGGATAACTGCAGCAGGCGTCCTAGGAGGTGTACTCTGTCACTGAGGTGTGCCAGCCCAAGCTGGTCAAGGTCTCCTCTAACCTTCCACGTGAAACGGAGTACACACTGGTCTTGTCGATCCTGGCCAGCTTTTAACCAGCACACATAGTGCCTTCTCTGGGCCAGGCTTAGTGCCAGAAGGAGATGTGTCGATGCAGTTGGATGGGGTCCCACTGGTGGTGTGGACAGTGCCTATAGAGAGACCTAGGACAGCTGCAACAGATAAGGCTGGGGTCATGGGCGGCTTCAGAGCATTGGAAGGACGCTAGGGTCAGGTGGCACTGGAGAGGGCAGGCCACTTAGAGAGAGGCTGCTCTGATACAGACTGCCACCAGTCATTTCACCTTAAAATGGTCTGGCTCAGTTTAATGGTGATACCATCTGCCATGAAAGAGGAAGAGCAACCCATCAACTGTGAAGCCACACCTACTGGGGAAACACATAGTGGGGTCGGGAAGAAAAATGTGATGGAGACCATTATTGGCAGAGAAAGTACTTAAAGGTGGTGGGCACCAGCACTTGTTTACACTGCCCACAGTGCCGAGCTGGCAGCCAGAGTCATGGCTGGTCTGTCATCTCTCTTTGGGCAGGCTGGGTTCTCTGGCTCCCTTTAGAGTCAGATAGAGGCTCAGGAGACCCCATGTTCCTGCCAGGTCCAGCCATGAACTTGCTGTGCAATTCACGACAGGAGTTTCCATTCGGATTTTTGGTCTCAGTGGGGCAGTTTTGTGATGGCTTCCTATGGCTTCCACAAGTGAAGCTGGAGTTGCTATGAGAGTTAGGAAACCCGAGCCTGGTCTCTGGGGAATCCCAGGTTGCCAGAGCCCAAAAGGCCTTTGACCTTGGATGCGGGAGCCACCCTGCAGGTGACCATCCCCAGTGTGCAGCACCTGTTGGCAGCCCAGCTGCCACTGGCAGAGCCTGGCTTAGGACTCAAGCGAGTGGCCTCAGTGCCACCAGTAGGCACCTGAGAGGAGACTGTATCCCAGGACAGTGGCATGAAATGCCCAGTGGGCCTACCAGCCCACCTGCCATTCTCCTAGGAATTTACCCCAACCTTAAGCCTTGCCAGGCCTCCTGCTCCTGACCCTCCACCCCTCACTGGCCACAACCACTGCTTCTAGGTCTACAGTGGGGCCCTGCTGTGTTGTCTGGGTCCTGAGCTAGACTTTGCTCCTGGTCCTGATGATGGGCACTCTGATTAAGGAAAGCACTTGAGCTCCTTGAAGCCTGGAAGGCTCAGGGCAAATGGGAGAATCCAACTGAACCTCAGGGAGAGGCAGGATTTTTATGAGGTCAGAATCACACTAGCTCTACTGTGAGCTTTAACTCATGATCCTTATTGTGGAGAGGAAGCTGAGCCTTAAGCAATAGTATGCTGAAGCCAAGGCTCATGTTTCTGTTCACTCTCCACCCTGGGCAGGACTCCGCAGAACCCCAGTGTGGTTGATCACAGGTCCTGATGATAGCTTGCACAAATCTCTAGCTGCCTTGTCCTCTCCTGGCCTACCTACCCCATAGCTGAGGGGGTGAGACCTTGGAAGCAAGCCTGATTCACCCATCAGGTGGCGCCAAAGGGCACAGCAGAGAGTTAGGGCCCAACTAGGGGCTCTGCAGGCTTCCTGGAGGAAGTGGCTTCCTAAACTTGTCTTGAGCTTCTGTGGGCCCACTCTTGAGTCTTGAAGGCTCTAGGTGAGAGAGCCTCTGGGCAGAGGAATACAGACTGCCTTACCCCACCCCCACCCCACAAGGACTTTTTGGGCCTGGCGGGCAGCCGGCCATCCACTCCCCAGCTGTCTTCTTCTGGAGGGAGACGCTGACCAGCTGGAACTTTATTCTCCTAGTGAGGCCAAGTGAGGGGAGGAATGGTGGAGTGGCTTTCTGGGGCCAGGGAGGCAGCTGCTAAAGCCAGGCAGGAGGAGGGTTTCCCTGCCTGCTGAAGGCCTTGACCTTGGGGAAAAGGCAGACAGCTGGGCCAGCATCTTTTCTGCCAGGCCTGCCCTGCCCCCTTTGTCTCAGAAAAGAGGATTCTGACCCCCACTGTGCAGGGGAGGAAAGCTGGGCTGTGCCAGGCAGACCCGGCCTCTGTGGGGGGCCACTGTGCAGTGAGCCTTATTGTCTGCCCAGCCTGGACACCGAATTGCCCTAGCCTAGGTTAGAAGCTAGTCTGGAAAGTGGCTTAGGTGGGGCAGTAGTGAGTGGCCTTTTCTTGGTTTGGCATTTCCCTGGGTGCCCCATTGTGGCTTCCAGGGGGTAGGGGGTGGGGGCAGCCTGTTGTCAAGGCTGACAAGTGAATCATTGTTGGCCTGTTAGAAGTCACTAGAGGGATAGCATCTTCCCACAGGTCCCTCCTTCCAGGTCTGGGCCAGGACCCCAAAGGGTGCCAAAGTGCCTCCCTTGGGCCCTGTCCCCCACCCTGCCCACAGCCTAGATAGATACCTTGAGTTGTGGGGCAAAGGTGGCTTCAGAAAGAGACAGCTGGCTATGGAATTCCTCCGAGAAGACAAGGCTGGATGTGGAGTGTGAGCCAGGCCATGGGTACCCCTGGGCATGAAGCCTTTGCACTTTTCTGCCTTAGAGTGTGACATGGCCCCTTTGTGTGCTGAATTTCCATCTGACAGGGGCTGGTGAGGCTGGTGGTTATGAGGTCATGCAGATAACACAGGTCTAAGAAGTATTCAAGGAGCTCATGTGGTCCACCATTAAGCACTTGATTGGTTGTTTAAACCCACCAGCAAGCTTCACAAGGGAAAATATCTGGCAATCGCTTCTGTAAAGATTGTAGTTGTTAAGTGCCTTTGAATCAATTCCGACTTCCATCAACCCTGTATAGGTTTTTGAGGAGCGGCTGGTGAATTTGAACCCACAGACCTTGTTTATCCTAGAGCACCACCCCAAGACTGTAACGATTACAGCCTAGGAAACCCCATGGGGCAGTTCTATCCATTCCTGTGGGGTCACTATGAGTCAGAATAGACTCCATGGCACACATCGACAACAGCCCTGCTGAAGAGCTATGCTAGTGTAAAAGAGCATCCTGAGGCTCAAGAGCGGGTCTCTGGGGTGACTCAGGGAACTTGAGACCAGCCACTGGGAGGCTAGATGGGGGAGAACCTGCAGAGCATGGATCCCTGGGGCAGGTGAGATGCAGGAGGCCTCGGGGCAGGAAGGGTGTTTCCAAGGTGGAAGAAAACTCAGGCTGGGTTTGGAGACCCAGGCCCAGCACTCTGGTGGGCTTGTTCTCCCTGTGGGACTTGTGGGGCAGAAGGCTGGCAGCCTTAAATGAGCCCTGCCTGAGGCCCTCAGTCTGGGAAGGAGGGGCCTGTCCCTTCTCAGTGCACATCCTGTAGCTGACCCAGCCGGATCAGGGTGGAGAGAGGGCAGCTGCCTGGCCCTAAGCCCAGAGGAGCAGAGGTCATCACAGGGCTCTGGCGTTTGGAAGCTAAGGGAGTATGCAGCAGGCGGGAAGAGCATGGGTCAGGCTGGGACTGGGAGTTGTGGGCTCTTCCTTCTACCACCTTCCTAAAGGCCTGGGTGGAAGCTGAGATCTGGGGCCCTGGCTACTATCTCCTTCCTTTCCTTCTGTCTCTCCCAGGGATCTTTCCTGGGCCCCTTCAACAGACCCCCCTCCCTCAAGAGACTGTTTCAGGGCAGGGGACCCTGACCTTGGAGAAGGTTCTCTACTGGCCTCACCCACTTACTCTTGTGCCATGAACTTGTCATTGTGAGAGGCTGAAGAAAGTTAAGGCTGCTGGGGCCCTCTCCTTACCCCAACCCCACCCAGGTGACCACACAGAACTTTCTGTCCCTTCTCCTTTGTCTTGCTGCTTGAAGGCTGAGCCTTGTCCGTTGGAGGCAGCCCAAGCCCTCCCCAGCTCCACAGTCTGCTGCTGCGCTGTCGCCCAGGGCTGGCCTTCTGCAGGGTCTCCTCCAGGTCTTCATGGCTGGTGCTGGCCTGAGGAGAGGGTAGCCATCCACTTAACCTGGGACCACCCTGTCTGCTCTTCCCTATCTAGGAAAACTTCTTCCCACCTTATACTCCTCGGCCTTTCCTCTCCCTCTCATCCTGTCAGCCCCCACCCAGCTGCCAGGGTGACCCTTCCTGGACCGTGACCTACCTTGCTTGCATCCCACGCAGGGATCTCTAGCACCTTGGCCTGAAGTTAGGACTCTTGGCCCAGCCCATAGGACCACCTTTGAGGCCACGCCCGCCGACAGCACAGTGGCTCCTCGGGTGGGCTCAGTTCCTCAAATGCAGCCTTACTCTCTATCCTTTGATCTCTCAGATCGTGGCCCCCTACGGCCACCATGTGCCCTCAATTCCCAATGTCCTGTGGGTAGTTGCTCATAGTCATTCTTTTGTTCTTAACACTGGGGCAGGGGACACCTTGGGCAGGGAGAGAGATGAGACAGTGGTGTTTATCGAAAGCAGCTTTGTTGAGGGGCTGGTGGCCCGTGCAGTGTGGGCAGAGCCATAGTACTGGGCCAGGACTTCTGGACCTCCCCCTGGATCCCTGATGGCCTGTGTTGCTGTGTGCCTCCCTTAGCTACAGCTATATGATTGACAACGTCATCCTGCTCATCACGGGCACGCTGCACCAGCGCTCTATCTCCGAGCTGGTGCCCAAGTGCCACCCTCTAGGCAGCTTCGAGCAGATGGAGGCCGTGAACATCGCACAGACCCCTGCCGAGCTCTACAATGCCATTCTGGTGGATACGCCCCTGGGTGAGCCACTGTACTGGAGGAGGGAAGAGGTGGGGTCTGTCCCTGCTTCCATGTGGAGTTTGCAGACCCTCAGGAGGTGACAGAGCTAAAAAGTGAGGCTCCTTCACTGCTGCCTACTTAGCTCCTTCCCTCAATGTCCCCCTCCCATTCTCCTATGTCCAACTTTGTCTGTTGTTGTTAGTGCCATCGAGTTGGTTCTATGTCACTCATGGTGACCCTGTATACAGTTTCCGAGGAGCGACTGGTGACCTTGAACCACCAGCCTTGCAGTTCAAACCGACCTTGCAGTCCAGAGCATTAACTCACAGCACACACTGGTTTTTTTTCCAAATGTGGAGGGGTCCTGAGCTCATGGAGTGTAGAGAGAAAGGCCTGGTCCCTTGGGGATAGCCTGTGGTCCCAAACTGGGGCCTGTGCAGGGCTGGCTACCCACTAGGCAGGGGAGAGGAGCAGAGAGTTTGATTTGCCTCCACTGGGCAGGCCCCAGAGGCTGGGCCAGGCAGTGCCCAGCAGGATGCAAGCTCTTTTACATAGGAAGGGGCACCAGGAGCTGCTGCTGGACCTTACCAAGGCAGAGCCAGCTCCTGCCTGCTGGGAAGGCTGGGGAAAAGTTGCTCAAGTCTTAGCCAGTATCTTCAGAGCCAGAGCCTTGGACCCCAAGGCACAACTTCCAGGAAGCTACCAGGATTGAACCACGGGGCTCTAGCTGCACTAGGTTCTGGCCTACCTGCTAGCCTGTCTGCCACAGAGTTTATGTGGGGGCTATTTGTGGCTTTAGTTTTTCTGTCTTTAAAGAGGAGACAGGCTAGTCTGTCTGCAGGCCCTCCCGGGGAGTGAAGGTATTCTGTCGTACTCCGGCCTCTACCTTTAGCCTGACAGAGGTCCCCGGGCCACTGGCCTGTGCCCACCAATTCTCAGACTCATCCCTTATTTAAGGAGGGGGAAGCTGGTTGTCCAAGTGTTGGCCCTAGGCCTTCTTGGGGGCTGTAGAGAAGCAAGCATCAGGCCCAAGTCCACAACTGCCCCTCTTGAAGGGAAGGTATCCCAGCCTCTTATGCAAGCCTGTCTTTGGCATGGTCTGAACTTGGGTCTGCCCCAGAGGCGATTAGATCATGCTGTGGCTGGCTGCCTCCTTTATAAATCAATTTTAGGAGCAAGGAAGTAGAAGCAGGCCAGGTCAGTCTGCATGGCTCACAGTGTTGCTTCTGCCACTTCCAAGGCAATAACAGGGTCCATGCCCACTGGTTGGGGGCCTTCCTCCCCGCAAACCTGTACCCAGCCAGATGGGCTTGTGCTAGCGCTCTCCCTTAAGCCAAGGCCACCTGTCCACCCCTTACACCCTCGCCTTTCTGCCCAGCGGCTTTTTTCCAGGACTGCATCTCGGAGCAGGACCTGGATGAGATGAACATCGAGATTATCCGGAACACACTCTACAAGGTATTGCACCCTGCAAGCAGGTGGGGTCATGGCAGAATGGAATTTATATGGGGTGGTGTGACAGGATGCAGCCACACCAGGCTCCTGTCCCGGGGGCTTATCCACTTACTCTTTGGCTTCTGTGATGGGTGCAAGGCTGCATGGAACAGGTTCTCCATCCTATGACGCCGGCGGCATGTACAGATAAGATCAGCAGGAGGGCTGGTGCTCTCAGCCTGGCCTGTCAGAGCTGGCTCCTGGACGACGCTCCCCTGCCCCCAGGAGGGTCACGAGCCACCACCTTCAGGCCCACCCCACCTGGGCTGTTGCTAGCAAAGACAGGCATTGGAGCAAAGGTAGCAGTTTGTTCTTTGGGGGTGGGGAGCCAGCCAGGTGTAGCCAGGTCCCCGTGCCCTTTCAGGTTTCCAGGCCCAGAGCCAGCGCCATTTCCCACCATCCCCACCCCCTACCCGCCTTCTGCTCCCCACCAGGTTGCAGCATAAGTTGGGTCCCCTTGGAGATAAAGGGTGGGCTTGAGATTCCTGGGTTAGCGCTGCCATGATGGCCCAGAGAGCAAGGAAGGGGTCTGGCCAGGCCTAGTCAGGAACATTTGGGACAGACCAAGCTCTGGGCATCATGAGGTACTGAGCCCTGAATGGGCTGCAGCCAGGAGTGTGGATCAACAGTGGCCAGGCCCCAAAGACGCACTGGGGTGGCACTAGCCAAGGGACCTGCTGACTGAACCCTTCAGACATCTATCTGTCTGTCAGATCTTTCCAGTGAGGGTCCTTTCTCATCATGGTTGCAGATAGTTGGTAAGCAGCAGGCGGCGGCAGCCCGGAGTGTAGGGACCTCCCTAGGAGCTAGATAGGCATCATTATCTCCCTTTGCAAAATGAGGAAACTGAGGGCTCAGAGAAGTGGAGTGGGTCTCCTGCGCCACACAGCACATCACTGGCAGCCTGTTTGCAAAGCCAGTGCTCTCTCTTACCCTAACAAGGAGGCAGGTCAGCTCATCAGCCAAGTGTGTGTGGGTGTCCATGTGTGGGTGTGTGTGCGCACGCGCTCCTGGGGCTCCCACCCACCCAGCTGGCCCATTGCCGTGTTCCCTGCCCTGAGACAGAGTGAGGGGTGTGGCTGTCCCCCAACCTCACCTATACCCTCACTCTCACCGAGCCTGACTGGTTCTAGCTAGAATTGCTGGCGAGGGCTGCCTGGGCACCAGTTCATAAACACCAACCCAGCACTTCGGGCCCTGTGCCAGGACCTCCCGCCCATCAGATGATGTCCCAGCCCAGTAGCCACAGATGGGAGATTAGGCAGACCCATAACCAGCCGGCAGGTGGGGACTGTAGGCAGCTGGTACAGCAGCCATGGGCTGGCAGACTCCCGGGACGGCAGTGGGGTAGGGAGGTGACCTTGACACCTAGGCTTCTGGGGTCTTGCCAGTTTCTTCAGCTGCTGTCCTAACCCTAATCCCATCAGACGCCCCAGCTCTGGGTTCAGCCTTTCCAGGATCTGCCTGGCTCAGCTAAGCTAGTGGACTGATGGCAGGGTATGCAGCCCAAGACCTGGTTGGTGACTTCCTCCACAAATAAAGGGACTGCAGACCTGGGGCTCAGGCACAGCCAGCTTGGCTGACCCTGGGGAAAACAATGGCTGGGGGCAGACTCCTCAAGGGACTGGGTGGCACCACTAAGCCATCTCTGCTACCCTGGCTCTCCCATCCTGGGAATCCTCCATGCTGAGACCCATTGTCCCCCATCTAGATTTCCTCTGACCTGAGCTGACCTGGACTCTTGTTTCCCTCAGGCTTTCCCAAAGCCCAGCTTGCCCACTGCTGCTAGCCATGCTAGGCTGGACACATAGACTCCTGGGAGCAGTGTGTGGGCCCAAGTCAGCGTGTGATGGGTAGAAAGGGATATATGTACCTTGAAAGGCAGGCTGCAGCTCAGAATGTTCCCCAAGCCTCCCAGTCCCGCTCCAGCTCATAAGACCTTGACTCTGGCCTTCAGAATCCGACTCCCTGTGACCATGCCGCTAGGAAGTAGAGAGGTCCTGAGAGTGAAGGGTGCTATGCAAAGGGGCTCTCCATCAAGACTGAAAGCCCCATTCCTTGGCACATAGTGGGTGGAAGGAAGGTGTTCGCTGGTTCTGTGTGTGTGAATGCTGGAAGGGCCTGGCTGAACCGCCTTCCCCTTGTGATCAGCAGATACAGTTTGCTTGCACATGAAGTGCTTGTTGCCACCAGCCTGAGTGCCCTGACACACTGATGTCTCATAGGCGGTAACCATCCCTCAGCTTTGACAATTTGGTCCTGCTGTGTGATGCACAGGGAAACGGGCTGGCAGAGGTGCCCACCCATCTTAGGCCATCTGTTGAGCTTCCAAGATTACCTTGCCCTCTCTAAATTGTGGCTGCCATGGGTCTGGCTGAGGAAGAGGTGGTAGATTTGGTAGATGGGAAGCAAACAGAGAGGCAGGGAGAAGACAGGCTTCCTCTGAGCCTGTCCCACTTTGGGGCCAGGGGTGAGGGACACTGTGCCCTGCAGCAGTCATCTATTGCTGCTTGCCTAATTAGCAGTTGGAATGTGGATTTTTCAGGGACTTGACCTGAAGGCTTCCCTGGCCAATCTGTGGATATGATATTCGGACTCACCATGAAAGGGATTGGGAAGGGGCAGAGAAGAGGGAGGGAGAGGCCCCCCTCCCCACCTTCCCCAGAGCCTCCCTGTCTGAGCTGAGCAAGTCCCCTGCTCTGCACAGGCATACCTGGAGTCCTTCTACAAGTTCTGCACCCTTCTGGGCGGTACCACGGCCGATGCCATGTGCCCCATCCTGGAGGTGAGTATGCACCTCCCTGCCTTCCTGTCTCACCGAGTAGCCCTGGTCCAGGGGAAAACCCAGCTGACTGACCACTGCCTCCCTCCTCTCTCCTTGCTGCCTGTGCACTGGCTCCCCAGTTTGAAGCCGACCGCCGCGCCTTCATTATCACCATCAACTCCTTCGGCACAGAGTTATCCAAGGAGGACCGCGCCAAGCTCTTCCCACATTGTGGGCGACTCTACCCTGAGGGCCTGGCCCAGTTGGCCCGAGCTGATGACTATGAGCAGGTTAAGAACGTGGCTGACTATTACCCGGTGAGTGGCCTGACAGGCAGGACGCTGGTGAGCATCTTGCACTATGCCTCCCCACCCCCTCCACACTCAATAGCCCTTGCATGCTCATGCTTGTCACCACTCTCCCTGGGCCAGGAGTACAAGCTGCTCTTCGAGGGAGCAGGTAGCAACCCTGGAGACAAGACCCTGGAGGACCGATTCTTCGAGCACGAGGTGAGTGCAGGCTGCCCGTCACTGGGCCTGCCTTTTCTTGGGGAGGGATTGGTGATCATGACCACTCTGCCACACCTGCTGCCATTCACAGGTGAAGCTGAACAAGCTGGCCTTCCTGAACCAGTTCCACTTCGGGGTCTTCTATGCCTTTGTGAAGCTCAAGGAGCAAGAATGCCGCAACATTGTGTGGATCGCCGAGTGCATCGCCCAGCGCCACCGTGCCAAGATCGATAACTACATCCCCATCTTCTAGACCTGACCCGAGGCTCCCACTGTGCACTGTGTGTGTCTGTGTGCTGTGACAAAGCCCTGAGGGGAAGCAGCTGCCCGGCCTCCCTGGCCTTCTCTGATACTGCTCTTGGGTCTGAAAAGGGGGCTGGGCACCTGCTCCCCATGTCAAGGACGGACCAAACTCTCCAGAGCAAGGAGACCCATTAGCCCTGTGTTTACAGCCATTGACATGTCTGAGAAGCATGTGGTCACTTTCATGTCTCTCCCTAACTTGAGAACTGGGGGCAGTGGGGGCCTCCTCTCCCTCTACAGGTCACCCTCATAGCCCAAGGGAAAGGAGGCTAGAGTGTATGTGCTGGGGGAAAGGAGAAAAGTAGCTCCATGCCCCCCCCCCCTTGTGTTCCCTCCCTGAGATAATAAAGTTGTACTCTCTGAGTCCATCTGTCTGTTGTCTCCTTTGGGCTCTAATGCTTCTCTCAGACTCCCAGCTTCCCCCCCACCTTACTCCACTCTTACTGAGCCTACCCTTACCTGAGCCTAATTCCCTCTCTGAGCTAGCAGCCCCAGGCTGGCCTTCTCTCCTAGTAGCCCAGGTCCCATGGGGCTGGGGGGACCTGGTGGGTACCCCCTGCCTCTACTGGAGGCTCAGATGGAGAGACAGGCCTGTGGAGCTGGGTCTTGGCCTGCAGGGCCCCAGGCTTCCTTCCCTGTTTGCTTCATTGAGCCCCACAACTTTGGGATCAGGGTCATTATCCCCATTTCATTAGAGGAAACCCAAACGTATGGATATATGATTTGCTCAAGGGGGAAGGCAGCCACCCATTCCAAACACAGCATCGTCCCCATTCTAGAAGAAATAAAAACATGTCTTTATTGAAAAAGTAACAATCTAGCAAGTAGAATATACAGCCTCCTTGTGGCTTGGGGGCTGGAGATGGGTGGTTAGGGGCTGATTCTTGAGCCAGTCAAGAGGCAGCTGGGATTTACCCTTTGAATCTCGGCACTGAGGCACTGGTGCTGAGAAACAGTCCTGAGAGGGTCCCCAACCCACCCAGTCTCTTCTTAGTTTGCAGAGGCACTATCTGTGGGGTCCTGTCAAAGACCACAGCTAAGTCTTGCACTACACCACCCCATCCAGTATGCACGGGAATGTGGTACCCAGGAAGGTTGGTTTGGGCTCAGGAAGCAGTGGAGAGGTCTGGCAACTCCCTGGTCAACCTAAGCCTCACTGGGCCTAGAGCAGGGCACCCAGCAGCAGATGGGGCCTGACTCTCTCAGTCAGGCTTTAGGACCTATGTAGGGGCTCACAATGCCCAGGGAAGGGACTAGGGGTGCCTGGAGCCTCCTATGGTGGAGCGGTGTGCCTGCTCACTGGGCCTCCCCTGGGGAATGGCCTGGGGTAGGGCCAGGTTGGTCTGGCTGCAGTGCACGTGGCAGACAGGGACTGATGAAGAACAACTGTAAGAAGCGGCGCCGCAGGCCCTCTGGCAGGTAGTAATGAATAAAGTACATGAGGCTGACACCGCGACCCGGGTAATAGCGGCGCTGAGGCTGGGCGGCCAGCAGCGCATCGGTGATGGCATCTACAACTGGGCTGAGGTCAGGGAGCGCCTGGCGGAGCGAATGTACGAACTGCCGGTGCAAGTGCTCGATGTAGTCCTTGCCGTAGGCCTGCAGCAGGTCTCTGGGCAGGTTGGCCAGCAGCAGCTGTTTGCTCATCTCCCAGCGACCCACATTCAGCACGGACTCTGGAGTAGGGGGTGACAGGGTCAGGCCACGCCCATTCTTACAGTCTGATTCCGCTCACAGATACGACCAGGCCCACCCTTTATTTAAGGAGCTCTGGTAGCATAGTGGTTTTGAATCGGGCTGTGAACCGCAAGGTCAGCAGTTCGAAACTACCAGCTGTTCCGTGGGAGACAGATAAGGCTTTCTGCTCCTGTAAAGATTTACAGCCTCGGAAATCCTGTACAGGCTCACTATGAGTCGGAACCGACTCAACGGCACATGACAACAACAACAGCCCTTTATTTACAGTCTTCTTGTTAGGTACCCCCAGTTGGTTCCAACTAACTAATCGTGACCCTGTGGCGTCCTGGTGTGGCGCCTCGGGTTAATGCGCTGGACTGCAAGGTCGGTTTGGACCTCAAGGTGGGCGGTTCAATCTCACCAGCCGCTCCTTGAAAACCCAATACAGGGTCGCTACGGGTGGGAACCAACTTGACTTAACAATGTACAACAGAACGAAACAGTGTCTGTGCCATGCTCCACAATCACGGTTATGTCTGAGCCCACTGTCGCAGTCACTTTGTCAATCCGTCTTGTTGAGGGTCTTCTTTTTCGTCGGCTTCCCCTTTTGCACATACTTTACCAAACATGATGTTCTTTTCCAGGGATTAATCCCAAAGTTAAAAAACAATAGAAACCCATTGTCAACAGGTCCATTCTGACTCATAGCGACCCTACATAAAGTTTCAGAGAGTGTAAATATTAACTGGAACAGACAGACAAATATTTCTTCTGGAGAGCAGCTGGTAAATTTGAACTGCCAGCCTTGCGGTCAGCAACCCAATGCTTATCCCACAGTACCACCACTAAAGCCACTACTACCCACCCACCCTCCGTCTGCCCCAGCCCCAGACCTTACCTGTCTTGAAGCAACCGGGCTGGACTACGCTGACCTTGATCCCCCAGGGCAGGAGCTCACAGCTGAATGTGTCCATGAGCAGCACTACGGCTGCCTTGGAGGTCCCATAGGCCCCCAAGCACTGGTATGGCATGTCTCCTAGGGATGGATTGTGGACCAGAGTCACAGCTCAGTCTCTGGCAAGGGGCCTCCACCCAGGTCTCCCCAGCTCCATCCCACAGTTCCTGTTCCTCTCCAAGTGGGGGAGGAAACTCACCAGCCGGACTGCCCACGGTCACAATGCGACCCCTGGATTGACGCAGCAGCGGCAGGAGGCCCTTGGTGAGCTCAAGCGCACCGAAGAAGTTGACCTCCATGCAACTGCGGAACGTGTCCACTGGTGACAACTCCACATCAGCCACAACGGCATTGTAGCCCGCATTGTTCACCAGGCCCCACAGGCCTGAGAGAACAGAGTAGGGAGTAGCAAGTCAGCCCAAGAGTGACCCTCCAATCCCTGCCCCCATCTCACACCCACCTAGTGATGCCCACTGACCCGAGCTGGAAGTGTGAGTCTTGGTGAACTCCAGAACTCGGCTAATGTCCGCTGGCTTGGTCAGGTCCATCTGTAGGAGCTTTAGGCGAGGGGAACAGCAGGCACGCAGCTCGAGGGCACCGGGACTATCCAAGTCCAGCACAGTGGCTAGTACCGTGAAGCCCATGGTGTCCAATTGCTTGGCTGTCTCCTTGCCAAAGCCAGAGTCACAACCTGACCGGGATAGAACAGTCAGTCAGCACCTACTGTGGTCCAAACCAGCCAGTGACAACCCAGAGTCGCCAGGATCATCAGAGTCAGAAGATCTAGGCCCCTGGGCACCCAGCCCAGGAGCAGTGGGCAGCCCGCCTTCCTGAGACCCATCTCTGGCAGGCTATGCCCTCTGGCTAAGCATCTCTAGCACCAAGTCCTTCACAGCAACTCCTTCACATCTCCCTGATTCCCACAGCATGATGTATGAACCTACTTTACAATGAGAAAACTGAGACTCAGCAATGTTAACCTGCTTCTTGAAGTCACTTAGCTAGGGAAAAGCAAGGTCAGGACTCCATGTTCCTTGATGCCAGGGCACAGCGTCCATGCACAGTATTGCTACGCAATTTCCCTTCATTCCTCACTGTGCACATTTCTCCTTCCTGCGCCTGGACGCTGATGCACCCCTTCTCTAGTCCTGTCTCATCTTACCCCGCTGGATACACTCTCTACCTAGGAGCCAGAAGGACTTTCCCAAAAACGACACTATCACTCTGCTGCTTAAAACTCTTCCTAGGTTCTCCACAGGCCTCAGGAAGAAGCTCAAGCCCTTAGCTTTTCAGGTCCTAGACACCCTGATCCCCACTCCCTTCCCAGTCTCAACACCCCCTGCTATTGTTCCAGAGTCCAGGCAAGCTGGAGGCCCACCCCCACCTCATCCTTGACCCCTTGGAATTCCAATCCATGACAACAGGGGGCCTTCTGTGAGCCCTAGATCACTTGCCTCTAGGAAAGGGACCATGATGGATGGAGAAAAGAACCAGCATTTGAATCCCTTCCTACACCCATCAAGTGTGACCTGAGGTCAGTTACCATGCTTGAAGTCTTCATTTCCTGTCTTGGGTGAGTAGCGAGAGGAACCAGCAGGCAGAGCCATTGTGGGGGTCAGTAGTGAGTGATACCTGATAAGCGCCTGCTTCCTTGCTTGCTCTCTTTCTGATCCTGGCTCTGTGGGCGGCCAGCAAGGGGAGGGGGAAAGCCAGTGGGGGAGGAGGCCCTCTGAGTCTGTCCCGGGTGGTCCTACTGAGCAGAAGCAGAAAAAGCACTCTGCTTCCCCTCTCCTGGACAGCTCAGCACCCCTCCCTATCTCAGGCCCGCCCCCTCTGCAGAGGGCAAGAACAAAGCTGGGCAGGGGGCTGCAAGCTGGCTTTGGGCTGAGGGTCCTTCCCAGGCCAGACTGGCTGGGGAAGAAGAGTGAGCATGTGTATACCCACTTGCCTCAACTTCCTTCCAGGGAAGCCAAGGCCTCTAAGGGGAAACTGAGGCCTCCCAGACCAGACACAGTCAACCTGTACCTTGCACTTTCTTGCTCACCTATACACACTCATATACCAGTACATACCTCCAACCTGCTGGACATTCACACACAGGATCACGCTCTCCAGACAGAAGTCCATGTGCGCGCGCACACACACACACGTAGTCACTCGCCCCAAGTCCTTACCCCAGGGCTGAGCCCTGAAGAACTACATAGACTTGGCTAAACATTCTCTGGGAGGGATGGGCACTATCTCTGGGGAGGTGGGGCAGCGTCTGGTCACCTGCTTGTCCTGCAGCCAGGTAGCGAGAGACAACCCCAGAGTTTTTGGCATTAGGAAGTTTGGAGGATCACTCTGCCTGCTTGCCCCCACACCACCACCTCTAGACTCTGTGACCACAGATGGGGGAATCCAAGTCACAAAACATATCTTCTCCCTCACCTCACTCAGAGGCTCTCAGCACAAAAACCTGAGGGGAGGTTTCAGTAAAGACTGCTCAGCTGGGTAGGTCCCTAGTACCTGCAGATGGCCTGGGCCATGTTGAAAAGGCTGCCCTGTCCCTGGGGACAGAGCTCACAACTTAGTCCCTGCTTCAGACTAGTAGACTCACTGCTTTCTTCAAATCCCAGAAACCAGGGTTCCCCAAGGCTACATGGCACACCTGGAGTTTGGGTCCATAAAACCAGGATCCCCATGACTTCACGTTGCACATTGAATTTAGGTATCTTACATCTAACCTGGGACTTGCCTCCATTTCTCTCCTCTTAGCTGAAGCCCAAAGTCCTCGTGGGCCCTGTGGGCCTCAGCATAGTCTGGCTTCTTCCCTGGCATTCAAGGGTCCTTCCCAGCAAACAACCTCACATTCCATCACACTTCCATAGCCAGGCTGGTTACTGAGCCACACTCATTCTGGCTTCAAGCCTTTGTCCCACAGCCTTGCTTTGATCTAAACTGCTTTTTCCACTCCACCTATCTCCACTCATCCTGAGGGCTCTGTTCAAGGATCTCCTCTGGGAAGTTCTCCCAGTCCTATCTCCAAGCCAATCATGCAGGGTCCCTATTGGACTGGGGTCTCAGAGAAGTGGGTGTAGGAGCTGCCTCCAGTCTAGGTCCAGTGAAAGGGCACAGCCCAGAGCACCTGTCTAAAGCCCTCAGGTTGGAAGAGAGTCTAGCCTGCTCCTCCCCGCAGGCATTGGAGCCAGTGCCCCCTTTTGGAAAGCCCCTGGTCCTTCTCCCCCTCCCCACTTCCGGCTGGGTCTCCAATCCCCTTCCCCTTCTCTCAATCTGTTGACAGATTTATTCCCCACTCCAGACAAAGGGAGTTCAGCCAGGCAGCCCGAAGCACCTGAGTCCAGCTCTCCAAGACCTCCTTCCTGGTCATTGAAGACCAGGAGAGAGGGTGAAGGGGTGCTAGGTGCAGGCTTTGGACCACTTCCTCAGTAGCTTAAAGAAGGGGCATAGAAGGACCTGAGAGACAGCTGAATGCCCAATTGTCCCCTCATGGTGACCACAAACTTTCCTGTACTTCAGGGATCAAGTGGAGAGGTATCCCAGCTCCCCATCTAAGCTTCTTCCTCAGGAGGAAAGGAGATGGGACCTTTCATGTGTAGTCATCAGGCAGAGTTCAACGGATGATGCATCTCAAATCCTCTGAAGCCCCTCACAGCATTCACTGCTTTTTGCCCCTAAAAATGCTCTCTTCGGGAGGTACACAGCACAAATCCCCAAGCTCCAGGAAGTCAGTCACCAATTACCTCAGAGCACCTGCCCGTTCCCTGCCTCACTTTCCCTCCAACACCCCCCTCATCGGCAGGTAGTAACTAGCCTTAGGGAGGTGCCAAATGCTTCCTTCTTGGCTCACTCCCTGCACCCGGGAAGGGGACTCTCCCACGCGTGCGCTGGGGAAGCCTGCAGAACCGTGCCCAGGGGAGCCCTCCGGGTACCGCCCTCCAGCCTGGCGTCCTCAAGCTTCGCGCACTCACCGGTGATGAGCACCGCGCGAGTGGCCACTGGCAGGCGCGGCGGGCGCGCCAGGCGGGACAATGCAATCCAGCCGGCGGCGGTCAGCACTGCGAGTGCGGCCAGCGGAGGCAGCAGGCGCTGGCACAGCCAGTCGAGCACCGCCAGCAGAGCCAGCGCCGCCAGCAGCGGGCGGCCCAGACGCAGGTCTGCGCGAAGCAGCTGCAGCAGCGCGCGGGCAGCCACCAGCAGCCAGGCACCACCCGACGACCAAGGCCAGCGCTCCATGGCGGCCGGGCAGGGATAGACTGGACCGGGGTGGGGACCGGGCTGGGTCTAGGGGCACGGAGCCCAGAAGCGGGGTGCAGCAGAGATTCGGCTTTGAGCAGGAGGGATACTCGCTTTCTCTGCTGGCCCTCTGGCCCGAGCATATAAATAGCCCCGGGGGCGGGGCGAGGGTGGGGCGGGGCGGGGCGGGACTCGCCTCCTCTACTCCCCGCGCACCCCAGGCTGGGCAGGTGCCCCCCCCACCCCGCCCCCGCAGCCGGATCCGCTTTCGAAGAAGCCGGAACAAAGTCACAAAGTTGCTGCGCTAGTAGGCGCCGCCTCGCCGCGGATCGCGCTGGAGAAGGTGCTGATCGCTCTGAGTCTGCTAGCCCTGCACCCTGGTCACCCCTTCACCCACACACGCGCTTTGCGTCGCTCCGAGGTGAGCACACCCAGTTCACACTTGCTGGAGACACCTGAACACACGCACAGACTCTTTGCTGGCTCCCCACTCTGACAGCACTGCGGGGCCGCGGGGGCCTGCCGGCACTCTAGAAAACCAACCCGCCTTCACTCCGCCACACTTTCAAGCCTTGTGCGGCCACTGCTCCCTAACAAACACGCGCGGACATGTGCTCACACCTAGGCTGCCGGACACAAAGCTGGCCTGGGACCAGGGTTGGAGGGGTCATCTGGGTTCCTGAGATTCTCTGCCCCGCCTTTCACCTCTCCACTGGGGCCCAACCCTGAGGATACACCACCCCCAATTCCTACTGCCACACAGTGTCTGTGGTGGGGTGAGTGGGTGGGGAGTCAGAAGAAGCGTCTAGACCTCCTGTTTCCTCTGGCCCTGGGCACTCCAGACCTATGAGGACACCTGGGGAGTCAATGAAGGCCATCCCCCAGGAGCTCCTGGTGTCCTGCTCTTGTGACTCCCCAGGGGATAAAGTGAGTGGACATGTCCCTGCCTATGTATTCAAATGTCTATGTTTGTGGGTGGCCTAAAGGCCCCCCACCCTGCCCACCCCCAGTCTGGCACCCTGTGCCTGGCATCCATGCCAGGGCTCTTCCAGGCACTGGCTGCCAGGCACTATGTTGAGGGGAGTAGATGCAGCCCATGGCAGAGGGGCTCCCTGCTGCTTCCTGTGAGTTTCTAGATCTTGCCCAGGGCCTCATTCCTGCCCAAGAGGTCCCAAGAGGTCATGGGCTCCTAGTCACTCCTCCCAGCCCAGTTCTGGTGCTCATGCTGTCTCGGGTGCCCAGACTCTGCCAGAGCAACGTGGTAGTATTCTACAAGGCTTCTCCAATAAGGCTTGTACAGCAAGGCTTCTCCAAAGCCTTCTCTGCCATCCACTCTGGTGGGTCAGGGGGGATTTCAGGGAGAGGCTAGGAGCCTGACCCATTCAAGCAAAGGTTCTGGGTGGAGGACCTATCACTCACCCAGGGCCACCCCTAGGCCTCCACCTATCCCTTCACCGGTAAATTTACCCTGGCCCCAGGTAGCAGAACTTGCATGGGGAAAATCTGTGTGCCTCACTTCGGGTACATGGCCTTGTGGGCCTGTGAGTGTGTCCAAGGGGGCCATGACTTGTTTATGCAATTACAATTGTATTTCTCCCTGTGTAATAACTTTCTCTGTATGTGTATGTATATATGAACATCATTTATGTGTCCTGTATGTGTTTTCCATGACTTTTTTGCTCTCTGTCTGCTTCACCTGTGTCTGGAAATACAGGGACTCCCTTTCCAAAACCCACTACCTCCTTTTGCCCTAAATCTGTATCCCAGGCTCATTGATTCCTTGGCCTGGCTTCCTGCTTTGAGTAGTACAGCCCGAAGTGTTCAGACCCCCCACCTCTAGCCATCCCACCTAGAGTCTGGCTGTTGCTTTGCCAGCCTCAGTCCATCAAGGGTTCCCCTTGGGGCTGGGAGAGAGGGATGAAAGGTGGGGGCTAGGACAGCCTTCAGGGCCAAGGCCACACAGATAGTACCAGCTCTTGCCAAAGCAGGAGTCAAAGAGCAGTGTGGTGGAGAAAGGCAAACAAGGTGATCATAGAGATTGAGAAGCAGGGCCCAGAATTGTCTTGTGAAGAATCCTGGAGAAGAGAGACCTGCTGAGGTGGGTGTAGGGCTTGCCATTGGCTTTGAAGCATATGATGACTTAGGAGTGAGAGTAGGGGTCACTTACAGCTCAGCTTCTGGGGCACTGTGCCATCTTAGGCAGAATCATTAGCCTTGTGGGCTTTAGATGTTGGTTGCTGCTATTGTTGTTAAAGTGTCATTGAGTCGGTTCTGACCCATAGCGATCTTGTATAGGGTTTCTGAGGAGTGACTGGTGAGCTTGAACCACTGACTTTGCAGTTTAAACCAACCTTGCAGTATAGCGCATTAACCCACAACATCACACCAGGACTCCTTGGATATTGGTAGGACTAGACAATCTTCCATGTTTTTATATAAACTGCTTCACCCCATCCCAAGGAGACCCAGCCTCCTCCTTGCTCCAGCCCCTTATGGCCTCCTGGAACTGATGACCCCTGAGCCCTCACCAGGTGGAAACCCTTTGAAAATAGAAGGTGGTTCTGGCAGTCACACTGGGGAGGGGCTGGCCCAGCCCTGTCTGAGTACTGGTGCCAGGTAGCGCCTACCTAAAGGCAGAGAACCAGTGTCTGCCAAAACCAGAAGTCTGGGCTGGCAGGGGGCCTCCAGGGGAGAGAAGGTAAGAAGGGAGAGGGCAGGTGCCCCCGCAGATAAGACAGGACCTGGCAGGGGCAGAAGAATGAAGGGCAACCAGAAGGGGAGGAGCAGAGGCCCTGAGCCACCCCTGCCCTTAAGCTCTCAGTCACCCTTAGTTCTTTGCACCCAACTTTGGTCAAAAACCTAATCATAGGGTTAACAGCATCCTTAGCATGCCCCAGGCTTTGGAGGTCCACAGGTCACTGGTTTACTCCGAGTCCAGTAGCTCACTGGCACCATCTGCTGGCCTTTTGGAGAGGGCGCAGTTCTGAAGGAGGATTAAGACCATGTGAATGCTGAATTTGGGCAAGAGGGGAAAGTCTGGGGATGGCAAGGGGCGATGGGGAAGAAAGGTTAGGGCACCAAGTGACAGTCTCTAAAGCATCTATGACTCTGTCTCCTTACTACACTGGGGTTCTTGGAGCCAAGCATTCCCTTATCACCTCCTCTGCCCTCTGTGATCCAGATCAGATACAGCAGAATTCTGAGGGGCCCTACATTACACCCTGCTTACCTTGACACCTCCACCACCCTTCCAGTTTATATAAAAATGTGGCAGATTGTCTAGTCCTACCAATATCCAAGGAGTCTTGGTGTGGCATTGTGGGTTAATGCCCCATCTCCCCCTTCTCAAAGACAGCAAACTTTTATGGAGCCCCCTACTGAACGCCAGGTTCTGTGCTGGGCACTGTGGATGTCGTAACTAACCATAGACCCCTGTCCAGTAGCACACACATGGGCTCTGGCCTCCTCCATTGATGACCACAATACAGACCAATTTTCTCTTCAGTCCTTCCTCAAGCATTGTTCTTCTGCTCTCTCTCTCTATTCTTAGTCATGTTTTTTTCAGTGCTGGTCATAAACACCATCTCCACCCCTCCACTCCAGCCCAACTTTAGCACGCACTCCTGCCGACTCCAAAGATCACCATGAAGGACATCTTAGTGGGTTTCCTCAAAGCCACTCCTTGCTGCTTCAAATCCTTTCTCCCATAGGCTCCTGTGAAGCCATCCACGGCTGGATTTCTTCCTACCTCTCAGGCTCACTGGAGCCTCCTTTGAGAGCTCCTCTTCCATGTGGGTCAACCTCTGACCATGGACGACTCCTACTCAGCCTGCCCCTCCTCCCCACTATGAGCTCATCTTCCTACTCACATGCTGGTAGCTCCCACGCTCAGACTCTAGCCAAGTCCTTGCTCTGGACTATGTGTCTAGCTGCCCCTGGACATCTCCCTGGGACACCCATAGGCCCCTCACACTCAGCATGTCCAAAACTGGCCTCATCATCTTCCCTAGTCCTGGCAACTTCACCACCACAGCCTTTACCTTCACCCAGTGCACAGGCCACCAAACCCCTTGCTCTAGCCTAAGGCCTGGGCTGGGTACAGAGACTTCATAGTAGCCTTTTATGGTGTTGTTGTTGGATGACATCGTGTCAATTCCAGCTCATAATGACCAACTCATAATGACCTCATGGAACGGAGTAGAATAGCCCTAGGCTGTGAACCTAGGCTGTGAACCCTTTATAGGAGCAGATCTTTTCTCACATGGAGTCACTGGTGAGTTCAAACTACTGACTTTTCAGTTAGCAGCCAGGGCTTCTTATAACCTTTTATATTAGGACTTCCGGCGTGGTGCTGTAGGATCAGCACTGGACTGCAAACCACAAGGTTGGTGGTTCGAACCCACCAGTGGCTCCTCAGAAAGCCTATGCAGGGTTGCTATGAGTTGAAACCAACTCAACAGCAACATAGTAGGCATTATAATCATCATTTTGCCATCAAGGAAATTAAGAATTATAGGGGTTAAGAAAATTACTCAAGATTATAAATTCAGGTCCACTTGCACTTGAATCTTTGATTAGCCTCAGTTTTCAAATGTAGATGCACCTGAGCCCAAAGCCTGGGCTCCAGAGAGCTGTGTTAATTCAGGGCTGTGTTTGCTACATGGGGTCTCTTAGACCTTATTCTGAAAGCAAATGTCTTGAACCTTGGAATGGTCTTGAGCAAATGACACCCCTCTCCTGGTTGACAAAAACTGTTTTGCGGAAGGGGTTAAGAGTGGAGGCCATGGGGTCCTGTGGCTGCATTCAGCTGAGGGACAGAAGCAGAGGTCTGTTCCAGACAAAAAGACTGTGGACCCCATGAACTTTGCAAGGGCTAAGCCTGGAGGCAGCTGGATACCCGTGGACTCCAGCTTATCACTCAAGTAGCTTGGGAGTCCTGGAGGTCATTGATGTGGAACCCCAACCCACCCCACCTCCAAAAAAAAACCCAGGCCCTTAAGTTACTAAAGTTACTGAGGAGAGGGAAGAGTACGATGCAGGAAGCCAGGAACAATCACTTGCCTTTTCAGACTGTGTCTGGCACCCTCCTCTGGACTGCTCTTTGCTGTCTCCAGGATGGAAGGCAGATGTTTGGAGATTCGGGCCATTGAGTTTGGGAAATACTAAGAGAATGTGCTCTGTGGGGTTTTCTAGACCAGCCCCAGGGAAAAGGCAAGCCCCAGCTGAGAGCACTTGGGGAGGGGTGAGCTCGGCTGACTCTGGTTACCGGGCCTTCATGGAGCCTGCAGTGCAACTCTAAGTTATTAATAATCCTCAGTCACATATACTAGGGGTATGATGTGTACTAAGTCTTGTGCTCAGCTTCCTTGTATTTGATTTCCTTTACTATCTATCCTCCCATCATCCTAATGAAGCAGTTACTGCCACTATTCTCTTCCTGTTGTTTGTTGTTGTTGAGTGCCATTGAGTCAGTTCCAACTTATAGCAACCCTGTATAAGGTTTCCAAGGACCGGCTGGTGAGCTTGAACCGCCAAGGTGGTTCAAACCGATCTAGTGTTTTTTCCACAGCGCCACACCAGGATTTCATTCTCTTCCTACACAGAGAGGTCAGGGACATGTCCTGTTGTCTAGAACCTATGTCATTAAAGACCAGGCCACATGCCCCCTGTAGCCTTCAAGCCTTGAAGGTTGGCATTATACAGTGGGCAGTCACCAGGGAGAAGACTATCAATCTTTTGCTATTTGCTTCTGGGTCAGAAACATGTCTCCCAATGGCAGAATTAAGGCAACTTGATTGTTAAAACTAATTCCAAAACTTGCTTCCTTAGAGCTTCCATCAACCCCGATTCAGGCCTTTTTTTGGCAGAACAACTGCAAAAGATACAAAAATTAGTTGCTGTTGGACGGCTGGTGTAATTTATTTGCATATACATAATTCAGCCCCACCTCTGGTGGCTAATACCCGCCCCCTGGGGAAGCTTCAGCTGTTTTCTGATTGCTGGTGGGGAGGCCTGTGTGTTGTTTTTTTTAAATAAACTGAAACCAGATGGAGGGGGGTTTTGTTCACAGCCTTGCCTACAATTTTCTCCAGCAAATTCCTTGAAAAGCCAACGGCCTATAAGCAGTGCTTAGTCTCCTCGGAGGTCCCTCACCGCCGGTATGCAAATAGCCATGTTGGGTTGGTACTCTAAAAGTGAAAACAAAAGGAGGAGAAAAAGAACATCTTGGCCCAAGGCCTTTCCAGAATGTGGGGTCATCTCCTTGGTGGAGCCCCAATTTTAGGCCTGCACTTACATTTTGTGTTCTTACTGCACCCTCCTGACCCCTTGTGTTAGAGGTTGGGCTGGGGTTATCTCATTTTGGGATTTACTTAGGTTCACCTGGACCACGTGATTGATGAACTTAGATTCTAGGCCCCCACATACACCTCATTCACGGAACTTAACCACCAGCATGAGACCCTCACTGTTAGAACCAATTGATTTTTGTTGTCAGTAGAAGAGGTTAAACCCCAGAAAAAGGCCCAAACCTGCTTCTGTTCTGGCAAGACCATACGCTTAAGGTGGTTATTAAAATATTTTTAACCCCCAGCAAGACCCGAGACCTGATCCAGAGCTTTGCAATGCCCCTCAAGCACCTCATTTAGCAATTTCTTGTTCAGACAAAGGACACAAGCACACCCACTGTTCATAGTTTACCATTTTTCTTTGAAACGTGAATTGGGTATTGTCAGAGCAGCATATGACCCAGTCCCCAGGCACTGAGGACACTTCTTTCTCAACTCTGACCTTCATTCCTCAAAACACTTTTCTTTTGGATTCCAGGCTTTTTTCAGTTAATTGTGTCAGGTTACATAAGGTTTTGAGATATGAGCAACACTCAAAGGAAATTCCGCTGGGAGCAAGCCCTAGAGGTTCCAGCACATAATTTGCTTTAAAGTATTCTAGGAAAAATTCAGGTGTCTCGGCCCTGCACATTTCTGAAATAAAAGAAGTCAGAACAGCCAGCCACTTTGCATGTATGCACCATTCCCCATAGAAATGAGCAAGCAAAAGATAGATTTCATGTTGGCTGGAAATACCCCTCCCCAGGGAACTTGCTCGGGCGGCTGGAGGTCAGTGCACGGCTTTCACCAGGCTGTCCTGGAAACATTGCCAGTCCAGGATAACTTCATTTTTTTTCTTTCTTGCATCTTAGGTAACACATGTGGTAAATACAAGCCTTCAGTTTTCCAAGAAACATAAAATAAAACCCAAAAATTATTGGCAGAGAAGTTGAAAACTCATTTGGTTCCTAGCACTCTGAGCACATTTTCTACACGCCAGGGTTTTTATTTCATTTGCCTCCAAGGGATGGCCCTCCAGCCTCTCTGTTGTATAAGGTGTTGTTTCCAAACACCTTGTCCCCAACTCGAGACACAGAGTAAGTTTTATCTAGGTTTGAGAGAGTTCTGGCGGGTGACATCATGTTCCAGGCTGTGCTGGTTAACAGTCAACAGTAGGAAAGCAGCCAGTCTGCTCACCAAGGAAGCTGAAAGAATATTCTAAATACCAAACTATACTTCTTTCTGAAAGTACACAGTGGCTATAAAAACCACTTAACAAGGAAAAGTAATGGGGGAAAATGTCTTGAAGGTAGCAAAAAAAAAAACCCAAACAGCTTTACAAGAGGTATGGAAAAAATAGATTTACGATGTTAAATGGGTGGTAATATAAGAAAGTGCATGTTTACAACAAATATAATTGTGTGTCATTTTTTACATTACAAAAGACTTCACCAGAGAATACCTATAAGTAGTAAGATCCTTTCATTGATTCATTCACAAGCATTATTGCTTACTTATTATAGTGTAAGAGTCTTGGTGTAGCGCTGTTGGTTAATGCGAGGGACTGCAAAGTCGATGTTGAACCACAAGGTCGGCGGTTCAAGCTCACCAGCTGCTCCTCAGAAACACTATACAGAGTTGCTATGACTCGATAGCACTTAACAACAACAACATACTGTAGGCTCGATGCTGGGAAACCAATGTGAACATGACAAATATGCCTCCCTTTTATGGTCCCAATGGCTGGTTGGAGATATAGCCCTTATTCAGATCATTAAGGAACCAAAGAGCCACTGACAGAAGAGACAGCCTCTGCTATTGGAACTGACTCGATGGCATGCAACAAGGGTCTTAGGAAGGAGTGATGTGCCAGGTAGTGTGAGAAGCAAGTGCAAAGGTTTAATAAACGAGGGAACCCAGGTCCTTTGAGGAAAGAAAGGGAGGCCAGTGAGGCTTCAGAGGTCAGTTGGAGCCTCACAGTAGGTGGGCCTGGGGTGCGTATCTTAGAAACCAAGGGGAGGTTTTGATTCAGTTCCATGGTGTGTCGCAATACTTCCCCCTGGGGAGCAGAGAGAGTCATTGAGGGTTGTAAGCAGAAGTAAAATAAGCTGCTTGGCATTTTTAAAAGACAGTCACAAGCTGTGAGGAGAATGTATTGATGAGGAAGGGAAGGACTGGGAGCCCCCAGTGGAAGCAGAGAGACCAGTCAAGAGGCTGCTGTGCTCACCATGGGGACAAGCCAAGTGGATGGGCTGACTCAGGACCTGGAGAAGAGGGTAATGTGACCCAGACTCAGTGGACGGACACAGAGAACAAGAGTTATGGATGATCTCCTCCCAGCCAGGCTAATTTAGTAACTGTCATTTCATTCCATTAGCTAATGAAATGAACAGCATTATTTCCCTGCAGAAATAAGATCTAGATTATAGGTTCCAATGACTACTACCCATTAAGCACTCTCTGTGTGTAGTTCAGGTATAGAATCCTTCTCACCTTCCATACAAGAGATCTAAGTTCTATTCCTGGCCATTGTATCTCATGTACAACTACTACTTGTTTGGCAGTGGAGGGTTACATATTGCTATGAAGCTAAACAGGCTTCAGTGGAGCTTCCAGACTAAAACAGACTAGGAAGAAACCAACCAATGAAGAAAACCTTAAGGAGTTTAACAGTCCAATCCACAACTGATGACGAGAAAGAACATTTCTTACTGTTGTACATGAGTGGGGGGTTCGACTTGCTAGCAACTGATAATAACATGTGCTTTATTATCGGGTCACCATTTCTAGTTGCATTACACCCCTATGCAGTAGCTATTGTTCCCCGTATTTCTCATAGGAACAAATTGAGACTCCAATGTTAAGAAATTTGTTCAAGGTGACCTGATGATGGGAAGAACTGCGAGTCAAATGCATAACCCCCGACCAGCATTGGAACAGGTGGCAAGTCCCAGGAAACCCAGGTATTGACTCTGATTAAGGAAGTGCTGCTAGTTCAGGCCCAGGGCCAGATGAGTCAGTTTTGCCCACCCGGGAGTCTCTGGCAGTTCCAAGGAGTCCTGTAAGCCAGCTATGAATCTTGTCTCATGCACGTGTGTAAACCCTTCGAAGCACAGCTGAGTTCTTTTCTCCCCAGGCCTGGGTTGTTCCAACCTGGGCCAGCCTGCCTTGCAGGTCAGGGACAGCAGCAACTCTTGGCAGGAGCAAGGTCTGTCCGAGTGGCTAACTTCTGTTCCAGAAAACTGTCTCATGTTTTTATAGAAATTGGCTAGGGGTGGAGACCACAGGGAGAGGAACCAGAAGAGTTCTCTTTAAGCAAAGGGAACCCTGTAGGGGGAAAGTCTGGGGTGGTGTGCTGGTTTCAGGAGCTGCAGGGTCTTCACAGAAGGCAAGAGGATGACCAGAAGCTGGCTGCGAAGGACCTTAGAATCCATGCTTTGGGGCTTCAATTTATTCTAAAGGCAAAAGAGATCTTAAACAGAAAGCTCGTGAGGTTGTGCTTTCACATTAGAAACGTCTCTCTTTTATCCCCTTGCCCGGGAGCAGGTGATGTGTAGCCTTCCTCACTTGGTAATGCCCAAGGCTGTGTCCCATTCTGGACTGACTATCACAGAATCTAGAAGAAGGTGACCACACTGTGCCTTTAAAAAGCAATTCGGCGTAGGTCTTCTCAGAGAGGCTGCCTGGGAGTCATTCAGACAGGTATCAAGGGAATCTGAGCTGTGACTTACAGTTGTGCAAAAGCAACAACTTTAGTTATATGAGGGTGAGTCAAAAAGTATTATTGCTACTAGGTTTTCAGTTCATACATGCATGGGTGTATTCTAAACAAAATATGTTAAAACATGTCTCTGTGATCAGTGGATGATGGCAGACAAGTTTTCTCAGTAATCCACTTGTCTTAGTCTTACTAAGGTGGCTTCAAAAAGAAAAGGTTCAATCAGAACACTGGTTTCCCTTGCAGGATGTGCCCTTTGGTTGTTTAAATTATTATATATTCCTGAGTGTTTTTGTATACATCCCCCTCCACCACTAAAAAAAAAAAAAAGGGGGGGGGTTGGGGAAGAAAATCTAAAAAAAGACAAAAAAGAGAAATAAAAAAAAAAAAAAAAAAAAAAAAAAAAAAAATACCAGCGAGAATGGAAGCAAATACTGTTGAATGATGATGCATGGAGGAGATTGTAATCATTGCAATGAAATAATGGTGTAAAGCTGATGTTCTCCCATGTAAACTATCTCTCAGTTCACACACAAAAAACACTGCCTTCCAAGGAGATCTTCTGGGCCAGTTAAATTCTAGTCAAAGAGTTGAGCTCAGAAGGTTATGGCAACTGTTTTTGGGAACTCCAAAGGGGTAATCTTGATTGATATTCTCAAAGGACACAGGACTTATTATGAAATTGTTTGAAGAAAATTGAAAACTGCATTAGTGAGAAAAAGGCTAGGAGAGTTACACTGAGGAATATTTTTTCCGTTATGACAATGCACCTGCTCATTCTTCGAGGGTAGTAAGGGCTGTCCTAGGAGAATTTTGTTGGGAAATCTTGCCCCATCCACGCTTCAATCCTGATTCTATCTCTTCAGAATTGTTTTTGTTCCCCAAACTCAAAGAACATTTCAAAGGAACATGATAGGCACCCTTTGAGGCTATCAAAACTGCCATTTTGACCATGATGTAAATTGAAGAGAGCAGAATTCTTTGGGAAAGTGTTGTTGTTAAGTGCTGTCAAGTTGGCTCCAACACATAGCAAGCCTACACACAACACAACACTACCTGGCCCCTGAGCCATCCTCACAATTGCTACATTTGAGCCCATTACTGTAGCCATCTTATTGGGGGTCTTACTCTTTCTCTCTGACTTTTTTTTTTTTTTTTTTGTTTTTATTGTGAATTGAGTGAAAGTTTACAGGGCAGATCATCAGTTTTACATTCAACAAGTCATACACCTTGTTTCATTACAATGATTATACTCCCCTCCATTTACCATCAGTTAACAGTGTTTCTCTCTATTCATTTTAGCTTTTAAAAATAATAATAATAATAATAACACTCAGGCATATATATAATAATTTATACCACCAAAGGGCACACTCTGCAAGCCTGCCTCCTGGCCGCCAGCTCTTAGTCCCTTTCTTCCCATGAATCTAGAGTCCTCCATGGCCCCATCTCTGCCTTCACCTCTGGTGTCGCTGCTTCTCTGGATAAGGGCCTGTATTCCGCTTGTGCTCTTCTCCCTTGATGGTCCTAGGGTCCTCTGTTTCTGGACTGTATCGCTGACTTTTTACTTTACCAAGTATGTTGTCCTTTTCCAGGGCCTGGGCCTTCCTAATAACATACCCAAAGAACATGAGACAAAGTCTCACCATTTTGGTTTCTAAGGAGCATCAGGTTGTACTTATTCCAAGACAGATTTGTTCTTCTGACAGTCCGTGGTACTTTCAATATTCTTCGCCAACACCACAATTCAAATACATCAGTTCTTCTTGAAAGTTTTCTTTACTTTCACATGCATATGAGGCAGTTGAAAATACCATCCATGGCTTGGGGTCAAGAGTACCTTAGTCCTCAAAGTGACATCTTTGTTCTTTAATGTTTTAAAGAGGTCTTTTGTAGCAGATTTGCCCAATGCAATACATCAAAAAAATTTTTTTTTCATTTTTCAACTTTCTATGTAGTGTCCGGTGTGGCGCTGTGGGTTAATGCGCTGGACTGCAAAGTTGGTTTGATCCACGATTCAAGCTGACCAGCCACTCCTCAGAAACCCTATATGGCCACGATTCAAGCTGACCAGCCACTCCTCAGAAACCCTATATGGCAGTTAACAACAACAAGAAGATTGTGAATTGTGTGAAGGTTTAAAAAACAGATTATCAGTTTTACATTCAATGAAACATATACTTTGTTTCCTCTCAATAAATGCAATCTCCTCAATGTAAAATCACTTATCCCACTTCCTCCCTGTGGGTCTTGTTTCCATTCCTCTGTTTCTCAACCCTTCTGAACTTAGTCCTTGGGTAAATGCTACCCTTTTGTTCTTTAAAGGTTGGCCGTTCTATGGTATACATATCTCACTAATGTTGTTCTCCCTATATATCTATCTGGAGTCCTGGTGTGGAACTGTGGGTTAATGTGCTGGACTACAATGTTGGTTTGAACTGCACGGTTGCGGTTCAAGCTTACCAGCTACTCCTTGGAAACCCTATTCATCGTAACTGACTTGAAGGCAGTTAACAACAACAATAACATTATACCTATCTGTTGCTTGGCTGGACGGGAGAAAGATGAGGCTTTCTGCTCCCATAAAGATTTACAGCCTCGGAAACCCTGTACAGGGTCGCTATGAGTCGGAACCGACTCCACGACACATCACCACCACCACCACCATTGCTTGGCTGGAACTGAGCTGTGAGAATGAATTCAGTTCTAGACCTAAGGGTGACCAACAGCCAGAGTCTCAGGCTTCTACCCAGTCTTTATCTGACCAGTGAGCCTGGTCTTTTTTTTTTTTTTTTTTTATGATTTTTTTGAGTTTTGTTCCACATTTTCTCCTACTGTATATGTTGTTGTTGGAGTCCTGGTGTGGTGCAGTGGGTTAAGGCGCCAGACTACAAAGCCGTTTGAACTGCAAGGTCGGCAGTTCAAGCTCACCAGCTGCTCCTTGGAAACCCTATACAGGGTTGCTATGGGTCGGAATCGACTTGACTGCACTTGCTAACAACATATGTTGTTGTTAAGTGCCATTGAGTTGGTTCCGACTGATAGCGACCCTGTATAGGGTTTCCAAGGAGCGACTGCTGAATTTGAACTGCTGACTTTATGGTTCAAACCAACTCTGCAGTCCAGTGCTTTCTTCCACAGCGCCACACCAGGACTTCATTCTACATCAGACCTTCTAATGTGATCTCTTTCAGAGAAATTGATAGTGGTAGCCAAACCATCATCCAACTTCTTGACTGATGCTTCCATGGGCATTTATTGTGGATCCTAGTGAGATGAAATACTTCACAACTTCAGTCTTTCCTCTGATGTCATGATGTTGCTTTTTAGTCCAGTTGTGAGGATTTTTATTTGCTTTACATTGAGTTGTAATCCATACTGTAGATTATATTCTTTGATCATCATCAGTAAATGCTTTAAGTCATCGTAGTTTTTAGCAAAGTAGGTTGGGTCATCTGTACATTGCAAGTTGTTAATGATCCTTCTTCTACTCCTGATGCCATGTTCTTCTTGATATAATCTAGCTTCCTGGATTATTTGCTCAACATACAGAGTGAATAAATCTGGTGGATACATCTGGTGACGCACACTTTTCCTGATTTTAAACCACACAGTATCTATTCAAACAACTGCCTGTTGTTCTGTGTACAGGTTCTGCATGAGCACAATGAGGTCATCTGGAATTCCCATTTTCACAAGGTTATCCATATTTCATTATGATCCACACAGTTGAATGCCTTTACGTAGTCAATAATGCACAAGTAAACATATTTCTGGTGTTCTCTGCTTTTAGCCACAATTCACCTGACATCAGCAATGATATCTATCCCTCGTTCCACAGCCTCTTCTGAATCCAGCCTGAATTTCTGGCAGCTCCCTGTCAATGTATTGCTGCAATTTTGAAATTATCTTCAGCAAAATTTTACTGGCATGTGACATTAATGATATTATTTGATAATTTCTGAATTCTATAGGGTTATCTTTCTTTGGAATGGGCACACATATAAACGTCTTCCAGTTGGTAAGCAAGTGACGTAGATTGAATTGTGTCCCCCAAAATATGTGTCAGATTGACTGAGTCGTGATTCTCAGTGGCTTGGCAGTTATGTAATGATGAAATATGGCCATTATGTGATGGTTCCCTATGATGTGATAAATCAATAAAAGGATTAAGGGTGGGCTGCAATATCCTTAATCCCATCACAGCCCTCATCTAATGTAATGAAGTTTCCCAGGGGTGTGGTCGACAACACCTTTTATCTTACAGAAGTCAGAGAGAAGTTAGCAGAGAATGAGGGACTTACTATCACCAACAACAAAGGGCCAGGAGTTGAATGGATCCTTTGGACCTGGAGTCCCTGCACTGTGAAGCACCTAGAAACAGGGAAAGATTAATGCCAAGACACATAAGAGCTCTCCAAGGAATGCTGGGCCTACAGAACCTGAGGCACTAAGGACCTTTTCTCAGAGCTGACAGAGAAAGCACTCTGGACTTGAACTTCTAACTTCCTAAACTGTGAGAGAATCAATTTCTGTTTGTTAACACCATTCACTAAATAAATAAGACAGGCAGGTAGCTGTTTTTCAGATTTCTTGGCATAGACTAAGGAGTGCTTTCAGCGCTGCATCACTTTGTTGAAACACTCAATTGGCATTTCATCAATTCCTGGAGCCTTGTTTTTCACTTATGCCTTCGGTGCAGCATGGACTTCTTCCTACAGTATAATCAGTTCTTTTTTTTTTTAATTAAATGTTTTTATTTTGGATTGAGTGAAAGTTTACAGGGCACATCATCAGCTTCACATTCAACCATTCATATAGCTTGTTTCATTACATTGATTATTAT